>NW_022987656.1:7624763-8096611 GCF_902827165.1 Trematomus bernacchii
AAATATGGTCTTGATGATGCTTTTCTGAAAGAATGTCTGGTGGGATTCTGCTCAGATGGAGCCTCCGTAATGGTAGGCAGAAAGAATGGTGTCTACACAAAACTGAGAAGTAAGTACCCAGGCCTCATAGGCTGGCATTGTCTAAACCATAGGTTGGAGTTGTCTGTGTCAGATGCAGTCAAGCACTGCACCGAAACCAACCACTTCACAGCTTTTCTTGACAAGCTATACTGTCTCTATCATCAGTCACCAAAGAACTTAAGAGAGCTTGATGCTGCAGTCTCTGAAGTGGGTGTATGCTTGAGGAAGATTGGTCGCGTCCTCGGGATAAGGTGGGTGGCTTCATCTTTTAGGACAGTAAATGCTGTTTGGACCATGTATGCTGCACTCTATCATCACCTCACATCTGCAAGTGTAGATGTGAACCGTTCCTCAAATGATAGATGCATGTATGAGGGGCTAGCAGCAAAGCTGACGTCAGTTGCTTTTGTTAAAAACCTGGGACTGATGATGGATGCACTTGAGGAGCTGAAAGACCTGTCTGAGGCTCTACAGTCGAGAGACATTAGACTGTCTCAATCAGTAAATCTGATCAAAAGACAGCTAGATGTTTTTAAAACCATGAGCAGGAACCCAGACAGTGGTCTGTTCTACAAAATCGCATGTGAGGCAGAGCAGCAAGGTGTTTTTAATGGCATAACACTACGCAATGACCCAAGGCAGAAGATAATAGATCCCACAAAGTTTTATGCAGCACTATGCAAAAGCATGGAAACAAGGATGGTCACAAGTGAAGAGGAATCCCTCTTTCAAAAGGTCAATGTTCTTGATACAAAGACATTGCCAAGCCCTCTACCATTAATGTATGGTGAGTGTGAAATAAGAGAGCTATGCACTCTTTTGAAAATCGGATTCTCTGGTGTTAAGCAAAGTTATAGGGACTTTAAGGAGAATGCCAGTGTGCCGATGCACATGTCCCTTCTAAAGCTTAAGAATGCAGTGGAAACCATTGCTGTGAGCAGTGCAGAGTGTGAGAGGGGTTTCTCAGAAATGAATGCAGTTGTAACATCAATGCGCTCACAACTGAAAACTCAAAATGTCTCTGCTCTAATGTTCATTCAAATGGTTGGACCTCCTCTTACCTCTTGGGACCCCACGAAATATGTGAGGAAGTGGGTGGCTACCAGAAGGTCTGCAGACCATTTAGCCTGTAGACAAAGATGCACGACTACACAGGCTTCCCCCTATCAGCCCATCTGGGATTTGATGAAGTAGCTGGTCGTACATACAGTAATGTTGTTGAACTGCTTATATTGATGTGGACTTTCATTCCTCAATCAGTTCAGATAGGGTAATGTCTCTGTACTCATATCGTTTTTTTTTAATGTTCTTGAGTAAGTGTGCAGAGAAATGTTGACTTAAAATGGCAATTTGAAGGTCTGTAATTTGTGAAAAATGTTTGTGTATATATTAATAGTTTCAAATGTAAATTCATTCCAGTTAAATAATACTAATAAAAAGACGGTCTAATTAACATACTTTCTATGTTTACTGTCTCGATTGGTGGCATCAAATAGTGCATCTGATACAGGAGCAGTTGCTCCCCCCCCCCCCCAAAAAAAACACAGCCCCCCCACATGTCAAATCCCAATTTAACCCCTGCTTGTATCCATGTTGAGGGTGAATGACACACAGCACAGGCACAATCTGGCAGCGGGGTGCACTGATGCTGATAGTGGATCAATAAGTAGGTGGACTGTGCGTGATGCTGAAATAGCCAACATGCGGTTTGTGGTTTGAAAAAAATAACACCAGCTCACTAAATCATTCAAACGTAATGTTTACTTATATGTGAACAGTAACAAAGTTCAGTCAAAACATTGACAACAAAATCGGAGAAGTCGCTTGATCATGGAGGGCGAGGGGTGGTGGTGCATATGCTGCCACCCCAGTTGGCAGCTTTGTTTTGAAAGAAAAGTTTTGGCTCATCTGACATTTATGAGAGAAAATCCCTAATGTCCGAGTGCAAGTGAATGCAGCACAAGACGCGAGCCTTGTAACCCCTCCCCCGGCCCTGGCGCGAGCATGGAAATGTGATTGTCATTTGAAAGGGACGGGGCAAAACGAGAAGCATTTGGTCTACAATGACAGAGAAGAGACTGTCAAGTTTGGCTGTACTCAGCATTGATTCAAAACTCACTAAAGCTTTGGATCTTAATAAGCTTGTGAGCAGTGGCGGACTGGCCATCTGTAGAATCTGGAGAATCACAGAACGGTGTTACCGTTTAACTGGTGACACCGGGGAACTCGTGACGTTCTATAACGGCAGGAATGTGTCAGGGGCGTGTACTTTGAGGAGCCACGGATAACCAGGAAATACACATTTCGATCGCTTCTTCTGTTGTTTACATTTATCTTTTGGTATATTTGGCTCCATAGGAAAACTTTGATGCACATTCAGTACCAGTGTGTGAGGTTGTGGTTGCGATGCCGATATCCGGACGCGTACAGCGAGGACTACACATCGACAATGAGGTGACTGGGGATGTCTGTTCAAAACATTGCAAACGTGAATAAATCATTTCAAATATATATTTGTCTCCGACTTTCATTTGTACATCGTTGTTAATGTGATGTTTAGTAGCTTTGATAGCTGTCCATACCTTCAGACAGCCTAAAAGTAAGACACAAGTTGTTTACTCACAGCCCGAATGCAGCATCGAGATCCGTGGCAAGCTGTGATCCTCTCCGATTAAGTTGTGACAGGACTTCTGTAGCTATTCTCCAGCGAGTAAGGTTTTTATTAAATACCTCCATCCCTCTCATCACAACAACAACACTCTATACTGTGAGGAAAAATACAAAATAAATGAAATTAACCTTGCTGGATAGCTTAGAATGAAACAAACAATCGTCCATGGCTGATATGTCACAGTAACGGGTAAACCACAGAAAAGTCGAGCGGGACACAAGTTGAATCCATATGATGAAATTGTTATTTTATATGTATATATATATATATATATATATATATATATATATATATATATATATATATATATATATATATATATATATATATATATATATATATATATATATATATATATATATATATGCTATATATATATATACAAATACTGTAGATGATGATTGTTGAAAATGCACTTTTACCATAAAACGCCAGCACGACCAGTTGGTTGAGGCTCATAAAAACACAACTGTGTAGTCAGTCAAAAAAAAAGTAGTTTGTGGTAGTTTGTGTCCCATTTGATAAAAAAATGCAAACAAATAATTGTTCCATAGATTTTTTCTTGGTCTGGCAATTAAAGGGTTAAGCCTATATGTTTAAGCAATTATGTCTGCCTTCCCCGTCTTGCACCATTAGGACCCACTGATATAAAATGCTTAACTGCCTAAGTTGCAACTATGCACTTTGTGGTGGGCTAAGCGCCAGCTTCACATATTTTTGGCTACATTTAAAGTGCCCAAATGTAAGTTTAGATATTATGCAATGCAAAGTTTTTCTTGGCCTACATCAGTGTTATAGAAGGAAAGACAACAGTGATAGTTATGTTTCAGAATAACATTTATTGGAAATTGTTGGAAAAATATCACTTTTCACCAGCTTGAGCTTCAATCTCAGGATCCATGTATCTGTGATCCTCTCCAGAATGGAAGTAGTCATCACATACAGAGCATCAACTAGTTCCTGAACAGTGTCCTTCACATGCTGATATCCAAGAGAGGGAGTTACACAGTCACAAGATGGAGGAATAGAAAGCAGTATTCAATGTTTACTTCAGATTAGCTCCACGTCAGAAATGATCATGCTTGTCATATGTCTATCTCCATAGAGGCTGAATCATCATGTTAATCACATAGCTATCATATGCCTAAAGGGAGGCATGTGGGTTAGTGCGTTGGTGTTCGGATCAGGGACACTTCACCCCAAATTGCTCCTGTGGGGATTGTCCACAGTATTGAGTATGTAACTCGCTTTGGATAAAAGCGTCTAACAAGTAACATGTAATGTCATGTAAAACAGTCCTGATGCTCTTCTATTTATTTAATTGTTTATTTGGCAGGGACAATGCACAGTAATGAACACTTAAAACATTAAAATGTATCAAGCATAACAGTGCCAGATTTAGCTTTGAGCTAATTTCCATCCGCAGTCCCTCATATAAAACATTTAAGAAAATTACATTTTACAAACATAGCAAAAACAAAATACATGATATGCAAAAAGTGTAAAAGAGCAAGAGCAGCACACACAAGCATTTACCACATGGCAGTACAATATAGCAGCAACGACATATAAAGTGCAAGAGAAGATAAAAGTGCTACCTAAAGTGCAAGAGGAGATACCCCTGTGTTAAAGTGCATTTAGCGGTGATTGCACGTTTGTTTGTTTCTTAAACATTCTTTGAGTTGACCTTTAAAACTATTGAGAGTGGGACAATCCCGTATCTCAGTATAGGCTGTTCCAGAATGAGCTGCCTTTATTGGAGAGGACATTTTGTCCAAAAGTGGTCCGTCTGCGGTGGACTTCACAGTCTCCTCTGGTTTCTGACGTAGTGCAGCGTCCAGTGTGTTTTTTGTGGATGAATTCCCCTAAGGGAGGGGGGGGCAGTCCATGTAAACATTTATAAATAAAACACATACTTTTAAAAGACTTAAAATTGTCAAAACTCAAGAAATGGTGTTTCTCAAGGATGGCACAGTGGTGGTATGAATAAGGCTTTCTGTCAAACACCTTGATAGCTCTCTCTCACAGTTGTTCTATAGGTTTCAGGTTTGTGGCACAAGCAAACGACCAGTTTGTAAAACAGTATTCAATATGGGATAGAATCATACAGTGGAGGTATGACTTTGCAGCATTGAAAGTTAAGAAAGGTCACATTTGTTTAAAATGTTGCAAGTTGAATTTAATGGTATTGGATACTTTCTTAATATGTTTCGTAAAAGTCAAGTTCGAGTCCAGTATGACTCCAAGATACTTGAAGTGGGGGATAATCGTGATAATAAATAATAATAATAATAATCGTGGTTTACAGATGGCTCCCGAACACATATCATGTGGTACCACAGAGTGCACCCAGTGCACTCAATCTTAAAAGAAACAGAAAAAACACATGTTAGAATATTGACAAACCTTTTTTTTAAGGTTAACATCACTCATCCAGAGTAAGCAGTAATAAAGTTGTTTACATTTAATTAAACAAGCAATGTATAGGTTGGGATCTTAGCTGTTATCCTTTCTGTTTAGAGTCCGTGCTCAGAAGTTTCTTCAACTGCTCCAGTGTCCTCCCATAGTGCAAAGGCATGCAAGTTTGGTGAATTAACGTAAACATTTTCAATACCTGTTATAGTGAGTGTTCACCCAGTGATGTAGAGGTAACCAATCCATGGTGTATCCCAGTCTTCCAGACAAATGTTGGTCTGGAAATTAATACAACTTCTTACCCATTGGTCAACCTTAGGCCCTGAGTTACGTTCCCCACAGGCCCGACACAGCTGGGATAGGTCATCTGTAAAAACAAAGAAAAAGATAAGAAATACAGGCATTAAGGTAGTGAAATGCCAAACAAGACACAATATTTCTGTTTCCCTGGTCTAGTCCTTTATACCTGAGTTTTTCACAAGAGCCATTGCCATCTGGAACCTCATTGAGGCCACTCCTTCCAGGTCCACTGGGTACTGGACCTTTTCTTTGAGCAGTATTTGCTCTGCAAGCTTAAAAAGGTCTGTGATTAGTATCTTCGTATTTTTTTTGAAATTACAGATGGATATATATATATATATATATATATATACACATGAGTAAATGTTACCTTGCAAATGAACACACCACATGAAGTGGAATCCTGCTGGATAGGGTGAGTGAGGGTTGAGCAGGCCCATCTCCCAACCGAAGGTCTTTTTTTCCGGACCAGCGATCTACACAGGAAACAGATAGATTGGGTTTTATATATAAGCCCAAGTAAGATACTTTTATAAGTCAAGAAGAGCTGAATGTTCACACATGACAATCTAATGGTATTCAAGTAAACTGTAGTAATCAGGAAAATGATTTATGTGGCTTTGTGTTGCTCCCCCTTAATATAATCCAAAATCATGAATATGTCTAGTAAACACATTAGAGCTTATATTTTATTCACCTTGATAAATCTTTGCATCGGCTTAACTGCTTTTCCTTGGCCCCGAATGGGTCCAAGAACAGTGACCGGTTCTCGTTCAGATACATGATCTATGGAAGTGCAAAGAAAGTATTAAAGTGTTAAATAAATAAAAATGTCTTGACCATTAACATTTTAGATTACTTACAATGAGGGTCCAGTGTGCCCCGTCACAGACAGCTCCGGCTGCCACCTCATGTTTTGACAAGTCCAACTGAAAAATATTTGTACATACATCAGTACATATGTTCAAATAAACACTTATTTCTAGTCCTACTCCACTCACCTTTCTTAACCCTCCCTTGTGGGTTCCTTGCCAGAGGGAAGTCATCAAATACGAATCAAAAATGAATACCCCAGCTTTGGCCCCAATCCACGACAGATAGGCATTCACAATCTATAAATACAACAGTATCTTTTTAACCAATTTGCTAGAGAATTATCAGTTTGCATACGTACATTTTTCTTAGAAAGTAGGCTTACTTCTCCCTCCAACTCCTTTCCCGGGGCCAAGACCAAAAGATCTTCACTGTAGACCTTGTATGGGCCATACTTGGCCCACAGCGTCTCCTTCCTCCTCCCTGCCCATATGTCTCGGATTACTGTAAAAAGAAAACATGTCAGTTATTAATGAAATGCATACTTTGTGGTGTACTTTGTGTCAGTTTACTTACAAGTCTCTTCATCAGACGGAGCCATGCTCTTGGTGGATGTGGAGGTGGAGGTGGTTGTGGAGGTGGTTGTGGATGTGGAGGTGGATGTGGGTGTGGGTGTGGATGTGGAGGTGGGTGTGGGTGTGGAGGTGGATGTGGGTGTGGATGTGGAGGTGGGTGTGGGTGTGGAGGTGGATGTGGGTGTGGGTGTGGAGGTGGGTGTGGGTGTGGAGGTGGAGGTGGAGGTGGGTGTGGGTGTGGATGTGGAGGTGGAGGTGGAGGTCAGTGGACCAGCCAGACGAGAAAGATCCAACCCTTTTTTTTATTTTCGCAGGGATCCTCTCCTCTGGTGTGACATAATGCGACAGATGGTCAATGTTTATTTGCATTGTCTTTCCACCCTTGTCTGCCCCAATGTCCGCTATTTTTCCCTCAATTGTGACAATCCTGTATGGTCCCAACATGTCTGGCTCCAGCTTTCCCCCTTTTCGTTGTTCTAAACGTTTGTTCCTTTTTAGAACTAAATCCCCCACTTGAAAATGGTCGACTTGCCCATGGTCGAGTTTCCTTTTGCGGACGTTCTCTTGGCTTTTTTTGATGTTGGTGTCCACCTCTTTGAAAACTGCCTCCTGTCTTTTCAGTCCCTCGAACAGTTCCTCTTTTTCCACCAAGCTACGGACTTTGTCTTCTGTTATCTGCCACAGAAAACCATTAGAATGTAGAGAAAACATAGATGTTTGAAATAAAAAACATTCTAAAG
This sequence comes from Trematomus bernacchii, assembly GCF_902827165.1. Taxonomy (NCBI): domain Eukaryota; kingdom Metazoa; phylum Chordata; class Actinopteri; order Perciformes; family Nototheniidae; genus Trematomus; species Trematomus bernacchii. The sequence continues at coordinate 7,632,359 of NW_022987656.1, forward strand.
GATGAGAACATTAGCAGATCTTACTTCGTACTTCTCGGGCACCTCTGACGGGTACCTCGCCTCCCTCCCAAACATGAGATAGTACGGACTGAATTTTGTAGTCAACTGAGGCTTAGTCCTTAGAGCAAACATCGTCCCTTGAAGGAGTTGGTCCCATACTTTCGGCTGACCTGCCACCAGTTTGTTCAGGGACCTAAATTCAGGTAAAGTACAAACACAAGAAGGTCGAACAGAAATTGGTTTCTAATATATGATGAAGCTGCTGATTTATTTACTCTTGTTGTTTTAGGTATCAATTCTGATTAGTTAATATAGGAACAGTAATGTTTGTTATTCTATGAACAAATATACCTTTGTATTGTGCCATTTAATTTTTCTACCAGCCCATTGGTTTGTGGGTGGTATGGCGAGCACAGGCTTCTTTTGATGCCAAGCCTCTCACAAAGGTTATAGTTGATCTTGAAGTGAACATTGGGACAAACAGGAAATAAGTTTGTTAGCATAGCACAGTTACATAATGGGGAGTCATAATTCTAAAAGTAGTACCTTATTACAAAATTCCCCGCCTTGATCTGTTAGCAGTCTTTTAGGTGCACCAAATTTGTAAAAGAAATCAATAATACACTTGGTCACCTCATCTGCTGTTTTATTTTTAAGTGGGTATGTCTCTGCCCATTTGGTGTAATAATCAACCATGACACAAATGTATTGATTGCCACCATCGGTTACTGTGAGTTTACCCACTAGGTCCATCCCGACAAGCTCCAGAGGCTCTGTTACCTGAGATGAAAAAAATACACATGAGCATTGCAGTACATTACTGTTGACATGTTTGAAAGCTGAAACTGTCTTCAAATGTTTCCTTGTACCTCTATAGGAGTGTACTCGACCTTCTCCTTGATAAAGGCCCTCTTTGACTGGCACTGGGGACACTGAAGAACCTGAACCAAAAAACACACTATAAACTTTTCTGTGTTGCACTTTTGTACCATAATGTGTAATTTACCTCATTATTTTGAACTCACCCACTTGCGGATATCCTCCTCCATGCCAGGCCAATAATATCTTAGAATTATAGCCTGATGTGTTTTTTCTCTTCCAAAATGTCCACCAATGTGGCTGTCATGGAATTCCTCAAATACATCATTGGCTTCTTTGGCTGACACCACGACCTTGGCGAGGTGCTCTGCAAAAAATGTTTTCCTCCTGCATATGTAGTGCAGTTCCCCATCTGGTATTGAAATGTCATAATTATACATGTATTGAGAGTGTTATCATAGCAGATGATGTTCTGAAGACCACATGTCTGACATTGTTACCTATAATCCTGAAGGTCTCTGCTCGTCGCTTGATAACAAACCTCTGTGTTCTGTTCAAGCCATCAGGATAAATGTTGTGGATCAACAAATCCATCAGTTCTTTTACAACTACTGAATCCATCCCCTCCTGTTTAGCCCTACAGCTAGCTCTCCCTCCAATACACACACACACACACACACACACACACACACACACACACACACACACACACACACACACACGCACACACACACACACACACACACACACACACACACACACACACACACACACACACACACACACACACACACACACACACACACACACACACACTCACAAGGACAAACACTCTATCACTACTCACTTACGCACAGCCGATCTTTCTCTATCTATCTCTATTGTATCTCTATCTCTATCTCTATCTCTATCTCTATCTCTATCTGTCTCTGTCTCGCTATCTATCTCTGTCTCGCTATCTATTTATCTGTCTCGCTATCTATTTATCTCTCTCGCTATCACTCTCGATACTCACAAACCAAGAAAGTTGTGACAGCTTCCTCCGGTTTATATAGCCTAGACAATCTAGGATAGAAATAAATATATATAGCATGTATATATATAGCATGTATATATATAGCATGTATATATATATATATATATATATGTATATACATATAAAATAACAATTTCATCATATGGATTCAACTTGTGTCCCGCTCGACTTTTCTGTGGTTTACCCGTTACTGTGACATATCAGCCATGGACGATTGTTTGTTTCATTCTAAGCTATCCAGCAAGGTTAATTTCATTTATTTTGTATTTTTCCTCACAGTATAGAGTGTTGTTGTTGTGATGAGAGGGATGGAGGTATTTAATAAAAACCTTACTCGCTGGAGAATAGCTACAGAAGTCCTGTCACAACTTAATCGGAGAGGATCACAGCTTGCCACGGATCTCGATGCTGCATTCGGGCTGTGAGTAAACAACTTGTGTCTTACTTTTAGGCTGTCTGAAGCAACACACTCTCACTCCCTAAGCGTCCAGGAGCGACGCTTGGTCAGGGTCCCGTGGCGTCCAGTTGTGACGCGCCGAGGCTCCTTCAGCTTCATAAACCGACGCAAAGAGCTTTCAACTGATTGCAATGTATTCCCATCTGCGGCGGTATTTGACGCTTAGGGAAGCACGGCATTCGTTTGTGTCGGAGGCTGTTAAAGGCAATGTGAGCGTCCATTCCCATTGGATAACGGAGAATTGTACACCCGGAAGTAAGTATTCCCCTTACTGTCGATTGATTTGACAGTGATATCTCCACTACTCATCAACTCAAAAACACCAGATTATCCTTGTTAATTATACAACATTGATAGGTTTTAGTGTGTGTACAATGCTTTTGTCACGTTTTCCCCTTCGATTCTGAGAAACAAGTCGTTTTCTATGTGTTTTGGATGGCCGAAGACATGACATTACCCACAATCCTCTGTAGCAACCATAGACTGTATAACAAAATTAAATAATACATTATTCCGAGTGTGCTTGCTTTTCTCTTTGAAAGTCATCACATAACGGCATTGTAATATACGTTTCAGCTGCATTAAATATGACATATCTGCCGTAGTTAACTCTATGTATAGAGCCCTGATGACAAGACTTCTAGACAAACAGGAACTGCCGCCAAAACTGAAAACTTGACGTGGATCTTAAATATATAAGCAATTAAACAACATCTTACATTTCTTTTCACACAATACGTCTCCTTGCACTATCAACACTAATTCGGCTGACTTTTATATTTGATCCAATTGGTAGATAGGCTGTATTTACGCCATAACGGTGCACAGCTGATAGAAAGGGACACCTACTGGTTAAAGCACGTTATTGCATTTTATAATTTTATTATTAGATATTAATAGGAGGATGTGCAAAACAGACAAACTAATACGGCTTTATTTAAACATTAAAGAATACTTTAGGTTAAGGTCTTCTTTTGAATAAGAAAAAAGCTTTGGGGGTATAGAAGATGAATATGGAGGGATGAAACCCTCTTTGATGGTCACACATGCAGAGCACACAGCACACACAGTGAAATGTGTATCTACAGATAAATATTAAGCCTGACAAAGTACTTAACGTCTAATATATTGCTTTCCTGCAATGTTAACTATGTTTACGCACTTATTTTAACTGATATTATACATATGTATTATACTCTTATAAGATGTATGTAGATAGTATAAGAAATGTGCAGAAAATGACAGTTTAATGGTGGAGGTATAAACACATATTGATAGATGTCTTGTAATGCACTGTTGAGGAACCTGCGACCCAAGTTTTTCATTCATTGCATAACTACACCGTAGTTGTGTATAATATGATATGTCAATAAACCTTAGAAAATCTTGAAATCTTGAAAGGGATGTGCAAAATAGTCATTATATACAGTCTTTAATGTCAATAAACCTTAGAAAATCTTGAAATCTTGAATGGGATGTGCAAAATAGTCATTATATACAGTCTTTAATGAACTATTAGAGAATAACGACGAGTAAAGAATATACTTTATAGGGATCCTATTAATATCTAATAATAAAATTATAAAATGCAATAACGTGCTTTAACCAGTAGGTGTCCCTTTCTATCAGCTGTGCACCGTTATGGCGTAAATAGAGTCTATCTACCAATTGGATCAAATATAAAAGTCAGCCGAATTAGTGTTGATACTGCAAGGAGACGTATTGTGTGAAAAGAAATGTAAGATGTTGTTTAATTGCTTATATATTTAAGATCCACGTCAAGTTTTCAGTTTTGGCGGCAGTTCCTGTTTGTCTAGAAGTCTTGTCATCAGGGCTCTATACATAGAGTTAACTACGGCAGATATGTCATATTTAATGCAGCTGAAACGTGTATTACAATGCCGTTATGTGATGACTTTCAAAGAGAAAAGCAGGCACACTCGGAATAATGTATTATTTAATTTTGTTATACAGTCTATGGTTGCTACAGAGGATTGTGGGTAATGTCATGTCTTCGGCCATCCAAAACTCATAGAAAACGACTTGTTTCTCAGAATTGAAGGGGAAAACGTGACAAAAGCATTGCACACACACTAAAACCTATCAATGTCGTTTAATTAACAAGGATAATCTGGTGTTTTTGAGTTGATGAGTAGTGGAGATATCACTGTCAAATCAATCGACAGTAAGGGGAATACTTACTTCCGGGTGTACAATTCTCCGTTATCCAATGGGAATGGACGCTCACATTGCCTTTAACAGCCTCCGACACAAACAAATGCCGTGCTTCCCTAAGCGTCAAATACCGCCGCCGATGGGAATACATTGCAATCAGTTGAAAGCTCTTTGCGTCGGTTTATGAAGCTGAAGGAGCCTCGGCGCGTCACAACTGGACGCCACGGGACCCTGACCAAGCGTCGCTCCTGGACGCTTAGGGAGTGAGAGTGTGTTGGTCTGAAGGTATGGACAGCTATCAAAGCTACTAAACATCACATTAACAACGATGTACAAATGAAAGTCGGAGACAAATATATATTTGAAATGATTTATTCACGTTTGCAATGTTTTGAACAGACATCCCCAGTCACCTCATTGTCATTGTGTAGTCCTCGCTGTACGCGTCCGGATATCGGCATCGCAACCACAACCTCACACACTGGTACTGAATGTGCATCAAAGTTTTCCTATGGAGCCAAATATACCAAAAGATAAATGTAAACAACAGAAGAAGCGATCGAAATGTGTATTTCCTGGTTATCCGTGGCTCCTCAAAGTACACGCCCCTGACACATTCCTGCCGTTATAGAACGTCACGAGTTCCCCGGTGTCACCAGTTAAACTGTAACAACGGCACCGCAGCGGCACCGCAGCGGCACCGCAGCAAGGCTCCCCCCCCCCCCGTTGACAGTTCACTAGCAACCCCCCCGCCCAACTGACCTCTGAATCCTTTTTTGGTGTTGTTTCCACAAGTTGTGTATTGCTGCTAATGCACAGTGATGCTTGGAGCTTATTGCTAATATCATAGCTAACATTCTCACTATGACAATGCTAACATGTTGATTAGCAAGTGTACTGTTTTCCGAGTTGATCATCTTAGTTTAGCATGCTAGCATTTCCTTTTTAGCAGTAAACATAAAGTACGAATGAGGCTAACTGGAAAGCAATTGTTTTTTTTTATTGTTTCTCTTATATTTCCCATATCCCTCTGAATGATTAGTGCCCATGGAGTGTCATTCCTGGAGAACACCAGCTCTACTCTACTGTCTCACACTGACAATCATACCGCAGTTCCTTTATCTGTCTGGGGAAGCTGTGATCGTTGAAACATTTTTTACATTTTTAGAATATCTCATGAACAAAACTGTCCATTATTTTGCAGTTCAAAATTATCAACAACAAAAAAAAGAAATGGTACACTACAACTAAAGGTTCACAAAATGTTTGCCTTTATTACTTTTCCCTTCAACTCCACCTTAAAAGTCAACCAAGTAACATACCCAGACCTTCTTCAGTGTTTCTCATACAACTGTTTTTGACAACAGAACAGTTGTAGAGTTCTTCGGGGGCTCATTTGGAGACTTGACAGATGTTGAGGTTTTTGCGTCTGTTAAGTTCATTTTGCGCCTTTTAATGTATTTGTACACTTTGGGCGAAAGAGTAGGAGCCATCCGGGTCTTGTTAATGGAAGGGGCCGTAATGTTTTGGAGTATCTGATTCTCCTTCACCGAAGGGGCATTGGTTTGAACGGTATTCAGGTTTGTCTTCCTGTTATTTAATGATGAGTTGGTTGAAATCTTTCGGGACTTCTTTTTCTTCTTCTTCTTCTTTTTTGGAAGACGAGATAGTGTTGAGATTCCCACCACCTTCAGTTTAATTGGGGCTTCAGATATTCCTGCCATGTTCCGTGCCTGGCAACGATACTCACCAGCATCCTTGTACGATAGCCCGTTCAGGGTGATTATGGACCAGCGAACTCCAACTCGAGGAGATTCCTGCATAACTGGAACATAACAAGATGCACAATCTTAGCTTTAAGAGACCAGAAACCAATGCAAACGTTTGAACAAGATAGCATCACTTACAACTTTCCAAATTCCTGGGTAGCTGGTCAGAGTCCTCAGGGATTTCTTGTCGGCAACAATCTGCACAGAAGAGAACCAAACGACAACATGACTTAACTAATACTCAGATCTTAGTTACATCACATATTCACCTGAGCTTGACCCTGGATTGCTTACCAGTGTAGGCTGTGGTTTTGATCCATATCAGGGTCGGTGTTGGGTACCCGGTGGCGTCACAGCGGAGGATTACGTTGCTGCCCAGTGGAGAGATGACTCTGGTGGCTGCAGGCTGGACTGAAGGCCTCATACAGAGGGACAGATCAGCCTCAGTCATCAGAATCCCAGTCTGTTCCAGAGACCGGCGGCATATCAGCAGCTGGTCCATGAGAACTATAGGACTCCCCATGGACATGGACAATGACATCACCATGGAGATTTGGCAGTCGCATAACCAGGGGTTGTCGTGGAGGCCTGGAAATTAAGGACAATTTGACTTATTTACTTAATTCCATTTGAATGTGTGTCAGAAATGTTATTGAAAAGCACTGCTCATGACCATTTTTCAATTGGATACAATAATTGAGTTATGCACTGTTAAGAAGTGGTGTTCTTTCCTTGACCACTATCCCTAAAAACTACTAGAGTGGGTTGTTTATGGTGATTTAAAGGTCCCATGTCATGCTTTTCTGGTTATTACCCGTCCCCTTGTGTGTTATGAAGGTTGTTATGCATGTAAACGGTCTGCAGAGTCAAAAACCCTCAAAGTACACCCTGTAGCGAGTAAAACTCTAACACAGAAAAGACCTGTCTATGCTGCCCCAGAACGCCTCGTTGGAGATTTCTCTTTTTCCATTTGTTCCCGGAACCAAAATGGACCAATCCGCAGAGCTCCTCACACACCAGGATCCCTTGGCGTCACTATCAAACGCAGTGGGGGGACCTTTAGCGTACATTTTCAACTAACAGGGAGTCCCATTGACTTGCATAGAGCTCCCTGGTTGGTAATAGACGAGTTGGGATGGCAGAGAAATGCTCTCCGCAGACCCATTCTCACAGCGTTTATAAACCTTTTTCTTACTCAATATCAAGCCACACTTATTGCTTTTACTTCGGCTGTGAGTGTTTGTGTGTGCTCAGGATGAGTTTCGCGCTGTCTCGCTGTATCGCCGACCCGGAAACCACACCAGTAAGCCAGCTCACTGAGCAGCGAGCCTTGCAACGTCCCGACCAATCAGAGCACACTGGGCTCACAGGGAGGGGGGGGGGGGGGCAGGAGCTCCAACAAGCCGTTTAGGACAGAGAGTGAATACCGGTGAATACACATACTTTACAGAGATGCTGTATGAGAAACCAATGTGAGTTTGGAAAATTGCACCTATACCTCAACAATGGAATTATGATCAGTAGAAATGGCCATGACTTGGGACCTTTAAGAAGATTGTAAAAATGCTCATTAGAATGATATGGGAAAAGAGGGGAAAATCACTAATGAAATGTTGCCTTGAAAAAAGGAGTAATATTGTGTTATCTTAATATCTGTTTTGGATAGAAGTGGTTTTGTCAGCTGTGTAGTAGTAGTAGTATTTGTTTATTTGTCCCCGAGGGGAAAATGGGTTGCAGCACATCACAAGGCATTTAACCTGTTAAGCCCTGAGCCTGTTTTTCAGGTTTCAGGCTCGAAAATGACATGCCCAGAACAAATGACTATATCTTCACTTCTAAAAGGGGTAAATTAATAATCTTTTTCTCAAAGCAATTATACACCTGTGAGTTGGATGTAGAAAAGTCAGAATCAATATTGATGTTTTCGTTTTAAAGTAAATTCAGATTGAACATAGTAAATAAATGTAAATTATAGTTTCCGTCCAAACCTCTGGGGTCATTTGGGTGTATTTGACATATCTCTGGAACCCATTGGTCGATTTTGATGATTGACACCTCCTCTTTTTAACCGATAGAGCCAGGGGCATCGCCTGGACCTGAAAACATTCGGGGCTTAGCCCACAGTGGCGGCGGCCGCGGCGCTACAGTGGAATCTTTTACTGCAACACTCCCCACACGCACACTCACAGTATACCCGCGACTGTTACAATGAAGGCTCGATAATCATCTCACCGCATATAGGCAGGGGTAAAGTGCTATTTTTTGAGTGGGGGGTGGACCTAACCTCCTCTAAGGGGGTCCGGGGGGATGCTCCCCCGGGAAGATTTGTTTTTAAATATTGAAGTTAAAAGCATCAATCTGGTGCACTTTGAGAGCAACATTAAGAGATCTATGGATACCTCTCTCAACACCCATATGAAACAGAACTGTAAACAGATTTACTTTTTCTTTATGGATATTTTACAAATCACTCCCCTTTTAAACTGTATTCTTGTTTTACTGCCATATAGTATTTCATAACTGTTTTTCCTTTATTCTCTTTATTTTTTTTGTGTGCCGCGGAAATAATCTTTTGAATAATTTGTGACCAAACCGTTTGAGACCCACTGAGATAACTTAGACTAAAGTTAAATATCTAAACACTCAGAGAGTCCTTTAGCTCACCTGAGTCTCTCAGTCTGAGAGGAGAGGACTCTCCTCCAGCTTCTTGTGGAACAAACAGCTCCTTATGTCCGTTAGCGCAGCTAGCTTACCAGATGCTAACAACACGGTCCCTGCTGTTCTTATTATACATCCATGGCTGGCACTGGTCCCTCTCTCTCCCTCTCTCCCTCTCTCTCTCTATCACACTAAATGCGCTATTGCCACACAGAGCCGAGCTTGAATGACACAAGCACACGTTTATTTCCATGTAACTCTCTGATTGGTCTGGTGTCATGCCTCTGTTGCATTCACTGAACACGGGAAATTACAGTCCTGCCGTCCTCTCTTGTGTCATGATGAGGTTCACGTAAAGCACGGTTAATGTATTATATTATTGGAGGGAGAATTGTCCGGGGCTACAGAAAAAACATTCGGGGCTAAAGCCCCGAATGCCCAGGCCAGGCGACGCCACTGGATAGAGCCAATAGAATCAAGTGGAAGTCCCTAAATCCATATAAACATTACCATTGGTGAATGAGAGTGATGCGCAGCCAGGATGCCCAAAACCGGAAGCTCTCATCCACTCTCGTAGCTCTCATAGCAGCTATATATGAAAACTCTGGTTATTTATATAAATGTTATGATGGATTATCAGTAATCATTTCAAAGTCACACAGAGACATTGGATTAACCTTCAGCAGCATTTATATGCGTTGTAATGCCCTTGAACATAACTTTTGATCAGAAAACAGCAAAGGTATAAGACATATTTGCCGTTTTGACACCGTAAACGCTGTGAAGCTGAAGTCAGCAGAGCTAACACCCCCCCACCCAAACAACACGTGGAGTGTATTTCAAATGTGTTTCCTCCGGCAGACAGATTGTTGGCGATTTTAATTTCTAACCGGAACAGTTAAACAACTCCTCCCCTCGGTCATGAACCTTGGAGTGACCTTCACTAGCACTTTTAAATTCGACAAGCAGGTCAGCACCGTAGTCAAATCCTGCTTTTTTTAAATAAGACTATTGGCCAAAACCAAGTCGTATTTATCTTTTAATGACTTAGAAAGGGTTATTAACGCCTTTGTAACCTCGAGACTGGACTATTGCAACGCTCTGTATGTGGGTATGGACCAGGCCTCAATTAAACGCCTGCAGCTAGTCCAAAACGCAGCTGCACGTTTGCTGACTGGCCACAAAAAGCGTGACCACATCACCCCAATTCTGGCCTCACTACACTGGCTTCCAGTTCGGTTCAGAATTGATTTTAAAATCCTTTTATTTGTTTTTAAAGCACTAAATGGGCTGGCTCCGGCCTATATAGCTGAACTCCTCCAGCGCTACACCCCAGCCAGAGCTTTAAGGTCTGCTGACCAGCTGCTGCTGGTAGTGCCCAAGACCAGGCTTAAAACCCGAGGGCACCGAGCCTTCGCAGCAGCTGGCCCTAGGCTCTGGAACACTCTGCCCCTCCATGTGAGGTCGGCCCAGACCCTAGGGGTTTTTAAATCTACTCTAAAAACACACTTCTTCTCTCTGGCTTTCTAGTTAGAGCGGAGCACGACTCCTGACTTTTCCTTGTGTTTTTTTTTATTTAATTTTTTATATATATCTGTTGTAATTTATTGTCTTTTATTGTGATTGTAGTAATGTGTTTTTATTACATATACAGCACCTTGGCTCGACCAAAAATCGCTTTTAAATGTGCTTTATAAATAAAACTTGATTTGATTTGATTTGATTTGACAACTGTATTTAGTACTGAAGGAAATACTGCAAAAAGGCCAAACTGAGCAACAGGTTTGTACAGATGTAGCACTCCAGATAGGACTCCAGCTTACAGCTTCCTGCCTAAGACCTGCCTAAAGGCCCTGACACACCAGGCAGTCACCAGAGAACTCGCCGACACCCGACACCGACAGTTCCATCGAGGAGTTCTCCTGCGTCTTGGCCGTGTGTCGCACTGGAAATCACCGCAAAAACTTCAGCCGAGCACGTACGAACTGCGCATGCGTGAGTGGCAATAACTCTCCTTACCAGCAGGCGGCGGTAGTGTGTATTCGTCATTCAAAATAGGCAACAACCGGAAGACAGAGAAGAAGAACAGACTGATATAAACAAACAAATAGCATGTGCGTTCCATTTTCACTCTCGTCCATCGAAAACATGTTTTAGAATATAAAAATACATGAATGATGAAATGAGCACATAAAGTGCAGACATACTATAAAATCACAGTTAATAGACCTGCATCTGATGATCGCAGTGTTCTGGCGGGTGTGTAGTTTATTGAGTCAGCAATGTAATAATGGCCACTTCTTGCTAAATTTACGATGAGATGAAAAACCGGACTTGACCAAACAAATCACGGAGCTCTCAGCAGAGGACAGCCGGGGACGCTCCCGCCGATATCAGAGATGTCCCTGCTATGTGTGGGAGGTAAGAGAGGACATTTAAGGGCTATGTTTGATGTCTTTAAGTATCACCTGCTGGGGTTTAGCTGCTGTCTTGTGCCTTAAATCGTTTGTTTACGTCCCTCACTTCCGTTTCGCTTCTCATTTGCTAGCTGAACAGCTGATCAGAGTGGTTTCTTGGCCCGATAGCTTGTGTCTGACACCCGGCCGATTCAACATGTTGAATCGGCCGGGTGTCGACCGTGAAAGGCCAAATAAGGCGTGTCACGGCCGAGGGTTCGGGACACACCAAATTGACTTTGGGCGACAACGCAAGACGGCCGATATCGGCCTGGTGTGTAGGGGCCTTAAGACCAGCATCTGGGAATGTTAAGCCCTCCCACTATTTTCCAAGAGGGCGTTGCCAGATTTTCAATTTCAGGATTTAACCAGGAGATGGCGCTTCATTCACAAATACAGAAAGACAACTTTTCATGGACTTTCAGTTGTGTTTAGAAGAGCATTTCAACACATCAATATTTTAGATCAAATAAAGTATATCTAATCTTGTAATTCAATAATATATAGTCTTTATATATTAAATAATCATAATAATAATGTAAATGTTTACATTACACTTCTTTATTTGTCATGCGGTCTACCTACGCTGTAAAATGTATTATCTCTTCGATTTACACACGGCATCTATTGCACTTCTGTCCATCCTGGGAGAGGGATCCCTCCTCTGTTGCTCTCCCCGAGGTTTCTCCCATTTTTCCCTTTGAAATGTGGGTTTTTCTCTGGAAGTTTTTCCTTGTACGATGTGAGGGTCTAAGGACATCGGTTCTCATACCGATATTCTGAACAAACTGTGCTGTTGTATTTGCTGTAAAGTGTCTTTACTGTAGGGTATTTTTATTATATGTACAGCACTTTGGCTCGACCAAAAATTGTTTAAAAATTTGCTATATAAATAACCAAGATGGTTTCCAAATCTATTAGTAAACAACTAGAATTTTTAGCCTTAAATATCGAAGTAGCAAAGGGTCAACAGGTCATGGTGGTGGGCTGCTACAGACCCCCCTCAGCTGTCAAGGACTCTTTATCTTCATTGGCAAAACTTTTATCTCAACTTGACTAGAAGGAAATAGTGCTGCTTGGTGATTTTAATTGGGACTGGTTAACTTCTGTGTCAGAGGATTTTAAAAACCTTTGTATCTCTCTAAATGTTACTCAGATTATAGACAGTCCTACTCGCCCTAACATTAAGTCCCCAAATAAATCCTCCTTAATTGATCTAATTTTAACTAATGTTCCCCATAAATACTCATCTGTGGGAGTATTTGCAAATGATCTGAGTGATCACTGTGTTGTAGCCACAATTAGGGACACAAAAGTCCAAAAGGTTAAACCTCGTATTATCATAAAGAGAGACACTAAACATTTTGTGGAGCAGGGTTTTGTACATGATCTGTTTGGGTTTGATTGGGGTAAAATCGATCTGTGTACTGATGTAGAAACTGCATGGTCTTATTTTTATCTTGGTTTTATGGAAATTATAGATAGACATGCACCCCTGCGTAAATTTAGAGTGAAGGGACGAGACAACCCTTGGTTTTCTGCTGAACTGTCCAGTCTCCTGCATGAGAGAAACAAGGCCTGGGCAAAGGCTAGGAAATCAGGCTCAGAGGTAGAATGGCTACGCTTTAGGCAGCTAAGGAATAGCTTCACATCACAAATAAAAAGTGCTAAGTCTAAGTATTATCTGTCAGTTACCACAAAGAACCTGAATAATCCTGGAAAATTTTGGAAAGCCATAAAATCGATATCCACCGGTGATATCCGTAATGAGCTACCTCCGTGCATTACCACAGCATCTGGCACTATATCGGACAGGGCCACTATGTTAAATTGTTTTAATGAGCATTTTGTGTCCTGTGGCTCTCTGTTTGATTCTGTCTCTAACTCTGCTTCTGTGAACACCACAGTCGGTGACTCTGAAAAACGTGTTTTGGAAAACCCTTTTAGTTTTACTCCTTTTACTGTTGATGTTGTTCGTGAAGCTTTAACCAAGTTAGATCCTAAGAAACCGGCTGACCCGGACAATGTAGAACCTTTCTTTTCAAAGATAGCTGCAGATTTTATTGCTCCACCTCTCACTACTCTTTTTAACCTCTCCCTCAGCACAAACACAATTCCAAAATTGTGGAAGTCAGCGTATGTCCTGCCTCTACTAAAAGGTGGGGAGGCCACTTTAGTAAATAATTATAGGCCCATCTCTAAATTATCAGTTCTGGCTAAGGTTCTTGAACGCCTAGTGAGTGAACAGGTAAAGGTGTTTTTATGTACAAATGACATCCTGTCTAAACATCAGTCAGGCTTCAGAAAGCAACATAGCACCATCACTGCCACAATGAAAGTGGTGAATGATGTGGCGAGTATTTTAGATAATAAGCAGAGTTGTGCAGCTCTATTTATTGACCTTTCCAAAGCGTTTGATACCGTCGATCATCGCATCTTAAAGCAGAGGCTACTCAGTATTGGCATATCCAGCCATGCAGTAGGGTGGTTTGTGAACTACCTCTCTGAAAGGTCCCAATGTGTTCACTTTGATGGGCTCACTTCTGAGTGGTTAAACATTACTAATGGTGTTCCTCAAGGTTCTGTTTTAGGTCCATTTATTATTATCTACATCAATAGTTTAGGTGAAAATGTCGATGGAGCAACCTTACATTTGTATGCGGACGATACCGTTATGTACTGTGCAGGTCCCTCCATTAAGGAGGCTGTTGTTGAATTGCAAACTGTTTTTAACATTATTCAGACTCAGCTCTCTGAACTAAAGCTTCTTTTAAATGTTGATAAAACCAAGGTAATGCTCTTTTCAAAAGCTAAAAAGACACCAGAGCTTGTTTTAGATATTGTAACTACGCAAGGAATAAAACTTGAAGTGGTTACCTGTTACAAATACCTTGGTATCTGGCTTGATGACTGTCTCACTTTTAAACGTCATGTCAATAACCTGCTTAAAAAACTGAGGGTTAGACTAGGTTTCTTCTACAGGAACAAGTCCTGTTTCTCGCTCGAGGCCAGGAAAAGGCTAGTCACTGTGACCTTTTTACCTGTGCTGGACTATGGTGATTTGATTTATATGAATGCACCTGCCAATTGCCTGGTCCAGTTAGATGCTGCGTATCACAGTGCACTGCAATTTGTGACAAACTGTAAAGCATTAACCCATCACTGTACCCTGTATGCAAGGACTGGTTTGCCTTCGCTAACTGTACGGAGGCTCAGTCACTGGTACATTTTTATATTAGGGCTGTCAGTCGATTAAAATATTTAATCGCGATTAATCGCATGATTGTCCATAGTTAATCGCGATTAATCGCAAAATAATCGCACATTTTTTATCTGTTCTAAATGTACCGTAGAGGGATATTTTTCAAGTTTTTAATACTCTTATCAACATACGAGTGGACAAATATGCTTTATATGTTTGTTTATTATCATTTGAACAATGACAAATATTCTCATGAATATTAAACACAACAACCTCTGAACATTACAAATATTCGCCTCAATTCAACCTGGAACCTCTCTCATACAATAATACAATACAGTGTGTGTGTGTGTGTGTGTGTGTGTGTGTGTGTGTGTGTGTGTGTGTGTGTGTGGACACACTGATGGATCGTTGGAGCTATGTGCAGCTCAAGGCATAAATGCTCGAACGGGAGCTGCCTGGACGCTGCAATCAAGTTGCGCGCACTATCCGTGCTGAGTGTGCTGACTTTTCGTACAATGTCCCACTGTCTGGCTACCTGCATAAAGTCAAGTGCTCGGCGCAGTTGTCGGCGAAATGTCGCTCCTCTGTTTTCATTGAAACAGCTCCTTATATCCGTTAGCGCAGATAGCTAGCACCAGATGCTAACAACAACAACACGTAAGGTGTGCTTCGCTCGCGCCACACATACACACACCCTCCCGGTCCTCCCGATGGCCAGTCCGGGCCTGCCGGTGAGCGTGGAAGTGTGGTCTGCCACAAGCGGGCGGCAGGAGCGGGGCTGTCAGCATCAGCTTGTAGATGGTATTTTAAACTCGATGCGCTCTGAAACTACGGGGCTGTCAGCATCAGCTTGTAGATGGTATTTTAAACTCGATGCGCTCTGAAACGGCGGGGCTGTCAGCATCAGCTTGTAGATGGTATTTTAAACTCGATGCGCTCTGAAACTACGGGGCGGCCGAGGACAAAAAATACACATGCGTTAATCGTGTTAAAATAATTAGTGGCGTTAATTTTTTTTCTGCGTTAACGCGTTATTAACGCGTTAACTTGACAGCCCTATTTTATATACAAAGCCATGTTAGGGAAACTTCCATCCTACATCTGCTCCCTGATCTCACGACGAATTGTAAGTGGCTACTGCCTGAGATCGCATGCTGTGGTTTTATTAAATGTGCCAACTGCTAGGACTGTCTTAGGGAAGATAGCATTTAGATGCGCAGCTCCACTGTCCTGGAATAGTCTGCAATTGAAATGGAAACTGAGCAATCTGGTGCCACTAAATGTTTTTAAAGCTCGGTTGGATGCTACTCAATCGAAAGCTGTTGGTACCTGTTCATGTGGATAGTTATGTAAATTGTAATCCCTGTAATGATGCTGTATGATGTCCTTTTTGTTGTTCTGTTTATGTTTTTATGTTTCATGTGGAACCTACTTGAGCAGGTCTCCCTTGAAAAAGAGATCAATGATCTCAATGGGATACACCTGGATAAATAAAGGTTTGAAATGAAAACTTGATTTGATTTGATGCTCATACTTTTACCTTTATGTACAATCGTTTGCTTTAATATGCAGTATATTTTTTGTATATTTTTGTGTTTGCTTCCTCCTGCTCCCTTTCGGACACATATTGTATGATTTATTATTATTATTATTAATAATATAAAGATATTATTAAGATAAGATAAGATAAGATGTTACTTTATTGATTGAACATTTTAGTTTAGAATGTGCTATCCCACGGTAATTCAGAAGGCTCACAGGTCACATTCCGACCATTATTTAAAACAATGGGTGCTTTCATAATAATGATGAGAAACTATGAAATAAGAAATGAATCAAATTAAAATGTGATTATCATATCATATATTATATAGTGTATTGTATTATTAAGTAATATCATACATTAACCCCATTATAGCAGATGCCACATTGAATGGATGAACACATTTATGCATCAATAATTACAACAGAGTATTTCTAAATACAAGTTGTAAAAATACTTATATGTATTTAATACTAATAACATAATGATTAATTTCAGATGATAATACTTTTCAGTGTCTGTCTCATGCAGCAGCTGATCCAGTAATGAGTGACCCGGCCGACAGTAAAAATAAACATTTATAACTAGTTTAGGTAGTTTGAGAGGTAATTAAAATAGCTAAGGGTGATGATCTGACTTGAAGTGTGTGTTTTGCCCCTCCCGCTGCGTCACAGCATATACTGTGTATATCACCATTCTTTAATTAAATGTTTGATAAGTGCATGCAGATCACAGTAAAGTCCCCTGGTTTGTGACAAGATGTGAAGTCAACAGATAGTCACTCAGAGGGGGGTACTATTTCTTTTCAAATGCATATAGGCTATGCCATCCCATTACATGTAGGCTACACTGCTATTCCCGTGAAGAATTTGAATTTGAATGGGATGGGGAGACGTGTGTGATTAAAAATGAGTGGCCAAACTAAGACTTAGTTTTTCAAAAGAGAAAATGCAGATATTACACTCAGAAAATAAATGGTAGACATATCAGTACTCTAACGGAGCGTCCACACAGCAGCGTTAAAAAAATCTTGGAGGTGGGCGTATCTGAAGCTTGGGGATTTTTTGCGAGCAACGCGACCAACAACCAATCACATGAATCTCCCTCCCCCGACATACAAAGCAAAAAAGCCCGAAGTAAACTGGATATAAACTCCCCAAACAGGCGAAAACATACCACTGTCTCTGCCACCTCCCTCCATGCCTGGCTCCTCCGGTTTGTATCCCGGTAGGTAAATAGGGACTGGTCATAAAGCACCGGGTGATTCCCTACCGCTAATTTCTCCTCCATATTTTGGAATATGAGGAAATGAACTGCGGTATGTCACTTGCAGCTTACACGCGGTTTGATTGGCTAGCGCTTGAACTGTCAGATTTGCATAAACGGGATTTGATTGGCTGACGCTTCCACCTCAGCTTCAAAAGTTGAACATTGCTCAACTTTGAATCCTGAAAATCTCCGCTCTGCTTCCCACAATGCAGTTCGGCGAAAAGTGAGGCAAAGTGACGTCACCCCATTCAAAGTGAATGGGCAGAAGCGTTAGAAGATTTTGTTAACGCTGCTGTGTGGACGCTCCGTTAGTGCCAAGTTGTCTGAGACTAGAGAGAAAGAGAATTCACTGCTCTAAACAAAGTCAAAAATCAACATACAGTAGGGGGGTGGGGGATGGTGAACGGTATGGTCAATGTTTGTAAACACAATCCCCAGGATGTGTCCTAATCAAACCAAAAGAGAAAATGCAGATATTACACTCAGAAAAGAAATGGTAGACATATCAGTACTCTTAGTGCCAAGTTGTCTCAGACAATCTGCATTTCCTAATGTGGGACAGTTCTGTGCAAAATGTGGGACACTGAAAAGTCTATGTTAAAAAGCCTCAGTCACCTTAATTCATGTAATAAAAACATCTCAGGTCAGTAACACTGAAAGCTAAATGTGCAATACCATCTTCAGCTATGTTACTATTTATAATGTTATTGTTGTTACAACAGAAGATGTTTTTCTTTATATTGAAGTTAAATGCATCAATCTGGTGCACTTTGAGGGCAAAATTAAGAGATTTATGGATACCGCTGGAAAAAGCTGCAGTACATATGCCGAGCCTGTACGTAGCGCTGTAACTTCCTCCACAAAAGCAGCCTTCTGTTTATTCACCGTGGTGGGGGCCGAGGGAACCGGGCAGAGTTTTTCGCCGGTCAACGTGTGTTAAAGTTTAAATCTTCCGGACAAAATTATAAAAGTGCCGGTCAAAGGTCTTCTTTGTTATTTATTGAGCTTTAAAACAAATGAATAACGACTATATAATAATAAAATACACGAGCCTGGCCTCTCTTTTTCCTCCCTCTCTTCTGACAGCGTCAGTGTCTGTCTCATGCAGCAGCTGATCCAGTAATGAGTGACCCGGCCGACAGTAAAAATAAACATTTATAACTAGTTTAGGTAGTTTGAGAGGTAATTAAAATAGCTAAGGGTGATGATCTGACTTGAAGTGTGTGTTTTGCACCTCCCGCTGCATCACAGCATATACTGTGTATATCACCATTCTTTAATTAAATGTTTGATAAGTGCATGCAGATCACAGTACAGTAAAACACGTACACAGATACATTATTTTGTATTTTTATTAAATTTGACAATGTCAATTTCACTTTCCACTATGTCCACCGTTATTTTGCACACCCAATGGCAGAACTTTATTGAGGCCTGTAATTAGTCGACTACAGGTATCTTGGGTCAGTCTTGTCTTCCAAAAATCCTGTATCGCTTGCATCGAGCCTGGTTTAGCCTCCTTCCAAATGAAGTCTTTCATCAAGTGCCAGACCAACTCGATGGGATTCAAATCCGGAGATTCGGGTGGAGTTTTAACCCAGTTTATTCCCTCAGCCGCAATTCCAGCTGCAGCCGCGCTGTGTTTCGGGTCATTGTCTTGGAAAAAGCGGTGATCCGACCCAAAATGTTCCCTGATGTATGGACCTGCAGCTTCCTTGATGATACTGTTTTCAAAGTAGATTCTGTCCATGATTCCTTCAAAGATAACCAAAGGGCCTGGACCGTGGCGCGAAATCAATCCCCAGACATGCAACTTTATTGGATGTTTCGGTTGAGGCTTTGCAACAGAATGGTCCTTTTTGTTGAAACTGAACCTTATGTTCATATCGCAATATATTCCAGAAGTCTGAAATGCAAAAAATGTCCCACATTAGGGCAATTCACCCTACTTAACCCCAAATAAAAGAACCCAATAAAAAGAGTTGTTAAATAATAGTGAAGTCACGTTGTAATAACAATAACTCATCTCTCGGTTTGAGTGTTCTTTTTCTGCTTTGCCAAAAGCCCCTGTGTCAAGTGTCTAGTGACTATATCTCTTAGCGGATGCATGTCAATTTAAATCAATACATACAACTATTTTTTAAATCAATAAAAACATTTTCTAAATCCATAAAAGCATTTCAATTAATATTGGGAGTCATGTCGTTACTTTGTTGAGAATGTGGCCATGTAATAAGCGGGATAATTTGCAGCGACTTGGTCATTATGGGGATCCTACGCGTCGGGATCCTGATCTGCCTGACAAGGCTCCATTAAAATATAAATATTTTTAGTGAATTACTGAGTTTAGGCACGTTAATAACGTTTTAATGAAGTTGAATACAGTATATTCATATTTGTCAGTGATTTCATGTCAATTCGGCGAACATAAACATAAATGATCGTGGTGAAGATGATGATTAAATTAGGATTAAAAATCGAGAGCCGGCTGCATTTCCTCTCGTTCGTTTTTTTCGACTAAACAACATTATTTTGTTAAATAACAACATGGTGATGTTTTGTAAATGATTACATGTCTCTTATTTAGCACAGACTATGATCCTATCCGTGACATATGGATCTTAACAAAGATCCGCTATACAGTAGTACCAGACATAAATCTACCGTACTGTATCAGTTTATTTCACATGAGCTCCAGTGTGGAACCCCACTGCACCCCTTGGTGGATCAATGATCCATTGCAGCTGGCTTCATTATAATTACATTTATTTATCACGGGGGCGGTCTCAAGTCAAACTGGAGGTTGTCTCTTGATCGAGGGCGGACCCCGTGCCGACCACGGCCCTCGCGTTTCAAACTGTCCTAAATGAGGTGCTACATCTGTAGGAGCAAGCGTCCAACTCTAACAAAATGGCCAACCCAGTCTCACGGCATTTCGTGTTATAGTCACGACATTTAATCTATTGTTCACCAACACGATTTTCCCCTTTTTTTCGTGTCACACAGAACGATTTTAAAAGCAATTTCTATTGGTAGTGTGTTTCGTGCCTGCAACACGTCTTTTTGTCCGGTCGGGTCTTGGAAGACCGGAAGCTGTGTGGTTCATAAAAACATGTTCTTACTCATTATCAAGCTACGATTATTGTTTTTATTTTAAATCGTATAATGTCGGACTTTTTTTGCCGTCCGCGAGGAAAATAAATGGGGCTCAGAGCCTCAGAATACTGAAATCTGTATTTTTTAAATATTTTTTTCCTTCTAATTTGTTATTCTTTTCTAAATAACACACTATTATTTATTCAACAATAACACACAATTATCCTTGTTTTTATTTATTTGTTTAATTCTATAATCTCTGGCTTTTTTGGCGTCCGTCAGGAACTGAATTTCAAAATAAAATAACCTGAAACAGACGTAGGCCTATATGGGACATTTCGAGCATCATTGCGATACACACCCACTGAACTGATTACCCAAGATCCTCAGCTATGGGTTAAGCTCGGTGATTGGATGTTTTAGCCGCAATGCACGTTGGGATATGGTGTTAATGCGATATGAAATCCGAAAAACATTTCAGATTTCATATGATATATAGTTTGTGCAGATCCGATGAAGTATACAATATTTCTACCGTGAGTTATGTGCTAAGTGCGTTAGCACTCTTTTGCTTAGTGCTAATTCAGAGGCTCGGCGTTAGGCTTGTGTTTTGTTTCGGTAAAAATAGTTAATATCGTCAGGTAGCTGAGTTTCTTCCCGTTAAGTGGGTATGACACATTCATAGTTTGTTAAATGTTAAGAAACCCTCAGACGCTGTTTCTTGCAAGATATTGCTTCCGGGCTTAACAGGTTAAAAAAGATAAAGCATACGTCACTGACAACAACATAGACATAGATTAACCCTCCTGTTGTGTTCATTTTCCCCCCCTTACTTTGGTGTTCGCGGTCAAATTTGACCGGTCCTGTTTAAACTGCTATTACATTAACACAAAAACCATTAATCATCACCAAATTTCATTTAACACCCTTTCAAACTGTAACATTTGTATCAGACTAGTGCAGGGGTCGGCAACCCGCGGCTCTCAAGCCGCATGCGGCTCTTTAAGCCCTCTGCTCTGGCTCCCTTGAGTTTAGACATAAATAAGAAGGAAATTAAATAAAAATAATTTATATTTTGTTGCACGGTTGAAAATGTTTCGTATCTTGTATTTTGAGGTGATACTGTGACACATAAATAAAAAACTAAACGGTTTTAATTAGGTCAACTAAAATATGCGTCACATTCTGCTACGGTCCCGCGCCAGTGCCTTTTCTTGCAGGCGAATAACCTGACGATGAGCGAACTATGGATACATCAAAGAAAAGAAAAGTATCTAAGGAACACAGAGGGTTTAATTCTGCGTGGTTAGAGTTATCTGCTTTCACAGCAAACGATGCTGGCTTACCGGTATATTTGATATGTGGAGAGAAGTTGTCAAAGGTGCTGCAGCCTTTACGTATTGGAGGAAAAACACGGAAGAGGAAGACAGCTGACGATCTTCATCATAATTCAATCAGTTAACTCCTTTTAGGGTGCAGCTATATGTTTTATTGATTTCAAAGTGGGTCAATTTTAATTGTATTTTTTTTTCTTCAAATGTGCAGAGGACTCCCAAGTGCTGTGTTTAATTTATTTTAAAATAGACCTGTGTATTTTTTTTTATTCTCCTTATAAGAGTTCTTTGTTTCTTATTAGAGTTTTTATAAATAATAAATGCAAAAAAACTGTAGTTTTTGTGTATGATATAACAATAAATACAACTTTATAAGCTATCAAATATGTTTTGCGGCTCCAGACAAAACAAATTGTTGGAAAAGGGGGCAAAATGGCTCTTTTTGTCAAAAAGGTTGCAGAACTACGGTGGCTGAGAGGTGCAATCGACAATTACAAAGTGTGAAACACTTTAACAAAGCTTGAGACAAATTTACATTTTATAAAACTAATTTACATTTTATAAAACTAATTTACATTTTATAAAACAAATTTACATTAACAAAACACTTTTACCAAAGAAAAAACTATTTAACATTAACAAAAACAAATTAACAAGATGCAAAACACTTTTACAAAGCTAGAGACAAAGTCCCGAAACACTTTAACATTTGCCGAAACACTTTAACAAACAAGAGAATCAAACCGGAAAGGGAATGCCCATCATACCAGAAGTGACGTGCAAGTGATTGATACAAACTTAAGTTTGTTTTGGCGGATAGACCGCCGGTACATATGGACCTTTATGGTCGTTAAACATGTTTTGTCCGTTCTGTGGAAACCACCTGGGTCAAGTGACACGGTTTTGCTCATCACGATATACTTTCTCTTGCGCAAGAGATACGTTCTCGTGCACACGAGAAAGTTACAGGTTCGCCAAGTAGGAAGTGGAGCTGTGCCTTTTACACACAGCCTTCGCTGTGTTTACCTTCATTAGACAGCTAAAGAGTGACTGTAGGCTGCTTCGTTATAACCACACACACCTCTACACACATCGAACTGCCCAGTTATTACGCCTTATTATTCTATTTATGAAGGAGATGTCCGGTCACCAGGGTGTGTGTGTGTGTGTGTGA
Source organism: Trematomus bernacchii (assembly GCF_902827165.1). Taxonomy (NCBI): domain Eukaryota; kingdom Metazoa; phylum Chordata; class Actinopteri; order Perciformes; family Nototheniidae; genus Trematomus; species Trematomus bernacchii. Next base: position 7,655,350 of record NW_022987656.1, read on the forward strand.
CACTGGCATTTGTTTTCAGAAGATATTAAGATACTGTCGTCCGTTCCGGTACTGCGGTCAACTCAGCCGTCTCTCGCGTTTGCTTGGTCAAATCAGCGGCTCTTCATTTTTGAGTGCGCAATTAATCGGGCCTTTACGGTAATCGCTGAGAAGCGAAATTGGCGCTAGTAGTAGGCTACAAGAGTAAAATAATGCATGTTTTATCTGCTTTATTTGCGATACAAATAATTTGTAATAATAATAGATGTATTTTGTTAGCGCTTTTACAGGTGCTCAAAGATGCTTTACAGATATAGTGAAAAGAAAAGAAAAGAACAACAAATAAATATATATAGTTAAAGTCAAATTAAAATCATGCAATACAAAAACAATCACACATTAAAAGCCAGATTGAAGAGGTGAGTTTTTGCAAGTTTTTTGAAGGTGGTGAGGTCAGTGCAGTCTCTGATGGGTTGTGGGAGTGAGTTCCAGAGGGAGGGGGCAGCGACGGAGAAGGCTCTGTCCCCCCAGGTCCGGTGATTGATGCGGGTGGGGATGGATAGGAGGTTGGCTTCTGATGAGCGGAGGCAGCGGGAAGGGGTGTGGTGGTGCAGCAGGTCTGTGAGTTAGGGGGGAGCCTGGTTGTTGAGGGCTTTGTGAGTAATGAGGAGGACTTTGAAGTCGATTCTTTGACGGACGGGGAGCCAGTGGAGGTTCTGGAGGACGGGAGTGATGTGGTCTCGGGAGCGGGTGTGGGTGAGGAGGCGGGCAGCAGAGTTCTGGATATGTTGGAGTTTATTGAGGAGGTTGGATGGTATGCCGTAGAGCAGGGATGGGCAAATGGCGGCCCCCACCTCCTCTTTTTGCGGCCCTCAGATTAATTTATAAACAACGTAAAAAATAAAAATATTTATTTTATATTTGTTTTACTTTTAGTACTGATACCGTCCACTAGACTCCTAGTTACGTCGCGAGCTGCGTACATGATTTCGTTCGGCAGCCAAATACCGCGAAATAATCTGTGACGTCACAAGAAACACCGGCTGTTGTTATGCCTGCTCTGACGTTAAGTTACCGCTTGTAATTATGCCTTTACAAGTTTCAAAGTTGTATTTATCATCTGAATTTGGCAAAACAAGTTTAATATTCTAAAATCCAAGATTTTGTTTATTTGAAATAAGATGAAAATAAACTGTCACGGACCCTGCCGTGTTATCTATGATTACTATACGCTTTTCATTCATAATTTCAGCGGGAGGGAGGGGGAGTGGCGCTGAGGAACAGCAGAGTGCGGGTTGACAGGTGTATTCCCCTTATTGTGGAATAAGGGGAATGCAAAGACAGGCTACAAGTGTCTTAGGTTCAAGATAGACAAACTAATGTCTGGGTTAGTGTTCATGACTTCATGTTTCTGTCATCTTAATGTTTAATCTTAATGCACACACATTTTCCGTGCTTTCCAATAGTTTAAAATAGTTTTATTCCACTGTTAAATAACCTGTTCAATACAAACATGCCACTTAACATGCCAATAACATTTCTGTGAACTGATATTTGTTTAGTGAGCTTATTAGAGGATGTTCCCTGAAAGATTGAAAAATGTCAATGAAGATGTCAGACTTAGTATATTTGTTAATAATTACATACAATACATGGAATTTGTGTGTGTGTGTGTTCCAAGTGAATCTGCGGCCCCCTGGTGGACAGTACATACATTATGTGGCCCCCACCACCATCCAAGTTGCCCATCCCTGCCGTAGAGGATGCTATTGCAGTAGTCGAGTCGTGATGTGATGAATGCATGAATCAGGGTTTCAGCAGCAGAGGAGGAGAGTGACGGGCGGAGACGGGCAATGTTTTTGAGATGGAAAAAGGCGGTCCTGGTGATGTGATTGATGTGGTGATTGAATTTGAGCTGACTGTCGAAGATGACTCTGAGGTTGCAGATGTGAGGAGGGGGGGGGATAGAGTATTGCTGTCAATGTTGAAGTTGACATTCTGGATGGTTTTGGTACGGGATGGGGGGCCGATGATGATTTCTGATTTGGCACTGTTCAGTTTGTTTGCATCCATGCTTTTATTTCTGAGAGACAGTTGGTGAGAGTGGAGTGTGTTGTGGGGGTGATGGTTTTTGTTGAGATATAAAGTTGGATGTCATCGGCGTAGCAGTGAAATTGAAGGTTGTGGCGACGAATGATTTTGCCAAGGGGGAGCATATAGAGGATGAAGAGGAGGGGGCCAAGCACCGAACCCTGGGGGACGCCTTGGGACAGAGGAGCAGTGGAGGAGGTGCAGTTATTGATGTTGATAAACTGATGTCTGTCGGTGAGGTAGGATTTCAGCCAGGAGAGTGCAGTGTCGGTGATGTTGAGTGATGATTCGAAGAGGGACAGCAGGATGGTGTGGTTGATGGTGTCGAATGCTGCGGTGAGGTCGAGGAGGATGAGGATGTTCAGGTTGCCGGAGTCAGAGGAGAGGAGGAGGTCGTTAGTGATTTTGAGAAGAGCTGTTTCGGTGTTGTGTTTTGATCGGAAACCGGATTGAAATGGCTCAAAGAGGTCATTGGAGCTGAGGTGGGATTTTAGTTGTGAGGCAATGACACGTTCAAGTATTTTTGACAGAAAGGGGAGATTTGAGATGGGCCGGAAGTTGGACATGATGTCAGGTGTGAGTCCAGGTCTTTTGAGAATGGGTGTGACAGCAGCCAGTTTGAGAGAGGGGGGAACTGATCCAGATCTGAGGGAGAAGTTAATGATGGTGGCGATGAGTTGGGAGATGGCAGGGAGGCTCTCTTTAACAAATGTGGAGGGCATTGAGTCAAGTGTGCAGGTGGAGTTAATTCCGGTCATGAAGTCGGACAGTTGCATGGGGGTCACAGGGGAGAAGTGGGACAGGGGCTGTGAGGTGAAGGGGGGGAGCCAGGAGGGGAGGTGGGGGGTGCTGATGAGGGTGTCAGATTGCTGTAAATGTTGCTGATTTTGGTTTGGAAAAGCAAGAGGAAGGAGTTGCACTGTTCGGTGGTGAAGGATGAAGTGGCGTTGTCACAGGGTTTAATTTGTACCATAAGTTCTTAATAAAACTGACACTGTTTGACTCAGTCCTAGTTTTACTGCTACCAACAATAAAATGAAGTACTTTTAACGTGTACTTTTTGGGTAATACTCTCTCAAAGTCCCCTCCTGAGAACAAAATCATGCCACTTCTGCTATATTTGATGAGAGATACAATTATTTTTAGCCATAAGTTCTTAATAAAATTGGTACTGTTGGACTCGGTACTTGTTAGACTACTACCACAAATACAATGAGGTACTTTTACTGTGTACTTTTTGAGTAATACTCTGTCAAACTCCCGTCCTGAGTACAATAATTCATGTATTCTGCTATATTTGATGAGGGATAAAATGATTTTTTTTGCAAAAAGTTCTACATGAAATTGATACTGTTGGACTCAGTCAGTACTAAGTACTACTTGGACTATACAATCAACTACTTTTACTGTGTACTTTTTGATTAATACTCGGTCAAACTCCCGTCCTGAGTACAATAATTCCTGTATTGTATATGAACTATGAATGATTGTACTCAGGACAGGAGTTTAACCAAGTATTACTCAAAAAGTACAGAGTAAAAATACTTGATTGTACTTATGGTAGTAGTCCAAGTAGTACTGAGTCCAACAGTATCAATTTCATGTAGAACTTATGGTAACAAATAATTGTATCCCTCTTCAAATATAGCAGAAGTGGCTTGAATTTGTTCTCAGGAGGGGAGTTTGACAGAGAATAACTGAAAAGGTACACAGTAAAAGTAGTTCATTTTATTGTTGGTAGCAGTCAAACTAGTACTAAGTCCAACAGTGTCAGTTTTATTAAGAACTTATGGTAAAACATATTTTTATCGCAAATATATCACAAAAACATGAATTATTTTACTCTTGTACTAGCGTCAGTGCCACTTCTCGGTCGATTACCATAAAGGCGCGATTAATCGTGCACTCACAAATGAAGAGCTGCTGATTTGACCAAGCAAACGCGAGAGACGGCTGAGTTGACCGCAGTGTTCCGGTGCACTCCGACAGCACTGAGCACTACATCGAGATTAAGATTAAACAAATGTATTTCATTTGAGAACACACACATATACCTATGGAGTTGGCCATATGTGTGTAAATTACTGTTCATGGTAATTTCAAAGAAATTGTCGGACATACACAAACACACCGAACACACACACAGAACGGAACTGAGCACAGCACAAACACACACGTCATGCGCCTTGTGGACCGGACATCTCCTTCATAAAACAAGGAATAGGGGGAATAACCAGGCAGTTTGATGTGTGTAGAGGTGTGTGTGTGTGTGTAGAGGTGTGTATGTAGTAGGGATGTTAAGATTCACCGATTCACATCGGTGCACCGGCATAAACGTTCAAGATGCGAGTGCACCGGTTGAAAGAGTGCACATCGGCTACAGTTTGGGTTGAACTCGCGATGCATCGATTGTAGCGTCTTTGCATCGGTAAAAAAACGATTCATTCATATAATATCCCCTCATCCTGTCAGCACTCAGCAGACACGATCTTTGCTCCTCACTACGGAGGCCGAGAGTCTCAGTTATCAACAAACATGGAAGTCGAGGAGAAAGAGAAACACAGCGCACCGAAAAATACCTACAGTACAAATCAAACGTTTGGCAACAATTCGGATTTTTCAAGAAAGACGGACAACTTGAAAAATCGCTCGCAAATTGTAAACGATGCCGTGCCGCTTTAAAGTACACAAGTAGTACGAGGAACTTAGCGACGCACATAAAGAGGCGACATGGGGGCTGAAAAGAGAAACCTGAAAGTAAGACATATGAGTTCAATCACTCAGTGAGGTGTAATGTCAGAGAGAGTGGTGTTTAGTTTACAGCAGCCTGTGACTGCCAATAATAGTTTACATGTCTTCCTTACAATTGTAAGCAGTTATGAAATACCTGTTTGTGAAAGGTTATTTGTATTTGTTATTGTTCATATAGAAACCACACCACTGCTTTCTGCTCACTGGTGAGTTAGCCTATGAATGAGTGTTAAGCACATCAGGCTGGCAGTTGTATGGGCATTGCACTATGGTAGTTGTTATTTGCACATTGTTAATCATGGTCAATGCATCCTTAAATTGTTTAACTGTGAGGTGTTATACAATTGTTCTGTACTCTGGAGAGTTTTTTAAGGTAAAAAAGGTAAAAAAAGTAACAGCATAATGGGATGTGCAGTACTAGTAGAGAGAACCAAATATGTAAAGCACCTTTTTGTTAATGTATGATTTGCTGCATATAAGGAATACAACAAAATCCTCTGTCGTACCATATTGAAGTATCATTATTTTGCATCGTGTTGAATCGCATCATATCGAACTGTATCGCAACAGGGGTGAATCGTATCGTATCGCACCGCCTGGTGTTTCAAATGTATCGTTAATGTATCGTATCGTTGGCAACGTATCGAGATGCGCATCGCATCGGCCTCAGTGATGGAGATGCACATCCCTAGTGTGTAGAGGTGTGTGTGGCTATAACGAAGCAGCCTGCAGTCGCTCTTAAGGCCGCTACACACCCACCTGAGACCAAAGAACGCGTACCGAAGGCGTCCCGACTTTTACGTCAGCCACGTCGCCTGCGTCGGCTACGCCGCCCGCTACGCCGCCTGCCTACGAACACACCGCAAATACTTCAGTCGACGAGTGGCAATAACTGTCCTTACCAGCAGGCAGCGGTAGTGTGAACAGCCAATCAGAGTGATTGCTTGGGCCGACTTTCTCTGACCTCCCGCGGCCGATTCAACATGTTGAATCGGCCGCGGGAGGTCAGAGAAAGGTGTGAAAAGGTGCAGTAAAGAGACGACGGTGCGGGACACACCAACCTGAGTAGGGCGCCGCGAATGCCCGACTGCCTCTGACGGCCTCTGACTCCCAAAATCGGGTTGGTGTGTAGCCAGCTTTAGCTGTTCTAATGAAGGTAAACACAGCGAAGGCTGTGTGTAAAAGGCACAGCTCCACTTCCTACTTGGCGAACCTGTAACTTTCTTGTGTGCACGAGAACGTATCTCTTGCGCACGAGAAAGTATATCGTGATGAGCAAAACCATGTCACTTGGCCCAGGTGGTTTCCACAGAACGGACAAAACATGTTTAACGACCATAAACACACTTGTACCGTCCATAGGTTTGATTCTCTAGTTTGTTAAAGTGTTTCGACAAATGTTAAAGTGTTTCGGGAAATGTTGAAGTGTTTCGGCAAATGTTAAAGTGTTTCGGCAAATGTTAAAGTGTTTCGGCAAATGTTAAAGTGTTTCGGCAAATGTTAAAGTGTTTCAGGAAATGTTAAAGTGTTTCGACACTTGTAAATTTGTCTCTAGCTTTGTAAAAGTGTTTTGCATCTTGTCAATTTGTTTTTGTTAATGTTAAATTGTTTTTTCTTTGGTAAAAGTGTTTTGCTAATGTAATTTTGTTTTAGAATATGTAAATTTGTTTTATAAAATGTAAATGTGTTTTATAAAATGTAAATTTGTCTCAAGCTTTGTTAACACTAGAACCGCCAGAGGTTTTTGTATACCTAAAACCGCCACCGGTTTGACCCGCTATTAGAATGCATTGATTTTCAAGGTAAAATGTTCTTTTATTGAACAGTGAGTTTTGATCGCACAGGGATGAAACGTATACCAATAGAATCTGTGGACTCTCAGCTTTTCATATGATATACAGGGCTCGACATTATAAATGGCCCGCTGGCCCGGAAGCACTATTTAGACACCCCGGCCAGCATAACGTACTTTCCACTTGCCCGCTCGGGCCACTAAAAATATTGCTTTAAAAAAAAAAATGGTCCTGTGGTATTGGTATTTTGACAAGCAATTTTGTTAAATTGTTTCGTTTATTAACGCTACAACATAGCGTTTCGTTAGGCGGTTGTCGTTGTTGGGTGAAAAGCAAACAGCTGTTTGCAGCGGGCGCAGCGCGAGCAGTCTCCCGTGAGCGGGAGCGCGCTCCTTCACTACAGACTGTCGTGCCACCTAACCATTCGCCAAAATGTTTTTAAAACCACCGATAACTGGCCAAGTGCCGGGCAAAAAACAATCTTCAAATAAAAGAAAGTCACAGGAGGAGTTAAAGGAGAGTGACAGGGAGTATGAGAAGAAGAGGGAGAGAAAGTTTCAGCCACACTGGCTTGATCGATGGAGTTGGCTTCAATATGATGCCAATATAAACAAGGTCTTTTGTCGGCTCTGTACATCAATGCCGACCTATGCTGACAAGTAAGTGAAGAGTAGAAAATATAAAGGTATTCGCTATAGGGAAATCTCCCAGAAGTTTAGGATAATGAAGGTTCTAATCTAATCTATTACATAGCCATTACATGTCTAACTCTATCAATATATCTATCTCTCTCTCTCTCAATCTATCTCTCAATCTATAAGGAACTGCAGTAGACAAAAGGCGTTGCTATAGCAACACGTCATGTTTACGCGCGAAAAGGTGGGGGTCAATATGACCCGCTGGCGGAAATAGGTATAAATGGCCATTTTTTTGGCGATTTCTTCAATCTGACTTCATATTGACAATTTTTAACAACAGAGGGTGCTACATAACACACTTTCAGGAAAAGTCACGGACTGGGAGACTTTAATATTTTATTGAAAAAAAGTTACATACAATAAAAAAACAGCTGTGGGTCAAATTGACCCGATGGCGGTTCTAGTGTTAAAGTGTTTCACACTTTGTAATTGTCGATTGCGCCTCTCAGCCACCGTACAGACCCCTGAACTAGTGGTATACATGAAAAACTGCAGTAAATATACAAAGAATAGACACTGAACATGTATTGCGTGTGCCAGGTGTGATCCATGTGGGGGGATGGGCACATAAGAGAGGGAAATGTATCAAATTGTTCTGTGTGTGTGTGTGTGTGTGTGTGTGTGTGTGTGTGTGTGTGTGTGTGTGTGTGTGTGTGTGTGTGTGTGTGTGTGTGTGTGTGTGTGTGTGTGTGTGTGGTGTGTGTGTGTGTGTGTGTGTGTGTGTGTGTGTGTGTTGTGTGTGTGTGTGTGTGTGTGTGTGTGTGTGTGTGTGTGTGTGTGTGTGTGTGTGTGTGTGTGTGTGTGTGTGTGTGTGTGTGTGTGTGTGTGTGTGTGTGTGTGCGTGTGTGCGTGCGTGCGTGCGTGCGTGCGTGTGTGTGTGGTGTGTGTGTGCGTGTGTGGGTGTTTGTGTGTGTGTTTTATCTGATCCGGATGGTTACTAATTCCTTTTCTTTATGGGTGTTACAAAGTTGACTAAATCATCCAAAATTCAATGAAAGTGGTGATCAGCAGTTGTATATGTTCAAATGTCTACTGTGAAGGATCATTAAGCCTTAATGCAATCGAATGTAAAACAAAAAAGTTATGATTGATGAAAGTAGTAAATCGGTCAGATGTGACCTGAACACACCAGGAGGGTTAAAAAGAACAGACATAAAAAAACAGATATCGGCAGACATCGGCCCTCTTTTGCGAGAGGGGGGGGGGGGGGGGGGGCAGTGCCAGACCAGCTGGGTAAACAGTGCGTCCTAGCCATCATTGATTAAGTAGTTTGATGGCTTGTGGGACGAAAGACAGACTAGGGCTGGTGCCCCACGGGAACGCATACGGCAAAACGCATAGGATTAACGCAAACGCAATCGCCAAAAAGCTTCCGTCCACACGCAATATACACCGGATAGTGTCTGTTCACAAGAGACAGCTCCGTTTAGATCCAACCGCTGGAAAAGCTGCAGTACATATGCCGAGCCTGTACGTGGCGCTGTAACTTCCTCCACAAAAGCAGCAACTTCCTCCACAAAAGCAGCAAAGAAGCATGGTTGTCATGGCTGCACTTCTGTTTATTCTCCGCAGTGGGGGCCGAGGGAACCGGGCAGAATTTTTCGCCGGTCAACGTGTGTTAAAGTTGAAATCTTCCGGACAAAATTATAAAAGTGCCGGTCAAAGGCCTTCTTTGTTATTTATTGAGCTTTAAAACAAATGAATAACGACTCTATATAATGATATATAATAATAAAATACACGGAGCCTGTCTCTTTTTCCTCTCTTCTGACAGCATCAGTGTCTGTCTCATGCAGCAGCTGATCCAGTAATGAGTGACCCGACAGTAAAAATAAACATATTTATAACTAGTTTAGGTAGTTTGAGAGGTAATTAAAATAGCTAAGGGTGATGATCTGACTTGAAGTGTGTGTTTTGCTCCCGCTGCATCACAGCGGGAGGAGCTGCGTGTCTCCGTCCTGTCAGATTAGACTTCACTCGCGTTTATGTCCATATCGAGATAAAGATAAATAATCTGAATTCAGTGTGCAGTGTACTTTTGCGGGGGTGAGCAGCAGAGGTGGGGGGAGGCAGGGCTATTGCGTCATCATTATCACAAAATGATCGTATAGAGGCGATCACACGGAGCCGTTGGACCCCCCAGAGCGCTCCGTTCCCAGATCTATCCACCTTTGCAGTGTTAATTTTGGCAGCTGTTTTTGATTTAGTCTTAGTCTTAGTCTTTAGACGAAAATGGTAATTAGTTTTAGTCACATTTTAGTCATTTCTATCCTTCATAGTTTTAGTCTAGTTTTAGTCGACGAAAACTCAAAACGTGTTAGTCTAGTTTTAGTCGACGAAAACTCAAAACGTTTTAGTCTACTTTTAGTCGATGAAAAATTACATTTTAGTCAACTTTTAGTCAAAATGTTTTCTCTCTTTAAACCAATTCAGTTAGGCAAATACAGGTATCTGACATTGTAATCAAGGTGACAGCATCAAGTGTTGAAATTCGTAAAGCAACATTTCACTCTCTTAACACTTTACTTGTGTAATATCTAGGGATGGGTATCGTTAAGGTTTTCTACGGTACTACTAGTCTTATCAATACTGCTTATCGATCCGGTACTTTAACGGTATTCTTGTATTTACTTTTTGTTATTTTTTAAAGGAAAAAACTAACAAATTGTTAACCGAATTAATTGCTTTATTTAAAATGTGAAATAAATTAAATATATATAATTATGTTAAAATATTGTACTGTACTTGAGTAAAATGTTGAGGTACTTGTACTTTACTGGAGTATTTAAATGTTTTGCTACTGTGCACTTCTACTCCACTACAGTTCATAGTTAAATGGTGTACTTCTACTCCACTACATGTATTTAATACCTTTAGTTACTTTACAGATGTGGATGAATGATGTGAAATATAATCAAGTGTTAACTCAGACTTTAGTAAATTCACAAGCTACCCTGCAGTATACAGATATATAATATATCATTCAAACTAGCTGCACCTTTACCAGCTTTGAGAACACTTTAATGATCAATCATTATAAAACATATCATATATATTATTCTGAAATGGAACAATCTGCACAATCACTACTTGTACTGTCGCTACTTTAAATATATTTTGATGATCATACTTTGACTTGAGGAACTCTTCCTACACTATGGTATTTTTTTACTTGGCGACAAGATCTGAGTACTTCTCCCACCTCTGCACACCTGATGTGATAACGTTACTCGTAATTGGGGCAACAGAGCTACGAGTTAAGGAAGTCGAAAATTGTGCATTTCTCCGACTGAATATGACGCCTTTTGGCCGGCTGTTTGGACAGACTACTCTACTCGTGTCAACGCGCTAACGCGAAAACATGGCAAACGAGCTTTGTCCACATCGAGCCTTGTAGTGTGTCTCTATACTTCTGAACGCTCCGTCCCCGGCAGATCTCTGTGTGCCGCTGCAGCGTGTCTGTTAGGCCCCGCCCCCCGCACAGAGAGACACAGGGAGATCGCTCTTCTGGAGTGAAGAGAGCGGAAATAATGATATTGCAAGTTAGAAATGTAAGATGCATTTTGACAGACAAGACGGGCAATTGGGGGAAAATATGCTGCATTTTGAATGTCCGCTAGTCCACCATTAACACCTTAGTCCCGTCTCGTCTCGTCAACGAAAACTAAATATACATTTCGTCAAATTTTCGTTATCAAGAATCTATTTTTAGCTTGTCATCGTCTCGTCTTAGTCATGTAAAAAAGGTCGTTGACGAACATTTTTCGTCATAGTTTTCGTTGACGAAATTAACACTGCACCTTTGGACCCGTTGTCGTTTGCGGGGTCCGTTTCTATCGTTTCGTTACGGCCTTGTGTGGCAAAAAGGGCTATACGCAAGAGAAATATGCGGATACAACCCGTTTTCGTTCCCGTGGGGCTTGGGCCTAGATCTGTTCTTTTAAAACAGAGGGTCACGATATCTCCGCCTGGATGGCAACAGTTCAAAATAAGAGGCAAGAGGGTGCCTCAGGTCACTCACAATATGGTGTGCAATTTTTTTAACTAGCTCCCATAGCTCCAGCCCCCACCCTCCCTGTGAGCACAGTGTGCTCTGATTGGTCGGGACGTTGTGAATCGCGCTGAGCTCCGTGGAGGTGTTGTTTCCTTGTTTAAGATACATAGCGAAACACAGCCAAACTCATCCTGAGCACACACAAACTCACATCCGAAGTAAAAACAATAAGTGTGGCTTGATATTGAGTAAGAAAAAGGTTGATAAACGCTGTGAGAATGGGTCTGCAGAGAGAATTTTTCCGCGATCCCAACTGTCTGTTATCAGCCTGCAGCCAGGGAGGAGAAATCAGCTGAGCTGCCTGCTCCCTGCACACAGATGTGTGTGTGAGGAAGTCCGTGGATTGGTCAATTTGGACCAATCAGCGGGGGCTTAACGTAACGTAACGGCTCCGTGAACGTAACGTAACGGCTCCACGGATTGGTCCATTTCGTTCCGGGTACGGCTTGACATCATGCCGTCCCGGAAGAATCAAATGGACAATGACGTATCTCCAACGAGGCGTTTTGGGGAGGTATTTTCTGTGTTAGAGTTTTACTCGCTATTGGGTGTACTTTGAGGGTTTTCACTCTACACACCGTTTACATGCATAAAAACCTTCATATCACACAAGGGGACGGGTAATAACCGGAAAAGCATGACACCTCTCCTTTAACTAAACGCTCAAAGCATTTCATTACCAGTGAAGTAAGTGCTATGGGCCGAAAGTCATTGGGCTCACTGGGCATGGGGATTTTAACTACAGACCATCTCGAATATTTGTCTTGACATGTCAAAAACCTGAACGTGTAAGTTCCATTTCTTAAAATCATAGATGAGAAATGTTAAAACTTAAGTAAAATTTAAGTAAAATACAAATGTTAAGAGGAACAGACTGCTAGCCTTAGCTAACATGGTTAACTATTTCAACCCAGTCTCACAGCATTTCGTGTAATAGTCACGAAATTAATCTATTTATTCGTGTTCACCAACACGATTTCCCCATTTTTTTCGTGTCACACAGAACGATAAATAATAACAAATTAGACAGAATTTTTTTTTTTAAATACAGATTTCAGTATTCTGAGGCTCTGAGCCCCATTTCTTTTCCTCGCGGACGGCAAAAAGAGTCCGACATTATACAATTTAAAATAAAAACAATAATCGTGGCTTGATATTGAGTACGAAAATGTTTTTATGAACCACACAGCTTCTGGTCTTCCAAGACCCGACCGGACAAAAAGACGTGGTGCAGGTAGTGGCGGTTCTACGGGGTGGCACGGGGTGGCAGCTGCCACCTCAGAAAAATGCCTTTCCACCCTAGTTGCCACCCCAGTTGGCAGTTTTGTTTTGAAAAAAAAGTTGTGGCTCATCGGACATTTATGAGAGAAAGTCTCTAATGTCCGAGTGCAAGTGAATGCAGCACAAGACGCGAGCCTTGTAACGGACCGTCCACACAGCAGCGTTAAAAAATCTTGAAACGCTTCTGCCCATTCACTTTGAATGGGGTGACGTCATTTGCCTCACTTTTCGCCGAACTGCATTGTGGGCAGGCGAGCGGAGATTTTCAGGATTCAAAGTTGAGCAATGTTCAACTTTTGAAGCTGAGGTGGAAGCGTCAGCCAATCAAATCCCGTGTATGCAAATCTGACAGTTCAAGTGCTAGCCAATCAAACCGCGTGTATGCTGGGAGAGACATACCGCAGGTCATTTCCTCATATTCCAAAAGATTGAGGAGAAATTAGCGGTAGGGAATCACCCGGTGCTTTATGACCAGTCCCTATTTACCTACCGGGATATAAACCGGAGGAGCCAGGCATGGAGGGAGGTGGCAGAGACAGTAGTATGTTTTCGCCTGTTTGGGGAGTTTATATCCAGTTTACTTTAAACTTTTTTGCTTCGTATGTCGGGGGCGGGAGATTCATGTGATTGGTTGTTGGTGCCTTGCTCGCAAAAAATCCCCAAGCTTCAGATACGCCCACCTCCAAGATTTTTTTAACGCTGCTGTGTGGACGGTCCGTAACCCCTCCTGGCACGAGCCCTGGCACGAGCGTGGAAATATGATTGGCGGCGATTTCATTTGAACGGGGGGACAGCGCAAAACGAGAAGCATTTCGGATCCAAGCAGACGGAAGGAATGAGGTATTTGCAGTCTACAATGACAGAGAAGAGACTGTCAAGTTTGGCTGTACTCAGCATTGAATCAAAACGCACCCTAGCTTTAAATCTTAATAAGTTTGTGAGGCGTTTTGCTGAACAAGATGGTAATCGCCACATTCAGCTGTTATAGGCACGCCAACTTGATGCTCTGCTCACGGATGACTCGATGAGCATAATAAACTGTTAAGATGATGACCTTACGTGTTTATAACATTTTTTTTCTTTGTGGGGGTCTGCCCCCAAAAAACAGTTTCAAGTCCTGAGAAAGTCGAATAAGACGGTGTGTAAAACTACACTGCCCAGCCAAAAAAAAGTAACCACTTTGATTTAACTAGGCCAGTAGGTAAGGACTTTCCAGTGGATAATAACTGCAGCGATGTATATGTTTTAGCTGAATACACGTTTTTTAACCCTAATTGATACAGTTAGTCACTTCTTTAATGTTTGTTCTTTCTGATGTAAAGTCAAGGTTGTAACTGTTTGCAATGAAGTTGTGGGGCGCTGAACTGTTCCTTTGATTCTTTTGATATATGATAGTAATTACTTGTCTTTCACATTTGAAGGAGGGTGAGTAAGCATCTTGAGGAACATTCATCAACTCCTCCAAAATATATAGTTTATTTAATAATAACACTGAATATGTGAATCATAACAGTGATTGACAGCTGATAGGAATAATATGATTGTTAATAGTATCATATTCATTCAGACAAACATCGATGAGACAGTTAATTAATGTACTTATTGCAGCAGTCTGCATAGATTTGGTACTCCTGCTGGTCTAAGAGTGAGACAAACTAATTCAGTTATTGTTCAGTTAAAATTCATTCAATTATGTCTGCCACCTTATATATTTATATTTAAGGCTTTACTGATGTGGCACAATAATGTCACCAAATGTTATTGAGTTAAAATATAAATATTGTGGCTTTCCAAGTTAACATTAATTGATATGACTGCGATTAAATCAGCATATACTTCTGCCAGGGGATGCCACCCCTGAAATTCTCCTGCCACCCTCTTGCCACCCCATGAATATTTTTCTAGATCCGCCCCTGTGCAGGCACGAAACATACTACCAATAGAAATATTGCTTTTAAAATCGTTCTGTGACACGAAAAAAATGGGAAAATCGCGTTGGTGAACACGAATCAATAGATAAAATTAATTTTGTGACTATTACATGAAATGCCGTGAGACTGGGTTGACTATTTACACGTAACTCTATAGAGTGCTGCAGTGATTAAGTATTTGTGTAGGCCAACCCGGAAGTTAGCATTGCAACTGGTACCGTAACAAAAGTTTAATTAAAGAAAATAAGCTTTGTGGCCAACACATGTCTGTGATACTTAACAGGTTTTGTTCAGCAGAATAATCTCCACATATTTACACCACTTTGTGATCTCGAAGCCTAAGTGCGATCAGCATACATGAAAAGCTAATGAAATTCTATAAATGAACTACATCACAATCCATGGCTGTGCGTCATCACCGCTAAGCTAAAGGTGGACTTTAGTATTTTCATGAAGTCACTTGTTAGCAACCGTTAATGTTATGGCACATAGAAGCTTCGGACATGAGTGGAGTATTTGCCCACATTTGTTATTTCGTAAAACAAAACGTAAAAATCTCATAAGCTTGCGTTAACCACAGACCTTATTTGTGCCTTCTAACCACACAACACAAAACTCAGACAAAAATTCACTTCGAGACAAGGGAACAGGAAAGGGTAAAATGCAAAGTCATTTTCAGGTTTTAGGACTCATTACTGCACCACTTACTACTAACAAACTCTTTAATTTAATGGAGTTTACCGTGACCCTACTTTAGTAAGGTTAATTTGTCTGAAATATATGTACACATCCAGTAGGAATCCTAATCAAGCATAGTTGTTTTGAACAGCGTTATATTATAATGCACGTGTATTGCTCTGAAACATACTGTACCTAAAATTCTTCTTTGTTCTGTTCCTTCCTGTTGTCCTCGCAGAGGAAACCAAAGCTCCAGCAGCTCACCGGGTAATAAAGTCAGCCTTAGGAGAGAAGTGATAGGTAGAGTAGAGGTCAGGATAGCAGAAGAGAGAAGGAGAGGAGAAGAGAGAAGGAGAGGAGAACAGAGAAGGACAGGAGAAGAGAGAAGAGGATAGGAGAGGAGGAAAATAAACAGCTTACTCTTACCTTAAACCTTGAGGGGAAAACCATACACCCTAACCCCAACCATAACAAAACATTACAGAAAAACAAAAGTTTAGCGATTGGCCCATGTAAAACGCCGAAAGAGTCTGGACCAAAAAACTCAGCCTACCTCGATTTCTTTACCCCCTCCAAAGGGCTAAGGTTCAGAGTTGGATAATACCATTACCATACCAGCCCTGAGTGCAGAACACATTCTACATTGTCAGGTCGCAGTCTGTGGAGTCTATTTTTATATAACATTAGAAAGACTGAGTCTTATTATTACAATATTTGCTTATTGTGCTCATTGTATGTTGATGTGACTTTGGAATAAATAGACCCAATCACCACCCCCCCCCCCACGTTTTGATGGGGTGGACAGGAACGGAGGGAAAAGTTACATGAGAAAGTGTTTAGCTTGCAATATTGAAAGTAGCAAGGTCGAGTGCAGAGACTGAGAGAATACAAAGAGGTAGTCAGAACAGCACATCGCACCAGCCTTGAATCAGTATGGAAGCCGCGCTCCCCCGCAAAGCTAGGAAGCAACATTATGGTTTCCCGCTATATCTGAAGAAACGTTAGAGAAAACAAATTAGTATGATGGTGCCAGAGTAGGGAGGGACTTCCACAGGCCGGCCGAATGCTGATTGGAGGAATGTGTTGCCAAGAGACTCTATCTGAGTCTGCGCACCAACCAAAGAGAACCAAGTCTAAACCATGGTATCTCTTCAGCTAGTCTTGACCAATCAAAGATGTACGGGCAACGCCCTGTGTAATAAAATGTATTGTCGCACGAGGTTCGAGGCTCTTGACGGATTTGGTGGTTACAGATTACAGCTTTGCTGCCTGTGATTCCCAAAGACGTGATGAGTCCTTGGCCAAGTAATATATATATTTTGCTCTCTTTACAATAAATAGTTCAACTTAGAAGTTGTCTGACTTTTCTGGAATTCTGAACCCAACAAGTCAAGAGCAGTTTTTCTGAAGTTTCCTGAAGTTTTCAGCTTCAGACAGGTCAAATGCTCCCCCTGAGCCACCAATCTCTCCAGGTTGAAGCATGTACTTATTCTATCTGGAGAAACGAGACCTGACAAGAGCCCTTTTCACGCTAGCTCATGACCGGCAGAGTGGTTATAGTACATTTGTAAAACCTGTTCTAAGTTAAACAGGCTGGCTTCTAATTCTTCCACTACTGCTTTAAGTTTTGTAGTGAAATGTAAGGTGTACTGCTTAACAAAAACCCTTGTGTCAACAGTCAAAATTGTCACTCTCAATCAGCTAATGGTCAAAAGCCCCCCAGGAAGCAAGCTGGGCGTTGAAGCAAATTTCCATAGAGGCTAAATGGTGGTAGTACAGTTTATGTGTCAGTCACTCCTTAAAGGTAGGGTAGGTAATTTTGGAGAAACCAGCTCGAGTGCGCTAGAATTTGAAAATACACAGCCGGAAAAAATCTGCCACTTCCTTATAGAGCCCCTCCTCCAACACACACGAACGCGCACATGACCAATGAGGGCACGAGATAAGTTTGTGCACAGATGGAAGGCTGACAGGCAGGTAGGCCATCCAGTTATTTTAGCCGGGCCGGCTAAAATGATTGGTCGTGCTTTTTACAGTACTACGGCTTCCACAGATGACATTTTTTTATGGATTTTTTGTCAAAGCACTTAAGATATTCATTGCTATCAGGATGTTAAGAGCATTCCATGGAATATAACAAAAAGTGTATCTCAAGCCGGTTTCTCAAACTTACCTACCCCACCTTTAAAGTTGTAAAATGCGCTAAAATGGAAACCCAGTGTTATTTTCCCTCTGCATTCTTTTGACTCAACCGGACTCAACCGAGGGCGGACATTTTGTGCAGATTGGACGGAAAACAATTAAATGCTCCCTGCTACTACTTCCATTACCTCCACTCAAGCTCACACTCAACAGAAACGGAAAGAGAGTAGGGGATAGTCGAGTAAAGTAGACAAGAGCTAAACATACTTTAATACTACTGACAGCTCTATCGCTACATTAGCATGCTACATGGTCCTGTGATATCTGACACACCTGTTACTGGACAGGTCCAGGTAGGTGATATTCGGAAGAAAGACAGCAGCGTGGGCAGGAAGGCTGGAAAGACGGTTGTTGTGGAGACCGAGAGTCTGGAGGCGGGGCATGTCCCTGAGCCCCTCCCAGGGGAAGGATGACAGCAGGTTTCCATCCAGACGTAGCTCTCGCAGGGCCTTCAGGTTGACAAAGCTGCTGGGGTGGATGGAGGTGATGGAGTTGTAGGTCAGCCACAAAAAACGCAGCTCTGACAGGTTGTAGAAAGCTGCCCGGGGGACCTTGGAGATAAAGGTCTTCTCTAGACGCAGTTTGACTGTATCAGCCGGGACGTTAACAGGAACGGCTGAGATCCCAGGGTCACTGCACTGCACCAACCTGTGATGGGAAATACAAAGATGTGTAATTTCTCAGTTCAATCATTCACACTATTTGATCATTTTAGCTTGAAAATATGCAATTCTCAAACACCATTTTGCTTGTCTAATGCTTTACATTGGTTACTTACAATACGTTAATTGTAGTTACTATGAGGATATTTCAAACAACCAAATGTGTAACATTAGTAGTGACTTTTCTTACCTAAAGGAATGCATGTGCATTTTGAAAGGCTTTACAAACATGCTCAATGGATTTCCTACCAGTTGTTTTTCCCTTGGTCAACGAACAGCAGATGGACAGTAGCTGAAAGCAAAATCTTGTACAAATCTGTTTTTTTCTCAATTGCAAAGGCCTTTGTTTCATATTAGAAACTTGAATATTTAATATATAAATTCCAAATCTTCTTCTCTGATTTAGTTCACGAATATACTTATTTTCCAATTAGAAGGATACATTCTCTAACTTTATTTGGTTACAAGAAGATTTCAACCCTGTCCCTGTTATCCTCCTAGTTTTTTTTAAGTTAAAAATGAATACAATTATAGTTACTCAAATTGTGACTCGGGCACAGGGGGTAAATAAGCATCTACCAATCAAAGGGTCAGCGGGTCAATCCCCTGCAACATGTCAGTGTCCTTAGAAAAGATACTTTGTCCCCAACTATCCAAATGTACATACCATTCAATACCAGACGTGACTGCGATATTGAATGGTAAGTAAAGCTGCTTTGGATAGAAGCTTAAAAACATGTAATGGGATGTTTTAAGTTTTGTTCCAGGAGGATCAACACAACAATACAAAGATGAGGATGAAATGAAGCTCACTCAACCTGAGCTCTGCGGCTCCAACGTTCCCATACGTGCAGGCACATAGAGCTGGACAGGACTGCACCGCCAACAGAGGAGACTGCAAGATGTGAGCGAAGAGCAGCAGAAACATCCTTCACCAGACAAACCGCATACTCAGACCAACACTTTGTATCTCCATATTCCCAGTGCTCTCCAGTCTGAGGTTGTGTCCACAGTGCAGAGTGAAACTGTATCCCAGATTAGCTGGGATTACACTGTTTACGAGCGGCATTTAATCCCACGCCCCACTGTCAGTAAAACAAATCACAACATCAGAGAAAGCCAACCAAAACCTTTAAGTCTACAGCATCAGTGCATGCACCTTACATTGAATTGTTAGCCATTGTTAATGATACATGATAGTGAATGGCAAATAAACTGTAGGGACTATAGGGTTTAAAGACTCTGTGATTGAAAAATGAGTTTATTGTAAGCCTGTTCAGTCCCGAATGAAACCTGAATGGTGTACTATGAAGTCTGGAAGATTGAGGTTCCTTTGATCCCATTATAATTATGTTGAATAAAGAGGAAAAACCTTCCCCATATTACATTTGATGAGCATGACACTGTCACAGTTTTCACTGATTTGAGCAAAGCATTGGTGGTTCTCTGCTTTACAGTTAACCAATTGAATGTGTCATGTATGTCTATTACACTAGTTATGTAAGAGCACTGTGATGTACATCTTGCTACTTTACTACTACATTTTTTTTTTTATATTTCACTGTAGCACTGGAAGTCATTTGTGTTGGAGTAGGCCATGATAGACCAGGTCTATAAGCCTGTGGATAATCACTGTTTCAGGTTATTAACATCAAAGTACGTTTTGGTCAAAAAGATTACCTCCATTAGTCTACCACAGTACAATATATTTTTAATATAAATGTTTTCATGCCACTATTTTACTCCTACTTTAGATCATAGATCTGTCGTGGTTTTTTTACTTGATGTTTTTAACATTTAAGATGCATTACTGGGCAAATCATAAAGGGCACACTGAAGCTTGACAACTACCAATATATGATGCATTAGCCAGGCTCTGAAACATAGGGAGATCATGGACAAAACACTAAATAAATCTGAAGCAAAAGGAATAATCAAAAGAAACCTCATTAGAGAAATAAGCACAGATTTAAGGGTGTACACGAATAAAGAAAAATACTGCATCTAATAGGAAAACATCCTTGAGGAATATGTGACCCCTGTCAGGTGCAGGAACCAGTGGAGCATTCCATGTTGCACTTCCACAAATACAATGTATAAGGCCTTGGTTTAGGGAGACTATTTCATTATTTAAAGCAAACAGATTTGAATGTAATTGTAAGGTAAGTGTATTCCCTTGTATGTATCGTTTTAAAGGTTTTATTATTATTTTATTAAGATGGGCAAGATCATTTCGGTCCTCACTCCAACCCAGTAGGTGGCAGTAATGCCCCTTAACTCTAGTTGCCACCTGCCAGAAAACCACATAAGAAGAATCAGAGGAATCACAGCTCGTATGTTTTGTTTTCTGAAGTTACTGTCAGTGGACCAGCTGTAAAATGTCCACTGTAACGCAACCTGCGAATGACCAGTATGTATTTCGTCGACGTGAATTTGAAGAACAGCCTCCGGAAAACAGGAGAAGATGGCAAACTCCGGAACATGTTTACGCTGCACGACAGACCGCTTTACATTACCAGCGATTACAGGTACAGCAAAGTACATTTAGCAAGCTAGCCGTAGCTGTTTACTTCACACCAGGCTAACCTTATTTACCCCCGACATTCATGGACCAGGACCCGGGGCTGGTTCGGCTGCCTTGGAGCTAAGCCTAGTGTGGTCTTATGTTATAGAAATAGTTTTTCAGTGGCACTTTAACTTACTACGACTTCCGTTTTAACAGTTTTCAGTAAGCAGTTATCCTATGGCACGAGCCCTCATAACACCAGCGCGTGAACCAAACCGTTAATTAAAAAGGCCGACACTGCGATGTTTCTTTTCGAAGGCGAGCGATACATACTGTACCTGGCTGGAGTTATTGATGTATCGAATGCTGTTATAAATATAATATAATACAATAGCTAATACACACCTTGTTATCAAAGCTGGTAAAGGTGCAGCTAGTTTTAATGACTTTGTATACTGCAGGGTAGCTTGCTTGTGAATTTACTCCAGGTGTAACTAAAGTCTGGTTAAGAGTTGATTATATTTCAAATCATTAACCCAAATCTGTAAAGTAACTAAAGGTATTAAATACATGTAGTGGAGTAAAAAGTACACAATGTATCTCTAAATTGTAGATGGGTAGAAAGAAGTACAACGTAGCATACAATGGGAAAAGTACAAGTAGCCTACCTCAGAATGTGCTTAAGTAGAGTACTTGAGTAAATGTACTCTTAACAAGAGACCACATCATGGAACAGGACCAGTACACATGTAATGCATTTTCATGTCACTGCTTTTAATAATGAATTATTTGTGATTAAGGCCTTCCCGGAATGAAAGTCCTATGTATTCATTTCTAACTTGTCATTTTTCCTTTGCCTATAAGATTTCTTTTTCAAATCAGGGTGTAGCCTGTGGTGAAGTGTTTTGTAGTCGATTTGTTTTTTGGTGCTTTCTTTATGGAAATTGAGTGGTAAAGAAAGTCAGTAGGTAGAATATATTACAGCAACTGCAGTGTGTGTTCTGTGTACCATTGCAGACAGGAAAGGGTGTGCCTCAGAATGCTGTTCTACAGTAAGGAAGTCAATCATTATACAGTAAATGGGATTACAGGCTGCCAGGAGAACAGTAGGGGCAGGGCTAGCAGGAAACGGAAGCCTTATGACCCAAAAACTGTATCACTGTGGTCCTTTAGTTTTTCGCTGTGACGGTATTATATCAAAGTATTACAAAAATAATGAGGATATTATTAATCTGAATTTCTTAACATGATTCTACCTTTTTTTAACTCTATTTGCAATGTAAGGGAACATATCTTAAGAAAGTAAAATATATTAACAAAAATAATAATAATAGTAATGAAAATAAGATATAAGCCTACAAGTGTTCTGGGTGAAGTAGCCTTATTAAGTAAGTGTAATCATGTCATAATTGTTTTTTATTTACAGGTTATCGACAATATATTTTGTTGCTACCCTTTTGTTAATCCCAGACTAAAGAATAAATAAGAATAGAAATCCTTCCGTCATAGAGAAAATAATTATGTATATGATCATATTTTTTTATTTAAAAAAAGAAATAGTGGCATTATGTTAACAAACTGGTAATTAAAATTCGGAAAAGGAATTAATATTTGGTTGTTATGATCAGGACTGGTTAAAAAATGTAGCTCAGTGAAATGTAATGGTAATATTAATCTAAATTATCTTTGAGGTAGTTTTTTTACAGACGTTGTTGTCCTTTAATGACATCAGAGAAACGTCTTTAAAGGGATGAACATGGGTTTTTTTCACAACTCCCCTCCATCATCGGGTCTATTTTGACCAAGTAGAGACTGTGACAGATGCTCCATTTTAGAATAAAAAAAAAAAATGGAATACAAATATTTCTATAAACATAAGAAGTTAAAGGTGGGGTAGCTAAGTTTGAGAAACCGGCTCGAGATACACTTTTTGTTATATTCCATGGAATGCTCTTAACATCCCAATAGCAATGAATATCTCAAGTGCTTTGACAAAAAATCCATAAAAAAATGTCATCTGTGGAAGCCGTAGTACTGTAAAAAGCACGACCAATCATTTTAGCCGGCCCAGCTAAAATAACTGGATGGCCTACCTGCCTGTCAGCCTTCCATCTGTGCACAAACTTATCTCGTGCCCTCATTGGTCATCTGCGCGTTCGTGTGTGTTGGAGGAGGGGCTCTGTAAGGAAGTGGCAGATCTTTTCCGGCTGTGTATTTTCAAATTCTAGCGATCTCGAGCCGGTTTCTCCAAAATGACCTACCCCACCTTTAAAGTAAAACGTCAAATGAAAGATAAAATAAAAAAGAATGAATAATGTAACCAAACCTGAGACGTTAAAGTAAAATGTCCAATAAAAGATAAAATAGATATTTATATTAGATGTTTATATTAATATAAGAAGACAAATGAGGACTGAAATAAAAACATTTAAAAAAAATGTTATATATAAACATAAGAAGTTAAAATGTGCATATTGCATAGTCATCAATGACTGGATGTGTCAGAACTTTCTCCAATTAAACAAAGACAAAACTGAGGTAATGGTTTTTGGAGCCAAGGCAGAACGTATAAAAGTTAGCGCTGAGCTTCAGTCTGCAATGTTCAAAACAACAGATAAAGCCAGAAATCGAGGTGTAGTCATGGACTCTGACCTGAGTTTCAACAGTCACATTAAAACAGTTACTAAATCAGCCTACTATCACCTAAAGAACATATCTAGGATTAAAAGACTAATGTCACAGCAGGATTTGGAAAAACTTGTCCATGCTTTTATCTTCAGTAGACTGGACTACTGTAATAGTGTCTTCACAGGTCTCACTAAAAAATCTATTAGAAAGCTGCAGCTGATTCAGAACGCCGCTGCTCGAGTCCTCACTAACACTAAGAAAGTGGATCACATCACTCCTGTTCTGAAGTCCTTACACTGGCTTCCTGTGTGTCAAATAATTGATTTCAAAATACTGCTGCTGGTTTATAAAGCTTTGAATGGTTTAGGCCCAAAATACATTTCAGATCTACTGCTAAATTATGAACCAACCAGAACTCTCAGGTCTTCAGGGACTGGTCAGCTTTCTGTCCCCAGAGTCAGAACTAAACATGGAGAAGCAGCATTCAGTTATTATGCTCCAAATATCTGGAACAAACTCCCAGAAACCTGCAGGTCTGCTGCAACTCTTACTACTTTTAAATCCAGGCTGAAGACTTTTCTTTTTGCCGCTGCTTTTAATTGAACTATTCATATCTTAAACTGCACTGTAACTTTTATCCATGTATTTTTTCTTTTAATGTTTATTTGATTATCTTTGCTTTTTAATGACTGATTTAAAATGCCATTTTCTTAATATCTTTCATTTTTTGTAAAGCACTTTGAATTGCCTTGTGTTGAAAGGTGCTATATAAATAAACTTGCCTTGCCTTGCCTATTGCACTACTATATACTAATTTAGATGTATATCACAATATAAACAGAATAGGAGTGCCTCTGGTTTAGTAGAATCGGAGGATAAACCCTCTTTATTGGTCACACATACATGCACACGGCACACACAGTGACATTTGTTCTCTGCTTTTAACACATCCTAGTACTAGGATGCTATTGTACAGCATCCGGGGAGCAGTTGGGGTGTAGGGTGTCCACTTTCCAATACCTTGCACAAGGGCACCACGGCAGGGCCCAGGAGGTGAACTGGGACCTCTCCAAGTAGCAGTCCACACTCCATATTTTAAGTCTCTTCGGGGACTTGAACCGGCGACCCTACGGCTCCCTGTCCAAGCCCCTACTGACTGAGCCACTGCCGGACACGTTGTGTACTGATGAGCTCTTTATATCTGTGTGTATATATAACCTGTTCTAAACATTGTCTCCACAGGCTGAAAGCAGCCGGCCCCGACCTGCCCCCCCCAGGGACCCCAGCAGCAGATGGCCCCTCGTGGACGACCCCACCACCAGAGAGCCTCAGCTGGACGACTGTGAGCGCATGGGGACTCTGTTCGGGATGCTCAACAAGGGTCTGCGGAGGATGGGCTTCAGCCAGATGTACTTTGGGGACAAGATAGTGGAGCCGGTAGTGATCGTGTTCTTCTGGCTGCTGCTCTGGTTCCTGGGGATCCAGGCCCTGGGGCTGGTGGGAACTCTGTGCATCATCATCATCTATATCCAGAAGTGACGGGGGCGGAGCCTGCTGTTCGCTTGGGTTAATGCTTCCATCTGCGGGATCTTTGTCATGCGAATGGATTTGAGGGGGGCGTTTAAGTGATGGTGACTAGCAGCTTTCTGCAATTGGTTTGAAGCTTGTTCAGTGTTTCAGAGGGTCCCTTCTTCAGGATTGATTTTCCCTCAGATACAGGAGTGGTGTTGTCCCGCTGCCTCTGCTATTATTCTGTTGAAATGGCATGGAGAGCTGCAGGAATGAGTCCTAAAACCAGGATATGAGTTAGCATTTTAACACTTCCTGTTCCCTTGTCTCAAAGTTGTTTTTTTTAACATGTTTTTGGTTATATAGCTGAAATAAGATCTGTGGTTAACAAAAGATTTTCAATTTCCAGAAGTAACACATGTCAGTAAATACTCCACTGGTGCATGCCTGAAGCTTTTATGTGTCATAAAAACGGCGGTTGAATACTAGTTAGTAAATAAGACTACTAAAAGTAATCTCGCCGAACATTAGCCGCTTTTAGCTTAGCGGTGGTGACATAAAGTCACGTGACCATGATTGTCAAGGTTGTCTATTTATAGCATTAGCTAACGTTAGCTTTTAACTCTTGCAGTAATTAGGGTTAGGTAATTAGCAATTACGCTTCAGAAATCATAAAGTGGTGTAAATATGTGGAAATGATCCTGCTGAACACAACATGTAACATGTCATATCATAACAATGTGTTTACCATAGATCTTATTTTCAGCAATATTTGGAAATCCAATGGAAAAGCCCCATTGATTTTTGTCGAGGGAGCCATTAAGATGCTAACTTCCGGGTCGGGCTACAAAAATACGTCTTCACGGCACCACTCTATATATGATCTGAATATGAGAACAGGAAGACATTGTTGGAAATATCTAGTTTTAGTTTGAATCAAAGACTAAAGAGTGAAGGACTGAAGTCGCAGCACTGAGGAAACACTGCACACATCTCTGTTTACTTCAAAAAGATTGGAGATCTTCGCTGACATAAAGAATGTGAACGTGTTGGGTAATCGTATAACCCATCCGAAGGAAAGGTGTCTGAAAGTAAATCTGACACCTTGTGAAACCTATGCTGTAAAATGTTTACTTTGTGAAAGGGAAATATATATTGATGGCTGATTAATGAGAAAAGTATTGTTGTTCTAAAAGTGACACTTCAGGTTTCTATTCTGGGGACCGGTTCTGGATAACTGTCTCCTTTGCTTTATGTATCTTGGTGCCTGCAAAATTAAATGCACTTTGGTACGATGGTGTATTGGGCCATTGTACGCTAAACAAAGAATACGTAGCCAGGGAAGAAAACTAAAACCCATTCACAAGAACACCAAATATTATCTGAGATTCATAAAAAGGGCATTGATTCAGTTTTTAATGTTGGCGTGACCTCAGCCCAGCTTGCTGTGTATTTTTCTAATTATACTTTTCAACGGTAAAGGTTTCAGCAGTAAGGAAATAACATCAATGGCAGTGGCAGATTTTTTCCGGCTGTGTATTTTCAAATTCTAGCGCACTCGAGCTGGTTTCTCCAAAATGACCTACCCCACCTTTAAGTTGACATTCACAAAATGAAATGATTCATAGAACTGCTCAATATAGCATATCAATATCAGACCTGTTATTGTTTTGGGCATTTTTGTGTAAAATCTATTTACATAGGGTGACACATAAACACATCTTTGTTACCAAGTCAGGTGCCTATGAATAAAAGGCGGCTCTCGTTTCTTGATGGTATCCTATTTACAGCACGTACCGTCAAAGCTCGAGGCGGACAGCATTCAGTTGCATTATATTTTACAACAGTCCGAATTATGACCTCCTTACAAAAAAATATGCAAACAGTAATAAAACGAATGTTGAAATTCATTGGATTTATAATTTCCTTCAGTTTTTTACCATGGTATCAAATTACATATCAGGAATCGTGGAATTTCACAGGTATGGACTACTACATTTCTGGTATTGGGACTTCCCTATAGAAGTTACAAAATTGTCTTAACCTGTCAGACCGATTGTATATTTTTCACTGCTTTTATCATCTTATCTGATATCTGTCATCATGAGGTTTATATGTGTTGCTGAAGCATTCTCAGGTGTTGCAAGTCTTTATATGATGTCCACCATCACAAGGCAACAATCCAACAAAGCTGAATGTAGCATTGCAAACTGAAGTAGTTAAAACCTGTCTCCTATCATTTATATGTTACTTTTTGTTCTAATGGTAGCAATTTATATTAAACACATTCAGAGCCTTAACTCAGTTCTTGGCTGAAGCAGATAGAGCCGCCATGAAGCCTCCAGTCCTCCGCTCTGTCCGGCTGGATGGAGGACGTTGGCGAATGGATATTTCTGGCTGGGCTCTGCCCAAGCTTATTCATTAAAAAGTATTGTGTGTCTTTCAACCAGAAGGTTGTGGGTTCGATCCCAGCCCATGCAGTCAACATGTCGATGTATCCTTGGGCAAGATACTTAACCCTGAGTTGCTCCCGATGGCATGGCCAACGGTGTGTGAATGTGTATGCATGTTAGTTCCTAGAGTAACATACACTGCTCTGTATGAATGGGTATGAATAGGCGAACGACATGTAGTATGTAAAGCGCTTTGAGGGGTCTTAAAGACTGGATAAAGTGCTATATAAGTACAGTCCATTTACCATTTATAATTATATAGCGCTTTGAGCACCAGGAAAAGCGCTATATAAATCACATGTATTATTATTATAAGGTAGAGGAAGTCATTTAAATCATTTGAGCATAACACTGCAACAGATCATTTGGAAACAGAGAAGGATCTGAATATGATCTGCTATATAGTGGCATTTGAATGTAGAGTACTTGTAAGGAGTTGAAATAGCTGATGGGAAGGGTTAAGAAAAGGATTCAAAGTAACAAAATAATAAAAGATTGCAGCAATTCCTCACGCAGCTGAATATCTCACAGTGCTGCAGTATCTAAAGGTGGATTTTTGCTTGACTTGACTTTAGATTTTTCTGGTAGACTCAGGTTGTTTTATTTTTACAGTTGGACTTGTTTTCTGATCAAAAATATTTGTATTGCGTTTGACAATGCATTAGTAATGTTTGCCATTTAGAAACGGAAAGCAAAATATATGTATACAAATGAGACAATGGTCTACTGATTGTATGTACAAAGAGAAAAAATAGTTACAAAAAAACACAAACAAACAATAACAATGACTAAAGTAATCTCCTACATTCACTGCCAGTGAGCCTCATACACACGATTATTTACCAGAAACATTGTTAAATTAATATATATGCATGTAATACATATGCCTATACGTACATGCAGCAAATACCTATAATCATACATCTACTGTATACATACACACATACATACATATGCTGCAAAGCTAGGAGGAGAGCAAAGGACAGAGATCGCCCCCGTTCTGCAGTTAAATACATCTCCTTTCCTATAAGCCCAAATATGGCAGCCAGAGGATTTGGATCCAGTTCAGTACTGAACACCTGGGATAACGTTTGAAAGATCTCTGTCCAGTACATGCTGAGGCGAGGGCAGGACCAGTACATATGAATGAGAGAGGCTTCAGCAGTTTGGCATTTATCACAGTTTGGACTAACATCAGGATACAGTTGGAGATATTTTAATTTCATTATTTGAATGTGCAGATGTCCAGGTTAACTGACCACACTCTGTTGTATAACTGATCTGTAGTCAACACACGTTATATTAAATGCTGAGGTGATGCAGGTTCAGCTGTAAACCACTGGAGGCATGCTGCATTTTTCTTTGTTTTAAAGGTCCCCTATTAGACTGTTTTTCATCAATATATTATAGGTCTCAGATGTATACAAAACATGTCTCTGAAGTGTTTGGCTCCAAATACCAAACAGATCATTGCAGCATCTCATAATCCCCTCTGTTTCAGCCCTGTTTCAAAAGTGCTGATTCTCTGTCTGTTACTTTAGATGAAAATAAGGAGCCCCTCCCCACGCCCCTCTGAGAGATATTTGGTTAAAAAGAACACAATGGTGCTCTAGGAGGAGATTCAGGTGATAAGGTGTGGGGGGGGGGGGGGGGGGTTACCTTGGTTGGTGATTGGCTAATGGCAGAGGTGGGGACTCGAGTCACATGACTTGACTCAAGTCAGACTCGAGTCGCATATTTTTTGACTTGAGACTTGCTTGACTAACATTGATAAAAGACTTGACTTGACTTTGACTTGGTATTCATGACTTGAGACTTGACTTAAGCTTGAGACAGATGACTTGAAAGGACTTGACTGTTTAAAATTAAATATTTGCGTTTGTTTTTGTAGTGAGATATTACGTTTAGTTTGTTCGAAAAACGTGATTGGGTGATTATAGCGCCGTGCGCGCAAACCTGGCAACCCACTAGACGGCAGGAGCGTCAGTTAACATGGCAGCGGCTAGCGTTACTCCACAAATAGTGAAGTTTGGATTCAAGGATTATGTTGTCGATGACGCTAATAAGAAGAGAACAGCGGTATGCAGGGTCTGCAGCATAAAGATCAGTGACACGACCACCACAACATCCAACTGCATTCGTCACTACAAAAAAACCCACAGAGAAAGGTGCGTGGATGTGTTGTGTTAGCTAGAAAGCTAACGTTAAGTTTAAGCTACGTTAGACTTGGTTTCAAATCGATTAAGCATTGCAAAGAGAAGACAAAACGGTAAATGAACACTAGAACCGCCAAGGGATTCATTTGTACTAACCCTGATACTGACGGGCTGTCAGGAGAGGGAGAGGGAGAGAGAGAGAGAGAGGAAAAGAGATGCCTCGTTTATTTCCCCTGTGTTATTATCAGAAGTTACTGTAAACTGTTGACTAATGTAGTTCATCTACTTTTAGTAGTTTGTTTAAATGTTTTAATTATGTTGTTTTTGTTTGTAGAAGTGCATCATTTCTTGATTTATTGTAAAATGAATCTGAACTTTTTGATCTGTTATGATGATAAACTGAAGCCATTTCTAAATTAACCCAATTAAGTGAGTTTTAAATCGTCCTACTTAGTTTATAAGGAAATTATGAAGAGGAACAAATGAAATGATTTGAAAATGATATCTATGTAGGTGCTGACGCTGTTGGCGGTTCTAGTGTTAACAGACATTTAAATTAAATATGTGTAATGGCAAATGCCATATATGATTTTCTTACCTGGAATTCTGCCTTTTTGAACAGACTTTTTGATTGAGTCCTAGCTATATTGTCTGCAGTTCTAGGGTTAATATTAATCTAATATGATTGTCATCGGTCTAAATTAGATTTCAAATGATTAACTGTGTATGTAATGAAGATCATAGTGTGGGTTAAATCCATTTTCATAACCACTGTCTTTTAACTGATTTAAATGCGGAAACTGGGCTTATTCATCAGAATTTCGTATGACTTGACTTGTGACTTGCTTGACCTGAGCAATGACTTGACTTGACTTGCTTGACTCTCACCACAGTGACTTGGGACTTGCTTGATACTTGTAGGTCAAGACTTGAGACTTGCTCATGACTTGCACATGTAGGACTTACTCCCACCTCTGGCTAATGGTTACACAAGCCAAAAAATCGTTATGAAATCACAAAGTGGCCAAAATCTGATCAGCTCATTTTCAGACAGGTTTTTATATAAATGGATCAGGACAAAAAGAGAGAGAATCTTTGTTCCTGAACCTTTCAGAATCTCTTTACACAGAGGGGACACATGTTGATGTAGAAGAGACATGGAAAAAGTGGATTTTGCATAATAGGTGACCTTTAAGATACAAGTTATTTTAACATAGATTATTGTTAATAAGGTGTGCACTGAGTTGTATGCATACTTACAAAAGGAATATAGGATCAAATTGTTTTGCAAAGATGATTAAAAGTGAGCGTTCCTAAAAATTTTCTTTGGCTTAAATTCAATTTTAGAAACGCTTCACATCACTGTCTCATACGTATACATGTGTGTTAAGTGCATAAGCAACGTTAAACAGGGAAGCTGATAAGGTGCAATCAGCTTTATAGTTAAGCATACAAGAAATCTGCTTCAATGTGTAGTGGGGTATACATAAGTTTACACAGTATGGGGAAATAAGTTATAAGAGAATTAGCAAAAATATAACTATTAAAAACTGAATTTTTGTTATTGTTAATATTAAAATATAAGAGCTATTCACACAAGAATACAAATAAACCGAAAAACTAAAACTAGTCAAATAAAGATCTTCTTGATGTAATGGAATATAGTTCTTATAAGAGGAGAGGACGGCTCAGAAAGAGAGAGATATTCTCTACAAACACCGGGTGAGATCCTCCTTTATCAATATAATGGATCAATGCATGAAATCTGACTCTGTTTATTTTGTTTAAGGAGTATATTGGGCGTTAACAATTCTGGTTTGCCTTTTATAATATTATTTCATTCAAGAACCCCTTGTGCGTTTAATTAACACAGCTATTTTTGATAGTTGCTACAGCAGTGAGCAGGAGAGGTGGGGCTATCGCTATTTTTTCAGGAAATATTCGTATAGAGGTGATTACACGGACTCGGTTGACCCCCCAGAGCGTTTCGTTTGCAAATCTATCCACCTTGGGACCCGTTATCGTTTGTGGGGTCAGTTTCTATCGGCCTCGTGTAAATAATAGGGCTATACGCACGCGAAACTATGCAGATACAAGCAGTTTTCTCCTCGTGTAAACGGCGCCTGAGGAACCAGGATAAGCAAACATGTTCCAGAACCTCTGAGAAGTGTGTGACACCAAAACCCAAACCCAGGATAAAGAGGTTCAGTGAATGTGGTTCTGAAGGTGTGGAGCTGGATCAGTGTGTCAGAAGAGACTCTGTAGAAGGACTGAGAGCCAGCAGGATGATCCACATACACTGCTACTCTACCAGAGGAGGAGGAGGAGGAGATGTGTGTTATTCTGTTATTGTGATAGACAGAGTAACCATCATCAGAGCAGTGCAGACACCAGGACTGATCATTATCTCCAAACCGACAGTCATCACTGCCTCCTCTCCGTCTGGTTCCTCTGTAAGTCACTGATATATCAATCTTTCCTGTCCACTCGACCTCCCAGTAACAGCGACCAATCAGAGCATCTCGACACATCAGCTGAGGCCAGCAGTTAAATCTCTCTGGATGATCAGGATATGGCTGCCCTCTTCCTAAATATGTCACCGTCCTGTTGTTGTCCGACAGTTCGAGGTTTGTGTGTGCCGTGTTTGTGTCCAGTGTCAGTTCACAGGAATCTGATGGAGAGAAAATGGCAGCAACAGGTTATTACAGGTTTTTAATCTAGCTAGGATGAACTTGATAAAACAAAACAAACCTACATTTCCTGAGACCTGGCCTCAACCATCGGATTTCAGCAGCCCTGTCCCTGAAAGCAGGGGAGAGGGGTCAGCATTAAAACATGATATTATATTGTCTCACAGTTCAATTAGTCTCTAAGATGCCCTTTTAAGGCACGGTTTGGTAAAAAAAGTCCCATTGTGATTATTGTGGAAAATATTGCGATTGCAATTGCGATAAAATAAAAATAAATTATCATGGGTATACTTGCTTGGTTATGGAAAGGAAAATGCACTGACTGCGGATCACTTTGAAATGTGTGTCATACATACAAACTTAAAGTATCATAATAAATGCTATAACTAAAACATTTGTATAGTAAAGTAAACTTACTATTTGACAAAATAAAAGAAGAACAACACAAAATGTCTTCTTTCAAAATAAAGGAGTTTCTCAAAAGTAAATATGTCATATTGTAGCGTGATGTAGCAACTTGCATTGTTTACTGAGAACCTCTCTGAGCTCAATGCAGTTGAACTTAAAGGTCACGTATTATACTCTATTTCAACAATATATTATAGGTTTCAGATATATACAAAACATGTCTCTGAAGTTTTATGCTTAAAATACCAAACAGATCATGAATTATAGCATCCCATAAACCCCTCTGTTTCAGCCCTGTTCCAAAAGTGCTGATTCTGTGTCTGTAGCTTTAAATGATAATGAGCTGCTGCTGGCCACGCCCCTTCGCAGATGTGTTTCTGGCTCTCCGCCCCCCACCCGAGCAGCTCCATGGTAATGGTAAACACTGCAGAAGAGAAGCGTTCCACAATGTCCACCGGCAGAAACTCAGAAGAATTCTGCCAGATACTGTATTTGCAGCCTAAAAACAGTTTAGTCTTCTTAGACATCTGATTAAATTATGACAGAAGATCGTCAGCTGTCTTCCTCTTCCGTGTTGTTCCTCCAATGCGTAAAGGCTGCAGCACCTTTGATAACTTCTCTCCACATATCAAACATACCGGTAAGCCAGCATCGTTTGCTGTGAAAGCAGATAACTCTAACCACGCAGAATGAAACCCTCTGTGTTCCTCAGATACTTTTCTTTTCTTTGATGTATCCATAGTTCGCTCATCGAGCCGGGGCTCAGGTTATTCGCCTGTAAGAAAAGGCGCTGGTGCCAGTGGCGCGGGACCGTAGCAGGATGTGACGCATCTTTTAGTTCACCTAATTAAAACCGTTTTGTTTTTTATTTATGTGTCACAGTATCACCTCAAAATACAAGATACGGAACATTTTCAACAAAATATAAATAGTCCTACAAATATTTTTATTTTATTTCCTTCTTATTTTTGTCTAAGCTCAAGGGAGCCAGAGCAGAGGGCTTAAAGAGCTGCATGTGGCTCGAGAGCCGTGGGTTGCCGACCCCTGGCTTAAGTCAAACAAAACAGATATCTCTGTCTATATCTCTGATATTACAAAACCAACAAAGCACAAGTCATATTTCAGCATCAATCAAAACCAAATCAACCACAGTTACCAATATGAAACTATGGCTTATCGGAGGAACACAGAGGGTTTCATTCTGCGTGGTTAGAGTTATCTGCTTTCACAGCAAACGATGCTGGCTTACCGGTATGTTTGATATGTGGAGAGAAGTTATCAAAGGTGCTGCAGCCTTTACGTATTGGAGGAAAACACGGAAGAGGAAGACAGCTGACGATCTTCATCATAATTCAATCAGTTAACTCTTTTTAGGGTGCAGCTATGTTTTATTTATTTCAAAGTGGGCCCATTTTAATTCATTTTCTTCAAATGTGCAGAGGACTCCCCAAGTGCTGTGTTGATTTATTTGAAAGTAGGCCTGTGTATTTTTTTTAATTCTCCTTATATGAGTTATTTGTTTATTATTAGAGGTAAGCAGTTTTCTATAATGTAATAAATAATAAATGCAAAAAAACTGTAGTTGTTGTCTTTGATGTAACAATATATACAACTTTATAAGCAATCAAGACAAACAAAATTGGTGGAAAAGGTTGCAGACCCCTGATTTAGATGAACTTATTATATTGTAATTCATTTGTAAATTTGTATTTCATATCAGTGATTTTCTTTTAAATCATCATTTTTTTTATGCTATGCGTTATAGGCCTACTATTATTACTGTTCACTGCAGCTTTTATTAATATGTTAATAAATTGTTATCCTTTAAATGAGGCTTTCGGTGGATGTGTCGCCCTCTGGTTCAAGGTTCAAGGTTCTTTATTTGTCAAACTCTCTAACTGTCGTGGAGTGGTACCACCAAAACGATACTTCTAGTATGCTAGGTTGATGGAAGTTTGATGCCTTGCTAGATATTCTACAACTGATGTCAAGCTGTGAGCTAACCCTTTTAGCCAAAGCGACTTGCAATAAGTTCAATAAACCATGAAGATAGATAGAACAAGGACAGTGCTGATATATTCGCTTCAAACAAGCCAAACCATTGTAAATGCTGGTGCATTATTTTCAAATGGTCTTAACTCTTAAAGTGCTATTCTTTTTTAAATGTATGATGTGACTACTAGATGTTATTTCTTCAATTTAGTTTTTGATTTGGGATATCATTTATTTAGAGAGAGTAAGAGTCTGTTTTTTATGGTGACTGAGAAGTGCAAACGACAATTACAAAGTGTGAAACACTTTAACAAAGCTTGAGACAAATTTACATTTTATAAAACACATTTATATTTTATAAAACACATTTACATTTTATAAAACAAAATTACATTAGCAAAACACTTTTACCAAAGAAAAAACTATTTAACATTAACAAAAACAAATTAACAAGATGCGAAACACTTTAACAAACTAGAGAATCAAACCGGAAAGGGAATGTCCATCATACCAGAAGTGACGTGCAAGTGATTGACACAAACTTAAGTTTGTTTTGGCGGATAGACCGCCGGTACCTATGGACGGTACGAGTGTGTTTATGGTCGTTAAACATGTTTTGTCCGTTCTGTGGAAACCACCTGGGCCAAGTGACATGGTTTTGCTCATCCCAATATACTTTCTCGCATAGCCGTGGGAACATGTTTCAAATGGGGGGTGCTGTGGGGATGACACCAGGCCCCCCCCCACAGCCTGAAAAACGTACAGTAGAAAAGATAAAGATCGATAGAGTATTCAAGGAATAAATGAAAAACCTCTACAAAAGACGAATAGGCTACACTACAAAAAGAGAAACTTATTGACATGGTGGACAGCTTATATTAAAAGGCTTCAAATGTATTCAGTATCGTATGAACATGTTTTAATTGAGGGGTGGACGTCATATCCTCTAGGGGGGTCCGGGGGTATGTCCCCCCGGGAAGACTTTTTTGAACATTTTTAAGTAAAATGCTTCAATCTGGTGCACTTTGAGCACACAATTACTAGAGACCTGATCTAGGGGGTACAACTCTAAACACCCATCTGAAAAAGATCGGTTTGCATTTTAATAATCAAATAAGTATATGAACATAACCAATAACCTACCATAGCCAATAACAAATAAATGTAACGTACTTTATTTTTGTTGTTCATTTACAACTTATTTTACCTAGTTAACATTTATTTATTTATCCATATTTTTTAATCTCTCCAGTTTTAAACGATATTTTTGGTTTACTGTCCTACAGCAGTGATTCTCAAATGGGGGTATGCGGACCCCTAGGGGTACGTGGGGGGTACTGCAGGGGGTATGTGAGAGAAAAAAATAAAAAAGGTTAATACAAAAAATGCTTTTTTGCTTATGCTTGGTACAACTTGTATTTGCCGTACTCGCCATTAACTGTTATTGCTCAGGTTAATCTCGCCCCCCTCCGACGTAAGTGTGAAGTATTGGTACTTGCCGGGCAGCCGAATGGGGCCAGCTAGAACCGGTTTTCGGTACTTAGAGCCGGCTCCGCTGCGGTGGAAACAGGAAGAACCAGGGCTAAATCAGGCTCTAGCCCGGAACCACGCCGAGCGGAAAGCCAGTTGCAATAGTATATTATAACAAATAGTATATAATAGAAGTACTCAGATACTTTACTAAAGTAAAATTAGAAATATTACAGTGTGAAAATACTACAAGTACTGCATTCAAAACAAACGTATTAGCATCAAAATATACTTAAAGTACCAAAAGTAAAAGTAGGCCTACTCACTGTGTGTAATGTCTTATTTATTAAAGGTGGGGTAGGTAAGTTTGAGAAACCAGCTCGAGTGCGCTAGAATTTGAAAATACACAACCGGAAAAAATCTGCCACTTCCTTACAGAGCCCCTCCTCCAACACACACGAACGCGCACATGACCAATGAGGGCACGAGATAAGTTTGTGCACAGATGGAAGGCTGACAGGCAGGTAGGCCATCCAGTTATTTTAGCCGGGCCGGCTAAAATGATTGGTCGTACTTTTTACAGTACTACGGCTTCCACAGATGACACTTTTTTATGGATTTTTTGTCAAAGCACTTGAGATATTCATTGCTATCGGGATGTTAAGAGCATTCCATGGAATATAACAAAAAGTGTATCTCGAGCCGGTTTCTCAAATTTACCTACCCCACCTTTAAATGAATGGATTTTTATTATTGATGGATTAATGTGTTCATCACAGCTGGTGAAGGTGGAGCCACTTTTAATGACTTTGTATACTGCTGCTGTATACCGTCACCTATATTTATATAGGCTATCATAGTTTATTTATTCATTTATTTATATTTTTGTTTTAGCCAGTAAGTTGAGTGTGTATAGTTTCTAAGTAGAAACTAATGTGGTTGAGTGGAGTAAAAAGTATAACATTGGCTTCCAAATTGTAGTGGAGAAGAAGTATAAAGAAGCATAAAATAAAAATACTCAAGTCAAGTATAAGTACTCCAAAATTGTACTTAAGTACAATAAATAAATATACTTCACTACGTTACACCACTGAGTATACATTATAGATCTTCATTGAGTGTAATAACATGTAAGGTGTGAATAAAATGTACCTAAAGTAAGTAAATACTTTTATACTGCAGAATAATAATATTATAGTTATTGATGCCTTCATAAGTTCATCACTTTAATGTGGCAGCTGGCAAAGCAGGAGATCATTCGAATGACTTTAATAAATGCTGGGTACTTTATGAATAATAACAGTTATAACCTAATAGTTGATGGATTATTTGGTCTTTATATTGAGCTTTAGTGCCGCTGCTGATTAAAAGCAGAAGTGTTTGGTGTGAATAAGTCAGTGAACAGAAGATCAAAAATGAATAAATAAAGGGATGTTCTGATGTGACGGATAGAAACTCTCCTCTAGAGTCTGAAACACAGGACTTAACACTTATCTATTTTTTTAGGCTATTTATTTATTACAGGTATCCATTAGTTTAAGCTATCTATTTCTACCTGTTATTCTTTCTTTCAACCATTTATATCTACCATTTATTCATTTACTTTAGCTAGTTATCTCCAAAATGTATTAATTACTTTTGGCTATTCATTTTGACTATGTATCCATTTTTTTTTTTCAACATGTTTGAGGCTGTTTTCTGACCATGGAATAATGTGTGCTCTGTTGATTGATCTGTGACTGCAGGTGCATGTTTAAAACCATAATGAAGGTGATTCATATATGGTTGAGGTTTAATAGGGTTCACTAAACAGTCAATAACAGAACTGAAAGCCTTTCTCTCTGTTGTGAAACATTTATTTGTACTTTGAGCGTGTGCATGTGCAAACCATACTGAAAACACGGATATTAACAAGCTTACATAAATATATTTACAATAACAATCATATACAGCCGCTTCAATGACACATCATTGAAGGCTATAGAGAGGTGCTTCCTTGTGTCTCAGTGTGTTTTAAATACATGTTTATGTTTATTTTGTGTGTGTGTGTGTGTGTGTGTGTGTGGATACGATCCATCATTCAGCTTCACGTACAGGCTCTCTTCCTATCTCTTGGCTGGTTTTGAACAAAACAGGAAAAATACAAAATAAAATGAAAAAAAAATTGAATATGACATTAGAAATCAAATATCCAAGGAAAAATAACGATAAAAATGATTGTATTTTCTTTGAGAAAAAATATGAAAATCTAAAAAAATATATTTAATATTTTCCGAGATTAAAGAGAAAATAACCCGGGGAAAAAAGTGGATATTCTTTGCGATTTAAGACGTAAATTAATGAAATAATATTTGGATACTGTCTGAAAGTAAAGACACAAATTCAGACCAAAGACGTACATTTACGAGAATAAAATAGCATATTCTCTGAAATAAAAACACAAGTATCCCAGAAGAAAAAACATACCAATTATATACAAACAGAAAACTTTTAAAATAAGTTTCATACAAATTGAGCACGGCCATATAACATTACCAGCCACAATACTGATGTTCCGAAGAGTCATGAAATAAGATGTTCTAAAAGAAACACTTTGTTATATAGTTAGCTCTTCATCACGACCACCTTCAATCTCCATTTACAACATACACTGTATTTACAAAGAAGTTAACAAATGCATTTCTCAAGACACTTAAGGAAAATGCAAAAGAAATATAAGACAGGCAGGCAAGATGTGAAAATAGAACACGATTCTACGAAAACTGCCTCCACCGTACTGCCGGCTTGGATCGTATCAAAGACACATTTTATCCGTGTGGTCAGTGCCCGTTCCCGCCCTCTGACAGGATGCGGCTGGGCTCCGTGAACCTGGCCGTGGCGATGTAGAAGAGGGCGGGGCAGGGCACCAGGGCCAACAGCGGCAGGTCCTGCTCCAGCTTGTCCAATCGGGAGATAGAGATGATGCCGTACGCGTGGAGCAGCCAATGGCTGAACAGCACGACCAGACGCTTCTTCTTGGCAATCAGGTTCTTAAAGGACTGCACACAAACACACACAAATTAGGTTTGCATTCATCCCGAGTGCTTTTTTGTACTGTTTATAACAGAGATGTGCAGGAATGAGTCCTCAAACACGGAAGTGAGTTGGTCTTAAACTTCCCATTCCCTTGTCTCGAAGACAACATTTTTTTTTATGAGTTTTTGGTTATATTCCCGAAATATCACTGTGTTTTATAAAACACAACAATTTAGCTTCTTTTTTTGCCCACTGAGGTAATGACTTCTAGCAACACAGTGGTGCAGGAATGAGTTGTAAAAAAGGGAAATTAGTCTGCATTTGATCACTTCCAGCTCACTTTTTGTTTTGTTTTCTGTTTAAAGGCCTTAAATTAGGTCTGTGGTTTTGCACTTCCTTAAGAGATGTTCACGTTTCGGTGTACAACAATAAAATACATATCAGAAACCCACACAGAGCAGTGAGTGTCGTTACCTGAATCTCAGAGGCGGACATGTACACAGCCAGCGTGACCAGGGACAGCACCAGTATGATGTAGGGGAAGGCGTAGTCTGAAACACACAAACTGTCACACACAGCTCAACACACACTACTGAGTATTTGTATTTTCCCTCAGTACTCACAGAGCAGCCCTCCGCCCACCGCCTGCAGCACGGTGAGGATAGGGAAGAAGTAGAGAGCAGCGTAGATGCTCTTGAAGCGATCCGATTTGCCCAGTCCACACGCTATCTTCTTCACCAGCAGAGGGCGCAGCAGCATCATCAGCACCAAGCAGAAGGCGTAGTAGATCAACACTATGGTGTAGCTGAGGACCAGAAACACACAATAAACTACAGGGTACATGACAGAACGCAACAACACAGAGTTTCTATACAATAACTGTTAGGACTTAAGTCAAATCAAAGTAAATAAATATCAGATTTTATTGCTACAAAAAAGGAATTTGCTTTGAAAAAAAGGAAAATAAGAAGCTATCGTACCATGAAATATAAATAAACAGAAAAGTAAGTCAAACAAGACTTAAAAATATATCGTTTATCAGCATTTCAAGTGGGAGAGATGTGCAGTTTTAAAAGAGATATCTGAATAGCTGAACTTAACACAAAATACAAATGGAGTGACATATCACATTTTAAACTCTTTAATCTGACTGCAGAGGGGCCAGAGAAGCCAGAGCCCAGTCCGCTCTGATTGGTTAGCTGGCTGGCTCTGTTCTGATTGGTCAACCACTTAAGAAATGTCCTGCTGCCAATCACGCATGATTTGTTGGTACACTAGCCAATAGAGTGGCGAAGTCCCTCCCCTTCCGGTGGACCTCCATGGGACCTTATTTCGGAAAAGTTATGCATTGAAGTCAATGGAGAGAGAAAGATTATCTTTCGATCCCGTTTGAATTGTGCCACGAATTACACGTATGATGTTTGTCAATTTAAAAGATAATTTTGCAAGTCAAAAAAAAAAAAATGTGTCGTAAAACTGTGAAGTAACACATTTGTTTGTGTGAAACGCTCAATAGCCGCGTTCACACCAAATACTTTCCTGTACTTAGTTCCGGCACTAAGAGCCCTGGCGCTTTTAACCCCAGGGTACTTAGTACAGATCGCGTTCACACCGGAGTACTTTTCCCTGAGGGAAGATTACAAGTACAGTAGGTGGCGGTAAGCACCTTAAAGTTGTTTGCAACCCGCTACAAAACAAGAGAAGAAGAAAAACTGATACAGGAT
Source organism: Trematomus bernacchii (assembly GCF_902827165.1). Taxonomy (NCBI): domain Eukaryota; kingdom Metazoa; phylum Chordata; class Actinopteri; order Perciformes; family Nototheniidae; genus Trematomus; species Trematomus bernacchii. Next base: position 7,696,021 of record NW_022987656.1, read on the forward strand.
CTGTTTAATCGCCATGTCGGTTTTCTTTATTGCACTCTCAAGACATAACATTAAATAGAAATATTTTAAATGTAACTAAAGTGTCAGTTGTACATGTCAGTAAACATTGTCAATATAAAATAAAGTGTCAGTTGTACTATATAATAACAGTAATAACAATATAAAATAAACTCCCAGCTGTAGGGAGTCTCAGCAGCAAACCCACCTTTATTATATATCTTCCTGAGACCCACTGCATCCGTCTGCCATAAACACTATGCAAACATACATGTTAGTTTTGCCCCATAGTGGACTCCATGTTGTGTTGTGTGAAATGGGGGGGAATTAAAAGTTTAGGTCAAATAATATTTAAAATGATATAAATTATCATATTTGTGTATGTGCCCCTGCCATTCCCCCACAAGGTTGCAACATTGATGATAAATAAATGACAAATAAAGCTTTGCCAGTTTATAACCGATGAAACATGATGGTATCAGAATAATCACTTACATGTGATGTATAGGATGCTACACAGGTCACTAAAGATAAAGTGTCAGGAGAAATAAGCTTAATCGCCATGTCGGTTTTCTTTATTGCACTCTCAAGACATAACATTAAATAGAACAATTTTAAATGTAAATAAAGTGTCAGTTGTACATGTCAGTAAACATTATATATAAAATAAAGTCATAACAGTAATAACAATATAAAATAAACTGTCCCAGGTGTAGGGATATTCCCAGCAGCATGCACACCTTAGTGCAACGTCGTGTGTCAGTATTTACAAAAACTATACCAAATAAACTGTTATTAAATGCAGTTTGTCGCTCATCCTGCCGCTGCGCCGACGCTTCCTCATGGCGCAGCGCCCACACTTCATCCTGGTGCTGCTGGCGCTCCATCTGCTGCTTGAACACTTCTGCCTGGCGCTCCATCGAGGTGAGCATCTTGTCCTCCGTTTCCTGGGCCTTGGTGAACAGCACCATCTGATCCCCGTGCAGCGACTCTTTCACCACGGCACGCCGGTCCTCCAACGCCTGGGCGGTGTCAAAGAAATTCGCATCCCGTGTCCGCTTTCCTAAGAGGGGAAAATAAGCAATATACAAGTTTAGTCGCCATGTAGTTTTACAACATACTAGGAATGTGTTTTTTGTATTTTCACAAATAGAATTAAGGTTTCACAAATCTGAAACTGTGTTATAAAGAATGTTTAGACCCTCTGGGATAATCCAGTCCAAATAAATCGGCTATGCAGCGATTTAAGAGGTTCAAACACGGAGGATTGTTCCTTTTTGAAGAGTGCTTCATGTATGCTTGAACTTTGTTTAATGTTGTTGAGGCAAGTTAAACATAAAATATGATGAATATTATGAAATAAACATGATTGTGAACATCAGTTCGATGCGTAACGTTCTTTCAAGACAAAGTTACAGTGTGTGTGTACTGTGTGCTCGGGGCCGGTGTTAGCCTATTATGGCTAGCATGGCTAGCTTGATCTACTGAGCAAATAAAAGTACATCTGAGACCATTATTGTGCAGATTAAAACCCCAGTGCATGTAGTTGATTTTACCTTCGTCGTGGTCGTCATCGTTGGCCACTGAATCCGCCGTTTGTAGTCCTGCCTGAGTTTCTTTATTTTTAGCCGGTGTGCCGTGGGGCTGTGCACATTCCCAGGTCGAGTGAAAGCTACTGAACTGGCTTCAGTGCATTCCCTGGGTCGCGTCCTCTGCGTAGATCTCCAGAAGCGCCGACACCTCCTCATCATTTCTTGATGCTTGCCATAACTGCTTTCAAAAACAAACACAACGCACGGAGCGTTGTTTTTGTAGCGAGGAAAAACAATGGCGGCTCTACACAACATTTTCAGAGTTGTACGGGCGTGGTTTGCAATTCGCCCAGCCAATCAGCACTGGGGCACTTTTGGAGAACTTTTCACCCACAGAAAAGTACGCTCTCTGAGTTGGCTCTAAAAATGGGGGTAAAAGTACCCGAGATTAAGTACGATTTTTGGTGTGAACGCGACTCACGGAACTAAAACGCGAAAAGTACGGTGAAAGTACTCCGGTGTGAACGCGGCTAATGAACTACATCTCTGGTCAACCACACACGTCACCAAGATGGCCGTCACTACTGTCATGTCAACAAACGATTGACTATCACCACAATGAAACACGTCCTGAAGAATGTCATGCAAAGCTGCCTGCCTGCCTTCCTTTGATTCTCTCTGAACTGCCTGGTCGTTTTAATGTTTAATGTCAACCATTTGTGCAGATAGCATGAAGTAGAAAAGATCGCCGATGCTAACGTTAGCGTTAGCATTTCTCCCCCGGGCTTAAATTGTGTATTATAGAATGATCACACCGGTGACAGTACTATTCAAAGGGTTCACGAAATATGACTACTACTCTTACTGTTTAACATTTTGGGTTACTTAATGTTAATTCATGTTAAGGCTAATAAAAATGACAAGGCTGTAATGCTAACTAACGTGCTAGCTACTAGCTATGTAGCTAACTTGATCAAGCCACTCCTGGTCGTTTCATCAGACGGGAAGCGAAAGAACGAGCAAGACCCATTGCTGGTATGATAACAACCTGGTACTAAGCACACAGGCATCTTGTTAAAGTTATCTTATCTTAGCCAGCGCCATATAGATAGATTATATCTATATTGCGCTGATCTTAGGTATCTGAATGGTGGAGGTAAACAATTGTGACATCACTTACGCGACTCTGGGATTTGTAGTCTTTCTAGTTACGTATTTTTCATAGTCTTATATTTCAACAGTTTTACGACAAACTGTGACTTTTTTGACATGGAAATGATTTTTTAAGATTGACAAACATCATATGTGTAATTCATGGCACAATTCAAACGGGATCGAAAGATAAGTTTTCTCTCCCCATTGACTTCAATGCATAATTTTTCCGAAATAAGGTCCCATACCCCGGAAGTAAGTGGGAGGGACTTCGCCACTCTATAGAAGCGCGAGTGTTACCTTTTTACTAATTTCAATAATATATTTGAATGATATTTATCTCTTTCAAAATAGTTATAAATAACGAAAGAAATAGGAAAAACATCAAAATAACATCGATTTATACGTCAGTCCCATGAGCCCAGGCACAACATTCACACTCCAAAAAGAAGGTTTACATTTGTGATTTGTTATGTATTTTATTCACTCAACTGTTCCTATTCCTTTTTGCAAGACCTTTTTTAAGAGAGTTGAATACATAAAGATGTATACACTGATGTAGTTTGAATGCAGTTCAAACTATGTGTGGGTGTATATTGTGTCTGTAGGATAACCCAGTGCAGTGATCACTCACAGCGGGTACACGGCCTCCTGGGTGCAGTGCAGTGTGTGGACGTAGTCGGGGCTGGGGTTGTACAGCATGGTGTACCAGTCGGACAGCATCTGGACCCTGCAGGAGTGGATGCGAACCTGGCCCACCGGCTCCGTCACCAGCAGAGTGACCACGGCCGACACGCTGCACTCCAACATGGCTGTGATGTGCTGCAGCAGCGCGCTGGAACTGGACCACACACAGTTATCATGGTGGTCTGTTTCACTTCCTTATTGTATTCAAAATGAAATGGTGAAAATGCATTTCCTGTAGTTTGTATCAAGTACTGAATTAGCCTTTATGAAACCAGGTTTGCTGAAAACCTGCCTGCTTGCCTGAAGGTGACTTCAATGACTGATACAGTAACGGACCGTCTCCACAGCAGCGTTAAAAAAATCTTGGAGGTGGGCGTATCTGAAGCTTGGGGATTTTTTGCGAACAACCAATCACATGAATCTCCCGCCCGCGACATACGAAGCCAAAAAGCCCGAAGTAAACTGGATATAAACTCCCCAAAACAGGCGAAAACATACCACTGTCTCTGCCACCTCCCTCCATGCCTGGCTCCTCCGGTTTATATCCCGGTAGGTCTGGTCATAAAGCACCGGGTGATTGATTCGCTACCGCTAATTTCTCCTCCATTTTTTGGAATATGAGGAAATGACCTGCGGTGTCTCTCCCAGCATACACGCCGTTTGATTGGCTAGAGCTTGAACGGTCAGATTTGCGTACACGGGATTTGATTGGCTGCCGCTTCCACCTCAGCTTCAAAAGTTGAACATTGTTCAACTTTGAATCCTCAAAATCCTCAAAATCTCCGCTCGCCTGCCCACAATGCATTTCGGCGAAAAGTGAGGGAAAGTGACGTCACCCCATTCAAAGTGAATGGGCAGAAGCGTTTCAAGATTTTTTAACGCTGCTGTGGAGACGGCCCGTAAGTCGCTGTGTGTGCTGCTGATCTGGCTTTACACTAAACTCCTCTAATGTGTCAAATAATGACAAACCATAGCAAAGATTTTGTTTTTTAAACTCAATGTGGTACTAATAATACATCTCTTCTGAAGGAACGGTACTTCTCCACAGTTTGGCTTTGAATCCCTTTAATGCACAAATGATGTGCACACACAAAGATGTGAAGTCTGATTCTGAAGCTAAATGGAGTCAACCAGAAGTCCTACTGGTTTAGTTACAAACTGGTAGTCTTATTTAGTGTCTTGTGAGACCTTCAGTCAGGCACAGGTACAGGTACAGGTCACACTGTGAATGTGCACTCACATATTCAACTAACTGCTAATTCACATTCACCTTTTCTCCCCAAGAATAGAAGGGTACTGTACACATCAATGCATCGATCCTCAGAGAAAAACCTGGTGTAACGAGTCGCTGCATCGCTCACTTGGTACAGCTGGCCGTTCCAATCAGGCCTGGGATCCCTTTATGCGTGCAATCCCCTCTATGTCCCCTTCTCAAATCTATCACTCTAATGACGGTCCAACTGGCCCAAATATAATAATAATAACAACAACAACAATAAAGACACTGGCGGCCCAAAAATATTTGGTTTGAAAAAAGAGAAAATCTCCTATAATTCCATTCTATTTGAATATAGCTTTGCATCATGGTCCTAACAATAAGGTAAATGTCACAATTATGACCAGCTGGCTGTACATGATCCTTGACTGTGTGTGTGTGTGTGTGTGTGTGTGTGTGTGTGTGTGTGTGTGTGTGTGTGTGTGTGTGTGTGTGTGTGTGTGTGTGTGTGTGTGTGTGTGTGTGTGTGTGTGTGTGTGTGTGTGTGTGTGTGTGTGTGTGTGTGTGTGTGTGTGTGTGTGTGTGTGTGTGTGTGTGTGTGTGTGTGTGTGTGTGTGTGTGTGTGTGTGTGTGTGTGTGTGTGTGTGTGTGTGTACCTCTTCTTCCCAGAGTACCACTCGATGAAGAACCAGTGCAGCACTAGAGGCAACATGGCCATGAAGCCCAGGTAGAGCCAGTCGTAGAGCTCGGGGGCCTCGGTGCAGCGCTCACACACATTCTGGAGGTTAGTCCGCTCTCCACGGGGACACACCTGCAGGACACACAGAGACGGCATGCTCAGAAACAACAGAAGCCCTGCAAGCCCCCAACAACATTTATGCATTTCACTGTGTTGTGTGCCTGTAGGTCAGGGTGTGCAAACTGTTTCCACTGAGGGCCACATATAGAAAAACATACCAAAGGCTGGGCCCCTCCCCAGAGGAGGTATACTGCCTCATACATTAAGTTAGAAATGAGCAAAATCAATCATATGTAGGTAAATGATGCTTGATACTTGTATTGACTTTAAGAAACAAACAGCCTACATCATAGCTCTCCTGAGGGTTTCATTTATTTTGTTACAAAAGCTGTTACCAGCTCATCCCTTAAAACAGAGGCCTCAGATTGATTATAATGAGGGGAAATATGAAGGGTCTATTTCAAGCTTACTATATAAATAAGTTAATGGGCATTTTTATCAACTAAGATTGACTGACTTTATCTGAAACTACGCTTATTAACACATGAATACTACTGTGTAATATATGTTTACATATATATTCAAGAAGTACAATATAAAAAAAGCACAGGTTTCATGTTTGGGCCATATTCTATTATACTTTTAAAATTTGCTGCGGGCCAATTAAAAATGGACGATAGGCCGCCCCCCCCCCGGGCCGTAGTTTGGGCACCCCTGCTCAAGATGAATTGTTAGCCTGCCATATAACCACAGTGTCCACAGTTCCATTACAGCTGTGGGGCCTTTGTTGCATCTCATGTGACATGAAGCCTAAAATGAAAAGTAATAATAATAATTCTAGATTATTTTCATTTTTTGTGGCTCAAATTTAAACATTTCATCCAAAGAGGTATTTTACTTTTATCGCTTTGGAATGATCGGTGCATGCGTGTGTGTGCTTAGCAAAAAAATGACATCCTGCAGAGTGCCGCTGTATCTTATATGTATGCTATGTTTATTGGCTTATTGAATTAACAAATGAATTATATATATTTAGCTAGATCTTAGAAATGGTGAGGTGCAAGTATGTGCAGTAACACAGCATTAACATTGATCTTAGATATATGTCCCTCTGTCTACAGTGAAGCACCTCATCTGAGCAGACGGGACAACAACCTGAAAGCTTCACCAACATTACAACAGCACCGGCTCTGGTGCATTGCATTCATGAATGACAACCAATGTTACCCCCCGTTACCCAGCAGCAGACACACTCTGATGGTCAGTACTCACACCACACTCCCCCTCCACCGAGCCATTGATCAGCATCCTGCCACAGTACAGGCCCGGGCACGTGGAACTCATGGCCACAGCTGCAAGGAAACACAAACTGCCTTTAATACAACCGTTTCACAGCACAATCCCTCTGATAATGGCTATGTGACATTCAGAGGTGGAAGAAGTACTCAGATCTTGTACTTGAGTAAAAGTAGAAGTACCAGAGTGTAGGAATACTTTGTTACAAGTAAAAGTCCTGCATTGTAAATGTTACTCAAGTAAAAGTACAAAAGTATTGGCATCAAAATATACTTCAAGTAGCGACAGTAAAAGTAGTCATTGTGCAGATTGGTCCATTTCAGAATAATATATATGATGTTTTATAATGACTGATCATTAAAGTGTTCTCAAAGCTGGTAAAGGAGCAGCTAGTTTGAATGACTTTGTATACTGCAGGGTAGCTTGTGAATTTAATCCAGGTGGAACTACAGTCTGATTTAACGCTTGATTATATTTCACATCATTCATCCACATCTGTAAAGTAACTCTAGTACTTCACTAAATAAATGTAGTGGAGTAAAAGTACAAAGTAGCATAAATGGAAATACTCAAAATTGTACTTATGTACAGTACTTCAATAAATGTACTTAGTTACTTTACTCCACTGGTTACGTTACGGTCTCAAACCTAGTTCCAAGATAACTGTGTTAATGTAGGTGTTTAAACTGCCATGCACTTAGTTATCGGTTCATTTGAATGAAGAGCTCTACATCTGGTGTCTGTGCAGTGTTTTTAGCTAGCATAGCTCACAGCTAGCTTAGCTAAAGGTAGTAAAACCACACTATGACGGTACGGTCAAGCTACCCTAACAAGCTAACTGTCATCAGATGAAAGGGGGAAATAAACCCAAATTTAACTTACACATTGTCTCGCCGAAAATGAGTCAAAAATTGGTTTTCCGTCTCAGTGCTGTCGTATTTTCATTTAGCTGATACCCAAACCGGAAAAGGACGGAAGCATCTTCTTCTTCTTCTTCTCTTCGTTTTTTGGCGGATTGCAAACAACTTAAAAGGTGCATACCGCCACCTACTGTACATGAGTATGAATCATCATATCATACCAACTCTTTAACTATGATCTAATCAAAATAAATAAATAAATCAACAAAAAACAAAAAACAAAACATGAAATAAATAAAACAAAAATAAAAATCTATGTTCTTTCTTGACCTAATGTTAAATTCTTTTTCCTACCCCAGTTTCACTCAAGAATGTAAACAGTGCCTTTCTGGTAGCTCTTACTCCCTCTCCTTTTGTTCCCAAAATACCAACCACACTCCATTCCCTCTCTGCCTCTAAAACTTTAGCCTTTAGTTTTTCTCTTTCAGCTTTATATATGTCACAATGTATCAAGATATGTTCTACATCTTCTTTTACTCCACAGCTCCCACACTTGTCACTGTCACTTTTCCCCATGACATACAGAGTACCATTCAATGCTGTGTGATTTATTCTGAGTCTAGCGATCGTGATTTCCTCCCTTCTGTTTCTTTCTTTATAAATATGAATTGTAATTGTCTTTTGTACTTTGTGATATTCTTTGCCTTTCTGGTCTTTCTCCCACCTTTTCTGCCAGATCTCCATCCCTTTCTTCTTAATTACTGCTTTTCCTTCTCCTTTTCCAAGTTGAACTGGTAATGTTATTTCCTTTTGTAGTGCACTTTTTGCTAATTTATCAGCACACTCGTTCCCTTTCACCCCCTCATGTGCAGGCACCCAGCAGAACTGCAGATCTATGCCGCCTCTGTGCAGTCTTAACAGGCTATGATTCAGTTCTATGAGAATGTCTTCTCTGGCAGTTGCTGTTGATTGTATGCTTTGTAATATGGACAATGAATCTGTGCACATCACCACCCTATCTGGTCTGACCTCTTCAACCCACTGTAATCCTATTATTACTGCCAGCATTTCTGCTGTGTACACTGATAATTGATCAGACGCTCTTTTTGCAATAGATATTTTAAATTCTGGGATGTATATACCAATTCCAACACACTCTTCCTTGTTCTTAGAACCATCTGTGTAAATTTGTAGGCAATTGTAATACTTTTCATTCAGATACATACTTGTTTTAATTCCCACTTCATTTACTTGCCACTCTTTTTTCCTTTCTACAATACTCATATCTATTTTAGCTTCTGGGAAAAGCCATGGGGGAACACTGCTAAATGGGGTTGCTTTAGCAAACGTGATATTGTCCACTCCATATGCCCTCGTTCTCTCCTTACTCGTCCAGCCAAACCCACGTCCCTGGAATTTTGCATATTCCCAGCAATCCTGTAATATTCTGTTTGAAATATTTTCTTCTCCACTTCCTTGTAGCCTGACGACGGAAGCATCTTCTTCTTCTTTGGTGTTTTGACTGGGTATGATGCTTTGCTGCCCCCCTCTGGGACAAGTCCATTACTGCGCCATATTCATTTTGGACCCTTTATACAGTCAGAGGTGGAAGAAGTACTCAGATTATTTAGTAAAAGTAGCAATACTACCAGGGACGTGCACAGGTACGGGCTATTGTTGCCCGGGCAACGGCCCGTTTCCCCTTTTTGGCAGACCTGCCCCTCTGGAGAGAGCGAGAGGTTTTTCTTCTTCTTTCTGTTGTGGTCGAATCAACATGATAAGCCCACAATTAGTATTGTAGTGTCTCGCTGCGGGAAACACACCAGCTTCATTCTTCTTCTACTACTTATTTTTCTTCTTCTTCTTCTCCTTCTTCTTACATGTAATTGCCCGCGAAATTTTGAATGAAGAACTCGTTTCAGTGTGAACTCATTCCACAGTATGACCACAAAAGTCTTTTAAACCAGGTAGGCCTACGTTTTTATTATTTATGTTCTATATCGCTAAGTGTGTGATTACACATGTTAGGTATATATAATATTGATTATAGGCTACTGTATTGGTGCCGGTGCGTTAAGACCACCAGTGTCGGATTTTGGAAAATGGATTTTGAGTTTTGTCATGGCAGGGACTTTACTTCCTCTTGACACCGTCGGTTATTTACAAAAACACACCTACATATACTTGTTATTGTGCTTCTGTCTTTCTGTGTCTTTCCATCTGCTCCGTAAACTCCTATTAAACATCCATGGTAAACTCCCTCAACCCGCCGCTCGCTCTCTTTTCTTGATCGCCCTCTCTTGATTGATTGATTGAAAAGTTTATTAACAGCTTGTATATTGGGTACAGTACAGTACAGCTCAAAACATACAATTGTTAAGGGGATGCAGACCAGAGAAAGACTTTCGTCTTGTTTACATCAGGGTCCCCCATTTCCAATTCATCATATCATTTAAGACATATAAGACATATTTGACATACAGATGGCTTATTTACAATTTACATACAGGTGGTTTTTTACATACAGATGGCTTATTTACAATTTTCATTTTAGATTTCGTTCTAATACATCCTAACAGGACATTTTAAGACATACCAAGTCTACAGATATACAGTTAGTAACAGAGTCTAAAATGCGAGTATATACATAGATGGGGGGGGGGAAGCTGTCCATTGTACGACAGGTTGAGATTTGTACCATTACCGGGGCCAGTTTTGCAATGCTTTCCCCCGAAGGTGCTCTTTAAGAGAGGTTTTGAAGGTAAGTATAGTTTTACTTTCCTTTACAGTTGTGGGAAGAGCGTTCCACCTTGATGTGGCATAATTGCGAAACGTGTATTCCCCTTTTTTTGTGCCAAATCTGGGTTTTACATGATTTGTGGAGCTCCCTCTGGTGTTATGATCATGGTATTCCTTGACCTTTGGGAAGAATTTTGACATGTACATGGGTACCATAGAGGTGTAGTGGATCTTGTAGACCAGGCCCATTGCAAGTAGCTGTACTCTGTCGTCTACTCTAAGCCATCCTAGGTTGTCAAAGTGGGCAGAGGTGAGGTGGGTTCTAGATGAAAGGTCAAGCAGTAGTCTGACCAGTTTATTTTGCGATGTTTGAAGTTTTATTTTTAGCGCCTTGGAGGTGCTATGGTACCATGACGTGCAAGCATAGTCATAGTACCCTTGAATGAGTGCTCCTGCCAGAGTTTTCAGGGTGTTTTTGTTTACCAGAGAGGAGATCCGGTATAGGAATCTAGTTCTTTGATTGACTTTTTTTATTACATTGGATGCCATTTTGTCACAGGAGAGGTTTGCCTCAAGAATAGATCCTAGGTATGTAATTTCCTTCTTACTTGTGACAATAATGTCACCCACTGCAACTGAGAAGTCGTCGGATTTGCTGAGATTATGTTTCGAACCGAAGAGAATGGACTCTGTTTTACCCAGGTGTAATGATAATTTATTATCGGCTAGCCAGGTGCAGATTCTGCCGAGCTCGGAGCTGAGGGTTTTTTCAACCTGCAATCTGCTCCTGTCAGAGACCAGCAGGGCTGAGTCGTCCGCGAACAGGAACAAGTTGCAGTCACATGCTGATGACATGTCATTTGCATAAATTAGGAACAGTAACGGACCTAATATGCTTCCTTGTGGAACACCACAGCTCACTGGGAGGGGGGGGGACAGAGTACCGTTTACCTCCACCATCTGTTCTCTCTCACAGGAGAACACTTCACTGCCCGCTTCATTGTAGGATTTCTGCCATGTCTCTACTTTAATTTGACCATCTCTGTTATTAAGTTATGGAATACTAAATAAACAAGTAATTAGATACCTTACCGTTACTGCGCTCATAAAGAATGATAAGACTAAGAATAATGTGTATTGAACTGGTTTCATTAATTAGTGAGTTTATTTAAGGTAATTATAGAAGCCCTATTTTATCAGTATGTCTGCAATGGTCAAACTACAGTACATTGAATTGTCCCCATTTTTTCTTTAATAGTTACTAACATTAGATATTTTAATGAGATATGGACCCCAAAACAAAAAATGTCCCTGGTTTTCATTTAAAAAATCAAGTCACCGAATGCAAGTAGTTGCCTTAGCTTATTTTGTTATGAGATGATGATGTGAATTACTGTTCAAATTAGTTAATGTAATAATCGTTTTGGTCTTATTATTTTTTTCGGGGGGAGGCCCTTTTTCCAGTTTAGAGCAATAGCCCCTCCAAATGTCTGCGCACGCCCCTGAATACTACAGTGTAGGAATACTATATTACAAGTACAATTCCTGCATTAAAAGTCCCATCATATGCTTTTCCGGTTATTACCCGTCCCCTTGTGTGTTATGTAGCTTTTTCTGCATGTAAACGGTCTGCAGAGTCACAAACCCTCAAAGTACACCCTGTAGCGAGTAAAACTCTAACACAGAAAATACCTCCCCAAAACGCCTCGTTGGAGATACGTCACTGCCCATTTGAGTCTTCCATTTAGTTCCGGGTACGGCCTGATGTCATGCGGTACCCGGAACAAAATGGACCAATCTCGAAGAGCTATGGCCACACCCAGCGGCGCTGGCCGCACCCTCTGCCAGCCTAACATTTACTGTTGGAAGCTCTGGTTCAGTTCACAATCGATCCAGTCATGCCACTGCCAAGGACCTGTTTCCTGAAATGTGAGGAGAAATCTGAGCTGTTTGTCCTACCGACGGAAGAACCACGACAAAGTCAGTGGTTGAAATGTCTTTTTAAAGCTCCCATGTCATGCTTTTCCGGTTATTACCCGTCCCCTTGTGTGTTATGAAGGTTTTTATGCATGTAAACGGTGTGCAGAGTCAAAACCCTCAAAGTACACCCTGTAGCGAGTAAAACTCTAACACAGAAAATACCTCCCCAAAACGCCTCGTTGGAGATACGTCACTGCCCATTTGAGTCTTCCATTTAGTTCTGGGTACCGCCTGATGTCATGCGGTACCCGGAACGAAATGGACCAATCCCGAAGAGCTATGGCCACACCAGCAGCGGCGTGTTCCTCCTCCAGAGGTTCGAAGAACCGGCATTTCACAGACGAAAGCTTCCAAAACATTGCCCAGTTTGAGGCCGGATATGCACAGCTTGTTTGGACCGTTTGGAGCAGGGGAAGATCTGGGTATACAACCTGTAAGTTTGCATTGTTATTTGTGTATTTATCAAACAAGACTGTTTAAATGTGTAAACTGTGTTGGACTGCTAAGCCATTGACACACTGCTAACTGTGCTAACTAAGTTGCTAGAGTTTCCATATATCAACTCTAATATCAGCAGATGGCCTTGCATACATGTATCTCATAGCAGGAGAAGGTCTGCATTCACACACACGGAATACTCATACAGTATACTGTACTGTGATTTACCGTACATTGTGACTGTACATATACTGCATGTAGCTAACGAGGCTAGCTGTATGCTAGCGCAAAACAATGTATTCATGCAAGTTACATTGTATGGTAGCAGAATACCCGTATACGATTGCAATTATAAACACGTTATTGCTAGCCTAATATGAACCACTAGCTTTTGTTCATAGTAGTTTTATTACACTGCATTATAGTTGCCTTTCCTCCAAGCTAACGTTCATATCGTGTTAGCTACCAAGGTAAACAAAGCTAGGTTAGCATATTAGCAGGCAAGCTGTTCATTACACAACTACTACTAACGAATCTAAAACAACTAAGTTTCTCTAATATTTTGTGATTTGCATTTGATTTCGTCCAGCCAGATCCTGGCGGACAATCCATGACGTGCTAAAAGGCACTTCTACTACTACTGAGGCGTCGTGCTAAAAGGCACCGCACCGACTGTGCGCAGGCAAGATGCAAGGAGGAGGAATGGATGATATACCGTGTATATATGTATATTTATGTTCATTTTGTACATTTCTAAAAATAAAGTTTAATGGAAATACTTAGTAGGCCTATCCTTTCTTCCCTGAATTCATATATAGCAAACCATGATTTGATTTCTCATCAAACAGTAGTAGTTTATAACGGGTAAAAATAACTCTTTGTTATGAGCGGCTCGTAGGCCACAAAGACAAGGAGACATACACGAGTTTACAAAACCACGGCACATTTATTGTGGTAAATGGAGAGATAGGTGGTTGAGAGGATCGCAGAGTTAGTCTTCCTGCAGCCGCTTTGGAGAGAGACTGGGGCCGTAGTGTCCGGAGGTGTCCGTGATCGTGCTGATTAGCCTCTTCTGCTCCACCCCATCGTAAGACAAAGGCCCTGGGGCCGTCACACTCTTCTATAACAACAGTTAAAAATATATATGTATATAAAATATACGGCTGTGCCGACGCCATGATAAGACTGATGTTACACTGAGAGCAGCCGGGAAAAGCACTGTTAGACATGGGCGCAGCCTCTCTGGTGGTTGACTAATCAGAACGAGTAGCCGAGCTGACCAATCGGAGCACACTAGGCTCACAGGGAGGGGGGGGCAAGAGCTCCAACGAGTCGTTTAGTGGAGAAAGTGAATACTGCTGAATACACATGCTTGACAGAGATGCTGTATGCGAAACCAATGTGAGTTTGGAAAATTGCACAGTATAAATCTATTTTAGTATACCTCAACAATGTAATTATGATCAGTGGAAATGGCCATGACATGGGCCCTTTAACACTGTTCCTTCAGAGGTTCGAAGAACCGGCATTTCACAGACGAAAGCTTCCAAAACATTGCCCAGTTTGAGGCCGGACATGCACAGCATTTGAAACTGAAGGACGATGCTATTCCTAGTTTGTTTGGACCGTTTGGAGCAGGGGAAGATTCGGGTACACAACCTGTAAGTTTGCATTGTTATTTGTGTATTTATCAAACAAGGTATCTACCACGACTGTTTAAATGTGTAAACATGTTTCGGACTGCTAAGCCAGTGCTAACTGTGCTAACTAAGTTGCTAGCGTTTCCATATCAACTCTAATATCAGCAGATGGCCTTACATACATGTATCTCATAGAAGGAGAATGTCTGCATTCACACACCAAATACTCATAGACAGTATACTCCGGGCGAACGTAGCAGACTACCCTAATAAGATTGCAATTATAAACACGTTATTGCTAGCCTAATATGAACCACTAGCTTTTGTTCATAGTAGTTTTATTACACTCCATTATAGTTGCCGTTCCTCAGAGCTAACGTTCATATTAGCTCGGAGAAAATCCCCTCTCTTTGCCCGCTCACAGACCCCCAAAGGACTGATAGCATGTATAGCTAATGAGGCTAGCTACACATGCTAGCGGGAAACATTGTATGACCGAACGTAGCAGACTACCCTAATAAGATTGCAATTAAAAACACGTTATTGCTAGCCTAATATGAACCACTAGCTTTTGTTCATAGTAGTTTTATTACACTACATTATAGTTGCCGTTCCTCCGAGCTAGCGTTCATATCGTGTTAGCTACCAAAGTAAACAAGAAAGCTAGGTTAGCATATTAGCTGGCAAGCTGTTCATTAGATGGATTAGATATATCCACACTCCTACCACAACTACTACTAACGAATCTAAAACAACTAAGTTTCTCTAATATTTTGTGATTTGCATTTGATTTCGTCCAGCCAGATCCTGGTGGACAATACATGACGGGGACGGGACTACTACACTGAGGCCTCGTCCTAAAAAGCCCCGTCTGCGCCCAGGCAAGATGCGGGGAGGAATGGATGATATACCTTGTATATATGTATATTTATGTTCATTTTGTACATTTCTAAAAATAAAGTTTGATGGAAATACTTAGTAGGCCTATCCTTTCTTCCCTGAATTATTTGCTCCTATAACATATCATTCATATATAGCAAACCATGATTTGATTTCTCATCAAACAGTAGTAGTTTATTACAGGTAAAAATAACTTACTCTTTGTTATGACCGGCTCGTAGGTCACAACGGAAAGACAAGGAGACATACACGAGTTTACAAAACCACGGCACATTTATTGTGGTAAATGCAGAGATAGGTGGTCGAGGGGAGAGGATGAGTTCGTCCTTCTGCAGCCGCTTTGGAGAGAGACTCCGGGCAGCTGGGCTTAATAGCACCTCCGTCGAGGTGTCCGTGATCGCGCTGATTAGCCTCTTCAGCTCCATCCCATCGTAAGACCTGCAACACACCTGCACAAAGGCCCTGGGGCCGTCACACTCTTCTATAACAACAGTTGTAGGTACAGTTTGGTTAGTTAGCGTATAAAATATACGGCTGTACCGACGCCATTATAAGACTGATGTTCTGAGAGCGAGCCGAAAAAAGCAGGCGGAGCCTCTCTGGTGGTTGACTAATCAGAACAGAGTGGCCGAGCTGACCAATCGGAGCACACTAGGCTCACAGGGAGGGGGGGCAAGAGCTCCAACGAGTCGTTTAGTGGAGAGAGTGAATACTGCTGAATATACATACTTTACAGAGATGCTGTATGCGAAACCAATGTGAGTTTGGAAAATTGCACAGTATAAATCTATTTTAGTATACCTCAACAATGTAATTATGATCAGTGGAAATGGCCATGACATGGGCCCTTTAAAGTGTCCAGGTGATGCAGACAGGCTGGACCAGAGAGTGAGAGACAGAACTGGACTCCTCACAGCAGTGAACTTCAGCACAGGTACAAATACTCTTTTTTCATACTGTACAAAGAATCAAGAAAGATTTTGGTTTAAATAAATGAAGTATTGACTTTAATACACTGATATACATTCCATTAAACAATACTAAATACTAGATCACCTACACATCAGTGAAGTTGAGGGGGTTTTCCATGCAAAAGGTTACATTTAGATGTTAACAAGCAATATGACTTTGTCAGCTTTCTAATTTAATGTATTGAAGGCAAAGATATTTAACAAATAAAGTGACAGACTAGGCCTGTGCATGGGCTCCTCCATCAGGCCTGGTCCTCCTCGCAGAGGAAAGACCCTCAGTCCTCTCCGGCCAAACCAACAGACAGGACGTCCATCACACGGAGGTTTCTCCCTGAAGTCTCTGCAGCTCTCTGGACACCACGCTGTCTCAATCCGTCCACACTCCACACTGAATATGAGAGGGGAAAAATGAAAATAATAAATGCTTTAGACAATAAGAAATATAAAGTTGACTGTTGAGTTGCTCAGTTTTTTTAGATTGTCAATACTATTACTGTATAACTAATATCTCAGGTTAAGAGGCACATTCAAGTAAAGATTGGTCTTTAAATACATTTTGTCTTTTGAATTGTTTGTCTAAAGTCAAGGATCTAGAACTGGTACTTATAGTTTTAATGATACAGTCTGGTTATAATGCTGTTTGGAGGAGGCCTCACAGGTAAGAGCACTAACTAGCTACCATCACATGTACCTTAGCTTGACTTAAATGTATTAAACGTATAATTAAGTGATGGCAAAATATAAATAATTAATGTCATGCAAACATATTCATATTTGCTTGATTCCAGTGTTGAATTTAGCACAATTGCATACAAACGTTAAGGGATTTTAAGATTCTGAAGTATTATGCTAAAAACTCAATAACTTAGATTATTATTTATAGTTTTGCTGAATAGTTTCATGTCCGCTTACCTTAGAAACGTAAAATGTGACGGCAGTGTGCATATGGGGAGCATGTTAGCTTAGCTTGGTAGCTTCAGCAGGTCCTGCCTCGGCTCCGCCTCTTTGCCCTTATTTGGAGCAGGCGGGAGTGGAACTCTGAAATGAAGCCGCTGACGTCACTTCTTCTTCTTCTGCTTTGGGTTTACTGGCAGGCCGCAAACAACTTTAAGTCTTCGGGTGGCAGTAACTCGCCACCCGAAGTTCCGGGTAAATCGCCAGAAGCGCCGACACCACCTCATCACTCCACCGCTCCCACGTTTTATTTTGTGTTGCCATAAGTTAGTCTCTCTCCGTTGGTGCGCTGGGCTAATGCTAATGCTAATAATGCTAATGCGAGCAAATAAAATGGCGGCTTCACAAAACTTTTCAGAGTTTTACGGGGCGTGGTTTGCAATTCGCCCAGCCAATCAGAAATTGGAACCTTTTCCTCCCCAGGAAAGTACCACCTCTCTAGCAGGGGTGAAAAGGTTTCCGAAAGAAAGTTCTAGTTCCAGATCTTTTTTGGTGTGATTAGCCGCGTTCACACCAAGTACTTTCCTGTACTTAGTTCCGGCACTCAGAGCCCCGGCGCTTTTTACCCCAGGGCACTTAGTACAGATCGCGTTCACACCGGAGTACTTTTTCCTGAGGGAAGATTACGCAAATGAGCCGCTGACGTCACTTCTTCTTCTTCTGCTTTGGCTTTACTGGCAGGCCACAAACCACTTCACGGTGAGTACAGTAGGTGGCGGTATGCACCTTAAAGTTGTTTGCAATCCGCTGCAAAACAAGAGAAGAAGAAGAAAAACTTCCCGCGTATACTGCGACGCCCACCCACTCGCTCTACATTAGGCGTCTGTTGTTTACCTTCCGACCTCAGACATGATGGAGATGGAGTCGACTGAAGTTGTGCTGTGTCTGTTTTTTTGTGCTTATACAGCTTTGTAACTGAGTTAATGCAGCCTGAGCAACTTGCGTACAATAACAAAACAAGCCGAGCACGAGTGGTGGTGGAGAACGCTTTTGGCAGACTGAAGGGCAGGTGGCGATGCTTGATGAAAAGAAACGACTGCAAGATGGACAAGATCAAAATCCAGGTGGTAGCATGTTGCATATTACGTAACCTTTATGAAAGTAATGATGAGTACAGAGACGAATGGACTGCCTTACCGGCGACCCAGCTTTATGAGGCATCTGAACAGCGTGTAAATTGTACATTGTAAACATTTTGACAATAAAGCTGATCTTTTGTACAGTGCTTTTGTTTCTCTCTTTTATTTTCCAGTCAAGACAGGCAACATTACAATAGTGTACAGTGTGGCAATATAATAACAATAAACTGTGCCGGGTGTGTTGTATGCACAGTAAATAGGCTCAGCAGCAAACCCACCTTTTATTATTTATTATATATCTTCCTGAGACCCACTGCATCCGTCTGCCATAAACACTATGGAAACCTACATGTTAGTTTCGGCCCATAGTGGACTCCATTTTGTGTTGTGTAAAATGGGGGGGGGGGAATTAAAAGTTTGCAAATCCCCATGTCCTCCTCAGAGGACAATCATAAAAACATTTAGTTTTAGGTCAAATAATATTTAAAATGATATAAATTATCATATTTGTGTATGTGCCCCTGCCATTCCTCCACAAGGTTGCAACATTGATGATAAATAAATGACAAATAAAGCTTTGCCAGTTTATAACCGATGAAACATGATGGTATCAGAATAATCACTTACATGTGATGTATAGGATGCTACACAGGTCACTAAAGATAAAGTGTCAGGAGAAATAAGCAAGATACAGGATCTGTTTAACAGTAAATAGAAGTTCACATTTTTTATGTAAATAAAATAGAAGTTGTACATGTAAATTAACATTATCAATATAAAATAAAGTGTCAGTTGTATCAAGACTATATAATAACAGTAATAACAATAATATAAAATGAACTGGTGAGCATCTTGTCCTCTGTTTCCTGGGCCTTGGTGAACAGCACCATCTGATCCCCGTGCATCGACTCTTTCACCACGGCACGCCGGTCCTCCAACGCCTGGGCGGTGTCAAAGAAATTCGCATCCCGTGTCCGCTTTCCTAAGAGGGGAAAATAAGCAAGATACAAGATCTGTTTAGTCGCCATGTAGTTTTACAACATACTAGGAATGTTTTTTTTGTATTTTCACAAATAGAATTAAGGTTTCACAAATCTGAAACTGTGTTATAAAGAATGTTTAGACCCTCTGGGATAATCCAGTCCAGATTTGATGAGTCTAGCTATAGTGGTTTTAGATCAGGACCTGGTCTAATGTGGTCTACATGTAAAAAAAGCACTGAAATCTCCCTTTTTTGTATTTTCACAAATAGAATTAAGGTTTCACAAATCTGAAACTGTGTTATAAAGAATCTTTTGACTCTCTGGGATAATCCAGTCCAGATTTGATGAGTCTAGGTATAGTGGTTTTAGATCAGGACCTGGTCTAATGTGGTCTACATGTAAAAAATGCACTGAAATCTCCCTTTTTTGTATTTTCACAAATAGAATTAAGGTTTCACAAATCTGAAACTGTGTTATAAAGAATCTTTTTACTCTCTGGGATAATCCAGTCCAGATTTGATGAGTCTAGGTATAGTGGTTTTAGATCAGGACCTGGTCTAATGTGGCCAGGATGCGAAAAAGCACTGAAATCTCCCTTTTTTGTATTTTCACAAATAGAATTAAGGTTTCACAAATCTGAAACTGTGTTATAAAGAATGTTTAGCCTCTCTGGGATAATCCAGTCCAAATAAATCGGCTTTGCAGCGATTTAAGAGGTTCAAACACGGAGGATTGTTCCTTTTTGAAGAGTGCTTCATGTATGCTTGAACTTTGTTTAATGTTGTTGAGGCAAGTTTTCTTACCGGAAGTCATGTGACCTCTAGCCCGGATGTTTACAATGTTTGTGAGAGAGTAAAAAGGCGCGAAAATTTGTAAATGCCGGTCTAGGCGAATACGTTTTCACACTGTTTCATAATTGTACCAAGAAGGAAATAAACATGATTGTGAACATCAGTTCGATGCGTAACGTTCTTTCAAGACAAAGTTACAGTGTGTGTACCTTTGCGTTTGGTTGCTGGTAAGGGGGACGACCAAGCGCTGTGATCTAGAATGCAAAGCTCGCTTGTTTCCAATCCCGAGAGTTGTCCATCCTTGCCTGAAACAGACGATTAGTGCCATGAGTTAGTGAAGCAAATTACAGAAACACTGCACAGTTATTCACAAGTCAAAACGTTTTCATAGCGGCCGAGAATATCTAGCTAGCTAGATGTAGCTAGCTCGGGGCCGGTGTTAGCCTATTCAGCCTAGCATGGCTAGCTTGATCTACTGAGCAAATAAAAGTACATCTGAGACCATTATTGTGCAGATTAAAACCCCAGTGCATGTAGTTGATTTCACCTTCGTCGTGGTCGTCATCGTTGGCCACTGAATCCGCCGTTTGTAGTCCTGCCTGAGTTACTTTATTTTTAGCCGGTGTGCCGTGGGGCTGTGCACGATTCCCAGGTCGAGTGAAAGCTACTGAACTGGCTTCAGTAGCATTCCCTGGGTCGCGTCCTCGGCGTAGATCTCCAGAAGCGCCGACACCTCCTCATCATTTCTTGATGCTTGCCATAACTGCTTTCAAAAACAAATTACTCTCTGTCGGTGCGCTGGGTTTTTGTAGCGAGGAAAAACAATGGCGGCTCTCCACAACATTTTCACAGTTGTACGGGGCGTGGTTTGCAATTCGCCCAGCCAATCAGCACTGGGGCACTTTTTACCCACAGGAAAGTACGATCTCTCAGCGGGCACTAAAAATGGGGGTAAAAGTTCTCGAGATTAAGTACGATTTTTGGTGTGAACGCGACATAAGGGGTACTAACGGAACTAAACGCGAAAAGTACGGTGAAAAGTACTCCGGTGTGAACGCGGCTAATGCAAAATCCCAGGAACTATCGGAACTATTCCTGGGAAAAGTACTCCGGTGTGAAAGCGCCTATTAGTCTGTGTTCTTGTTTTGAAGTGACAGTTGTTTTGTTTGGAGATGACATTTAAGCCTGCTTGGGACCACAGACTGTAGGATTTTATTTGCAGCGACTAAAAATATTGTTTTGGACAGATTAAAGGTGGGGTAGGTAATTTTGGAGAAACCAGCTCGAGTGCGCTAGAATTTGAAAATACACAACCGGAAAAAATCTGCCACTTCCATACAGAGCCCCTCCTCCAACACACACGAACGCACACATGACCAATGAGGGCACGAGATAAGTTTGTGCACAGATGGAAGGCTGACAGGCAGGTAGGCCATCCAGTTATTTTAGCCGGGCCGGCTAAAATGATTGGTCGTGCTTTTTACAGTACTACGGCTTCCACAGATGAATTATTTTTATGGATTTTTTGTCAAAGCAAAGATATTCATTGCTATCGGGATGTTAAGAGCATTCCATGGAATATAACAAAAAGTGTATCTCGAGCCGGTTTCTCAAACTTACCTACCCCACCTTTAAGTGAAATGTACGGAGCCCCTAAAGGGACATGAAAAAAAAAAAAAAATAGAGAGTGAAAAAAAAAAGTCAGGATAACGGGTTAGTATCTCGTGCGCACGAGAACGTTTCTCGTGCTCACTAGGTCCACCGTTTCCCCGCAGCGAGGCTCCCCCCGTTGACAGTTTACGTGGGCTGGGCTGGGTGAGATTCCCGGGCTGATTTTTAGTCCCAGTCCGCCCCTGCACAGAGCGGAGCTGAGCAGATCACACACACACATATCCGGACCGGACATCTCCTTCATAAAACTAATAAAAGGGGAGTAATCGGGCAGTTCGGTGTGTGTGTGTGTGTGTGTGTGTGTGTGTGTGTGTGTGTGTGTGTGTGTGTAGAGGTGTGTGTGGTTAAAACTTCTCTGAGTTGCACGTCCCGCTGTCTCCTGGAGTGACCACACACCCCTGGCCGAAATGTCCTTAAAATGAAGTCTGAGTACGAAATATATCTCAAATAATGTATGCACTGTCATTTCCCCCCTTCTGTTTTTTCATGTCCCTTTAGGGGCTCCGTAGAAATGGGATAATATCCAACTTATGATTTTTCGGCCATTGCTGTTGTTGTCGGTGTGAGCTGTGAAGGGTTTCCGCCATGGATGTATAATAAGAACCGCGCGGTTTGGCTTTATGAAGCAGGCCCGCAAACGGTTACGTCATGACGCAAACGATGACGCAATGACGCAGCACCAGTCGGACTCTGGGCGGTGTGAAAAGAGCCGGAGCTAAACCGAAGAACCGGTTCTGAACCTGAAAAGCTCTAGCACGGAGCTTGAACCGGAGTTGCGTTGGTGTGAATGAGGTAGAAGAGAGAAACAGTCGGAGTAATTTCAAATGGCGTGCTCAAAAAAGAGAAAGGTAGACAGCGAAAACAGAGCATTTAATGACATTTTCTCTTACTGGACCTCTTTGAAATGCAATTGAATGCCCCTGCATTATAGCAACAACAACAATAATAATAATAATAATAATAATAATAATAATAATAGCAATAATAATTAGGAGGGGGGGCGCGGCTGTTCTTATGTTCTCTGAGGGGAGGCTCAGCTTCCCACACTTTGAAAAACCCTGCTCTAGAGTCTGGATATCATCGTGGTCCAGCAGGTTAAAAAGACAGATCTACAGAACACTGCTGAATACACACGATGGATGAGGATGGAGATCCTCTGTGTGTGGGCCTTCAGCTCCTGCAGAGGAACCTCCAAACTGCTGCACCCTGTTCCTGCGCGTTGATGCTGAGTATACATCTTGTTCAACTGTATCTTTGGCAAACACCTTATAATGTCAGTTTACAGGGACATAGATGCAAAAATCTATCACCAGTTACCATGGCAACTGCATTAATACGTCACAACATGAAGCTGTGAGCACGTTCATATAGGGGGCGTGGTTTCAGTGAGAGACTGCTGCTGAGAAGCTCGTGCAGAATCGCGTCCACAACTGGGGTTTGTGCAGCTGGCCTGCTCTGGTTTCGGGCTGTTATTCACGCAGAAATGTTGGAGTAGAAGAAGAAAGCAACAGGGTGGGGGGGCTTTTTTTGGAAAAGGAACCCGACTGGCTTTGTTCTCCTCTCCTCACAAAGGAAGATCCCAGGTGTACAGTGCGAACATGGAGCCATGAATGCCCCGCGGCTGAAGGAAAACAGGCGTCTGATGGAGAAGCTGCATTGTGGTGCGTTTATGGACCGCACTGTGGAAGGAAATGAACAAAACCCGAGGTAACAGGAGAAGAAAGGAATCAACAATCCACTGCCGAAAAACGATCGTTTATGCAAGTTGGGCAAGAATTCTTAAAAAAATGTAAATACGCCATTTTTTATCAGAATGTAATCAAATAACTTCCGGGTAAGTTATGAAAGGCTTTTGCGAAGTGTGTTGTTGATCGTTTGTTGTTGTAACACTGGCCTCTTGTATGTAGACTATAGGGTTCTAAATACTGATAAAGCCTTCATCAAATGCATTGTAATGTACTACAACATGGCAGTATCCTACACTGAATGTCTTTTATAATATGTTATACAAATGAAATAAACAAATCACAACATTTGGTCAAATATGCCATCACAACTGGCACGTGTTATGTAAACAAATAGACCTATTTAAAAAAAATAATAATAATTAAAGTAGCACAAGAGACTTCAAAAATTACATGTGGCCTAAATGCAATTAACCCAACAATTAAATCATATCAGAATGGTATTCTAGATCAGTGGTTCTCAACTGGTCAGGCCTCGGGACCCACTTTTTCCCTTGTCAATGAATCGCGACCCAACATTTTGAACCGCTCAAATCTATTCAACAAAAAATCGTGCTGTAATATATACGCTTTTCACCTATTTTATGCCATTGTTTGTTTTTCACTTTGTTCTGATAGCTGAACTTGCTGCTCCACATAGAGTGAAGAGTAAAGAGGAGATCTGTGTGAATGACTTTAAATTGTGGGTAAGGGTAGATAGCTCCCATTGTTCTGTGACCTGTCAATCATCAAACCGGGGGTCCATTTTTTTTCTTCAATCTTTTTTCCCTTCACTCACATCCGCGACCCACTCGAAACGGGTCCGCGACCCACCAGTTGAAAACCACTGTTCTAGATGATAATGTATCTGCTAAATGTGTATGCATTTTTATGATGGGCCCCTTTGGATCCAGGGTCTGGGGACTTCATGGCGTACAAGGTGCATGGCCAGTAGTGTTTGTAATAATGAAGCATCATTGTAATACTCACAGAGCAACTGCCTGTTTTCACCAGTGGTGTAAAAACATTTGTCCATACAGTAGTAAAAAAAAAAGGGGGCCTGTGTTTTTCTCTAGATGGATCTTTGTTTTATTGCCATTATAAATGAATAAATCCCATAAATTGTACTATGAAGGTTCAGTTGTGTGTATGTACACAGATTTGAATTGTCTTTTCTTTTTCTCCTGAGATAATGCTAACTGAAAACGTACAAATGGATGAGGAGGAGTTATCAGCAGCTACGTTGGAATCCATGAAAGCACCACAGAGCGGCTGTAGTGTGAAGGGATGTGTGTGAGACCACGCAGGACTTCTGTTGTGTTGTTCGTGTGCTTCATCAATGGATTGGTCTGCTAGCTTAGCCCTGATGGGGGGTGGTGGCAGCAACTACACCGCTGGGCCCCCGGGTCCGAGCTTCACCCACCAGCTGAACACCGCCTCACCTGTGGTGCCAAGGTGAGTCCCTCTGTCACCACCTTCACATCTTTGCATGTGAGTGGCCCCTGAAGGTAGCAACTGGTTGGAGTAAGTTGTAGTTAGCAAGTTATCCACAATTTCCACTAATCCTTAAAAAAGGAATACTGTAGCTAGTAGCTACAACGTCCTGCACCTGTAGCGTCCATACGCCCTTACCTGGAGCTGCAGTCGCCTTAAGGTGACACAAACACTTTTTTTTATACCTGAAATGTAGAGTGGACTGAGATTAGGAAAAAAATCAGCCGACAATGTCAGTCGTGTCATAAGAAATTCCTGAAAACAACTCCCTCAGGACTTTAAACAAAAAATATCTCGAATATTTGGCAATTGAATCCATCAGGGTATAAGGTAATACCAAATTCATGGCATTGTTGTAAATAAAGGTAGTGTGATGATTTTTTATTATTTCGGAATACATAACCCTTTCTTTCTTTCATTAATTTAATGTAAGTCTTGACACAAATACCTACTATAATAGGTTAACCTTTTTTCGTACTTTAGTGTTAAGATCCATGTGTATCTTAGTCCCTTGAACACGAACATTACATCACATCAAAGAGGCCCTATTATGCTTTTTGGGGTTTTCCCTCTCCTGTAGTGTGTTCTATGGGTTTCTGTGCATGTCAATGGTCTGCAAAGGCTGAAATCCCTGTGTTCCCTTCTCATAAATCAAACAGATGTGTAACAGCGTGGTCTGATCTGATCTGCTACATAGGAATCTGACACAGCCTGTTTAAAGTTCTTATTTGAATAGTTGTGCTGTCACTGACCACTGTTTCCTCTGGTTAGAGACACATTTAGCTGTTACAGCTGAATATGCCCAGTGCTGTTCCCCCCCCCAGTAGCTCTGCCGCGGTCAAATATGCCTAAACGCTCCGGTGCAGCAGCAGAAGGGAGAGGCCTCCTGTGATGCTGCCTCTCAGCCTGGGGTTTTATACGCCCAATTCCAAACCGACCCTACACCCTCCAACTCTGGGACAAAGTGAACTCTGTTTCTTGTCACACCCTCAGCTGAATGAGGCTCCTTATTTAAGGTGGAGGGTGTAAACACAGCAGCAAGTTTGTGAGGACCCCCCCCCCCGCTCTCTGGCAGAAGCAGGAACTGTCGTAACTTTTACATAAATGTGAAAAACATGAACTGTACTGTGTTGACCAAAAATGATGTCTAAAACTGTGACTAGGGCATTAACAGAATAGCTCAAAGAGTATGGTAACTCCAGCTTTATGCTCCCCTGTATCACACTGTATCATACTGATATCATGCCTTGATACTGTTTTGTTGATGAGATTTGAAAAAACTCACATCCAATGTCTGGTAATATGCATATTCTTATGAAGATCACATGATTTTTTAAGTTTCAATCACAGGTTTGCCTATTTATTACATTAAGTTACTGTACACCACATTCACAATTTGAGAGCTGCTTTTGTCAAATAACAAGGTTATTTGACAAAAACATGCATATATGCAAGGTCAATTGTTTAAATTGCTTTTGGTACATTTCATTTAATTTCAAACCTTTATTTATCCAGATTGTCCCTTGAGATCATAGATCTCTTTTTCAAGGGAGACCTGCAAAACTACAAAACTACAAAAACTATACTCTGAAATACATTAGTTTTAAACCAGTATTTTCCCTTGTAATGTATGGTTATTGTATATTTTCTATTTTGAACCAATGGTTAGACTGATAAAATGTATGTTTTGGAATCATATTTATGATATTTGGTTAGTGTTGGTGTTTTTAGCTTTGAATATTTATGCATAATACATGAACTCTCACCAATTCTAGATGCACTAGTAATATTTTAGTAAATACTTATTGTTGAGTGTCTGGGCCCCTATTCTTAAGCTTTAGATAATTTATTGGGATGTCCTTTTCACATATCTCCATTATCTCCTATGATTGTATTGTATTTTTAATTTTTCATATTCCTGAGGTATTTCATAAAGTTCTGTAAGTAAATGTAGGACCATACTGTTTCCAGATTGCAGATTGTGCAATGATTTAAGCCTCTTTCTTTCTTTCTTTTGGTCCTAAAGGGTTGTTTCCATAGTGACCAGCCTAGTGACCGCCACCACGGAGGCCACAGTGGGAAACACAGGAAACACGTCCACATTTGGCGGACAGAGAGGGGGCGAGCTGAGCGCGGCGTCGCCCCCGTCGGTGCTGAGCGCGGCGGAGAGTAACTCGGTCCTGCAGGGCGTCGCCGTGGCCATGCAGGCCCTGGTGCTGCTCTGCATCTTCCTCCTTTCCAGCCTCGGAAACTCGGCGGTGGTCATCGTCATCATCAAACACAGACAGCTCCGGACGGTGACCAACGCCTTTATCATGTCGCTGTCGCTGTCCGACTTCCTCACCGCTGTCCTGTGTCTGCCCTTCTCTTTCGTCATGCTCTTCAGTAAGGACGGTACCTGGATGTTCGGTGACGGTTTCTGCGTGGCCAATGGATTTTTCAACACCTGCTTTGGCATCACCTCGACCCTGACTATGACTTTGATTTCCTTCGACAGGTACTATGCCATCGTCAGACAGCCCCAGGCTAAAATCGGCCGCCAGAAAGCCACCCAGTTGTTGATAGCTGTGTGGCTAGCTGCGGTCATTTTCTCCCTGCCTTGGTATCTGTTGGTCCGTAACCCTCCGGAAATCCATAAGCGGGGTTTCTACCACTGTATGTATGTGTTCCACTCCGGGACCTCACGCATGGGGACTACATATAGCATCTGCCTTATCGTCGTGTGTTACTTACTGCCCTTCTCCCTCATGTGTTTTTGTCATTATAACATCTGTAAGACGGTTCGTCTCTCTGAGATCCGAGTCAGGCCCGTCACCACGTATGCATACTTGCTACGATTTTACAGTGAGATGCGAACAGCCACCACAGTCCTCATTATGATTGTTTTCATCATTTTTTGTTGGGGTCCATACTGTTTAATGGGGTTGGTTACAGCATTGGGAGACTACACATTCAACCCTGCGATGGACACAGTGGCTATCTGGCTAGCCTGGGCAAACGGAGCCATCAACCCCCTGATCTACGCCCTGAGGAACCCCAATATATCCATGCTAATGGGGCGGAGCAGAGAGGAGGGCTATCGGACCAGAAATATTGGTTCATACCTTTCCAACCAAACGCAGAACCGCGAGGCTCGGATTAACCAAGCGGAAAGGATAAGGGACCGCTACGTGACTCGTATAGGGGTGAATAACAACAGCCGATTGTCCAGCTCGAGTCCTGCTAAAGGAGGCGAAGTGGCGATGTGGGCGTGTAAAAACCCCGCTGTGTTCTTCTGCAGGGACGCTCAGCCCGACACGGCCACACTCGCCAACTCTGACAGTGCTCCGAAGATGAAGACAGCTGACACCAGCCTGTGACATTCTGAGAGAATCCTTGTTTCCTCTGATCTGTATTTGCTGCTGCCACCAGTTTGTGGCAAGTTAGGAAATACCTGATAGTATTTATGTGTATTCAGTACACACACTCGGAAATGTTTAGGACTCAATCCACCGTTTGATCAGATTTTGTTCCAGGAATCAAAAGGATTATTTTAGCTATTCATGTATTACTATTATATTATGCTACACTGTGTGAAGACAAAGGTCAGGACTGTGAACACTTTATTTTTGACTTATTTTATACAAGAACGTCTGGAATTCCCTCATTGATAAAGCATGGAGCGAAATGCAAAGCATTCGTGTTAAAAACATGACAAGCTTGTTATTGTGTTTTCATTTCGTATGTAATTCAAAAGCTAGGTCTTTCACATTTGAAAGAACCACAGTGAATTTCATCCACAAATCCTGGACAGCAGGTGATACTGCAAGCCTGGTTGTTATTTGCAATGCTGGGTTAGGGTTAGGGTAAAGGTAAGGGTAAGGGTTATCTCAGATCTCCAAAGCACCTGTCAGTATGTACAGTTACCATTCCAGGGACGTGTTCAAACCACCAAAGGTTATCTCCCTAACACTAACTAGTTTTCAGTTGCATACATTTAACCCTAGACCCTAGGAACCCTAACTCTAAGAAGTTGTATACCAGAAACTGTGAATATGAGTAGTCATATGTTTGTTTTGGACATGTTCTTATTAAATATTCAAACTCATACCTGCGGATATAATATAAAAATGACTATATTTTGTATTACCCTTGTAATCATGACACAGGACCAGTTAGGGTGCCTCTAATCCCCCACGTCCACTAATGGGAGTACCATTTGAGTTCCGTGTTTAGGCTAGTGCTGGTTCAGAGTTGGGTCAACTTGCAAACCTCTTAAGAACCCGTTAGCTAAAGCCCGAGAGGAGCCACGTCATGACGTCAAGGGGTAAGCTGCCTTTCCTACAAATGCCCGAAATTTTTTCCTGACAATGACGGAATGCGTCCAAGCTGTGCTCATGTTACTCTCACTCTTACAAAACAAGATTAAATTGCATTCTTGAAAAAACAGCAATCTTTGTTTTTGCCTTCAGCTATTGCTGAATCTCTTCAGGTACGAGAAGTACGAGAACATAGATCCATCCTCTGTGAGCCACTGCTTCACCTTTGCTGCATTCGTCTTTGTTTGTGTCGCTGTTAAATAAAACTTGGGGTTTGTAATTGCTGTTGTTGCTCATGTTAATCACGCCCGAGCCTTTGACCGTAACTTCTGACGCTAGCCTCTGACGCTAGCCTCTTGACGGTAGCCTCTTGACGGTAGCTTCTTGACGGTAGCCTCTGACGCTAGCCTCTGACCAACCCAGTCTCACGAAATGTATCTATTGATTCGTGTTCACCAACACGATTTCCCCATTTTTTTCATGTCACACAGAACGATTTTAAAAGCAATGTAAATAATAACAAATTAGAAGGAAAAAAAGATTTAGAAAAAAAAACAGATTTCAGTATTCTGACACAGAACGATTTTAGAAGCAATGTATTTCTATTGGTAGTATGTTTCGTGCCTGCACCAAATAATAACAAATTAGAAGGAAATGAAGATTTAAAAAATACAGATTTCAGTATTCTGAGGCTCTGAGCCCCATTTCTTTTCCTCGCGGACGGCAAAAAAAGTCCGACATTATACAATTTAAAATAAAAACAATAATCGTGGCTTGATATTGAGTAAGAAAATGTTTTTATGAACCACACAGCTTCTCGTTTTTAAATAATTTAGTGACTATTACACGAAATGCCGTGAGACTGGGTTGCTCTGACGCTAGCCTCTTGACGGTAGCCTCTGACGGTAGCTTATTGACGGTAGCCTCTGACGGGAGCTTCTGACGGTAGCCTCTGATGGTAGCCTCTGACGGTAGCCTCTGACGGTAGCCTCTGACGCTAGCTTCTTGACGGTAGCCTCTGATGTAGGTGACTCTTGATGCTGACGCGGCAGAGTTTGGGCTAAAGTAAAACCAAGTTTTCGGGGCTTAATGTTGGCGCCTCTGCTCTTAACCAGTCCTGGAACAGCCACAGCGGAAAAGCACTTTACGGAAGTCAGGGTCATAAAGTTTAAAGTTTACAAAGGGAGGACATCAGGGTGGATAAACAATGCCAACAACTGCTTGTTGTAGATGGAGACAAGAGACAACTGTGACTTATTTTAGCTTACATTCTGTTTGTTGCCCACAACAAAACCATGCTGCCATGTAGCTCCAGTGGTAAAAGCTACTGATTTAGTCAGTGACCATGATTCCTTTCAGCTGGAATATTCAGTTTTAAAGATGCGTTTGAACACCTGTAAGCAGAGCATCTAAAAAGCTTTAGAGCTTTAGATTCTGAAAATACTTCAATTCAGATGCACACGTTGGAATTACACTTCCTAGTTTGAAACCTTTACAGTGGAAAACATTGATCATTCATGTTTGAGGTTGATGCAACAAAGCCAAAACTTGATCCCCGAAGCATCAAATATGATTACATTATCATATAACATTAAGGTTATGAAGAGATGCAATTTCAAATGTGAGAATTTGAATTAAACTGAAGTTGAGTTGAGGTTTGCCCGGTTCCACAACTAGTGCCCTGGAACAGCTAAATAAATAGTTTCCTGCTCAGATTTGTATGTGTCTGAGTATTTTCAAAAGCACTATTTAAAGGAAATGTATTATTATGTTTTAGTTAAATGTATACAAAATTGACTACTGTGAAAGTGAGATAAAGGCAAGTTTTAGAAGCATTTTAGAGCAAACCAAAGAAATAAACATGTCTTTAGGTAAGAAAGGGACTTCATCTGGCTGGAGCGGCGACAACCATCCAAAACAAGTATTGTTGTAACTAGAAAATGCATTTCCTGCTGAAAATGCGTGCGAATGCTGTAAACTGTGTACATTTGTTGCTGAATCTAGCTGAAAATGCAGAAAAAGCTGAATATGTTATTAGTTGAATGGTCTCTGTAGCTGCTTTTAGCTACAAAAACCAAGTAAGTGTGTTGCTGAACTTAGCGGAGAAATGCAGAAAAGTGAAATGATTTGAATCAAAATTGTTACAGCTCAAATGCATTGCAATGACTTTGTTGAAAACTTCAAAGTGAAATGTTAAACTGGAAGAGTAGGAAAAATAGTGAAGAAGCTTAATATTTAAACGAAAATGTCTTAAAAGGTATAAACAACTAAATGTATAGCCTCAATGTCCTGAAATAGCTGAATAATTTAATAGTTGAATGGTTTCTGTAGCTGAAAGTAGGCTGAAGGAGTTACATATCAGATGTAAGTAGTAGTGAATGAATGTGTATTAACCTGTTAAGCCCTGAGCCTGTTTTTCAGGCCTCAGGCTCGAAAATGACATTCCCAGAACAAATGACCATATCTTCCCTTCTAAAAGGGTTAAATTAATAATCTTTTCTCTCAAAGTAATGATAAACCTGTGAGTTGGATGTAGAAAAGTCAGAATCAATATAGATGTTTTTTATTTTAAAGAAAATTCAGATTTTACATAGTAAAAAACTGTAAATTATAGTGTCCGCCCAAAAATTATTTTTTACTTATAGTGAATACCACCCTTGGATGATGGGTTAGTAGACTAAAAGCTTTAGGAATCCAAAGTACAACATATAATAAGTACCCTGTATCAAGATTGATGCAAAACAAGTGACATTTGATCTTTTTAGAGAGGTTTAGAAAAAAGAAACCACTTCTGGGGTCATTTGGGTGGATTTTCCATATCTCTGGCCCCCCTTGCTCGATTTTGATGGTTGACACCTCTTTCTGACCGTTAGAGCCAATAGAATCGAAGGGGGAGTCCCCCACACACACACGTTGTGAAGAGAAGAGGTGGGGGCTTCGCGCATGTAATTTTGCATCAGAGTGGACCTATCTCTAGCTTTGACATCTGGAAACGGAAAAGCAGTTTTAATGCTTATGGATTATCAGAAATCATTTCAAAGGGACACAGACACATTAGATCAGGCATCCTCAAAGTCCGGACTCCGGTCCTGATCCGGACCGAACCACAACTGTCTCTGGACTCTGAGCAAATTATACTTTTCATATGTATTATCTGTATTATCTGTGTTATCTGCGAGACATCGCCACAACGCAACGAGTCAAAATTATCCGCTATGTCCACTGCATACAGCGCTTTGCATGTCAGACGGTTCCACTGTCTGTGTGTGTGTCTGTCAACGCTTTGGTCTAATCACATTCAGCATCCCGTCAGCGTTTTTTCCCCCCACCAACAGTAGTCTTCGCGGAATGCGGGTGGGAAAAATGCGTGTGTCGTGTCGTCTCTTTCAACCTGTCTGAGTCAGAGCGAGAGTTTAAAAAAAAAAAAGTCAGAGCGAGAGTTAACAGCTCATCTAGTTGCATCTGTACTGTAGCTAGTAGCCTAGTTTCACCTACCGGGGTGGCATGGGGTGGCAACTGCCACCCTAAAAATAGGCCTTGCTACCCCAGCTGCCACCCCAGTTGGCAGCTTTGTTTTGAAAGAAAAGTTGTGGCTCATCTGACATTTATGAGAGAAAGTCTCTAATGTCCGAGTGCAAGTGAATGCAGCACAAGATGCACGTCTTGTAACCCCTCCCCCGTCCCTGGCGCGAGCGTGGAAATATGATTGGCGGAGATTTCATTTCAACGGGACGGCGCAAAACGAGAACCATTCGGACCCAGGCAAGTACTGAAGGAATGAGGTATTTGCGGTCTACAATGACAGAGAAGAGACTGTCAAGTTTGGCTGTACTCAGCATTGAATCAAAACGCACTAAAGCTGTTGATCTTAATAAGTTTGTGAGGCGTTTTGCTGAACAAAATGGTAATCGCCGCATTCAGCTGTAATAGACATGTCAACTTGATACTCTGCTCACGGATGAGCATACAAAACTGTTAAGCCAGTGGCGAGCCGTCAGGGCCCTCTAGGCCCTCTGTGAGGGCCTAAGATATTCCAAAAAATAATATTTAAAAACATTAAAAAAAATAATATTTTTTTTAAATATATATTTTTTTAATATTATTTTTGTTATATTTTTCATTAGTTTTACCGAAAAAAAACTTGATTTAATAAAATAACATTTCCAAATAAATAAATCCTTTGAATCTGCCTGTTCGGTCTCTGTTTGAATGTGAAGGGTTACATGAAAGAAGGTCTGGCCCTCTCTACGATTCACAGAGGGCCCGCTATAGTAACTGAACGAGAGAGTAATGTCAAATGACAGTACAATTGACCAATCATATCTTCCCTCTAAATGGGTGGGTTTTATTATCGCGGACTAGATGACAAGTTCCGCCCGCTGTGAAACTTTTCTTGTTTCCATAGCAACAACAACTTCCTGTCAACAGCATGAACTCGCCTTCAAAATAAAAGCATGCCAAATTACACTTAAGACATACAACGGCAACGAAAGTAAGAAACACAATGCAATATCATTTTCAATGTCAAAGAACACAAATTGGGTTCACAGGTGTTGTTTTGTGTGGTAGAGGGTCGCTGTCATTGATGCGTTTTGCACCCTGGGCCGTTGTTTTGATATTCCGCTGAAGTATACGCTGTGACGTAATAACTATTTTTTTTTCTTTTTTCGAGGGAAGGGGTGGGGGTCAGAGGGCCTAGGTATAAAGCTCACGGCTCGCCACTGTGTTAAGATGATGACCTTACATGTGTAAATATATTTTTTTCTTTGTGGGGGTCTGCCCCCAAAAAACAGTTTCAAGTCCTGAGAAAGTCGAATAAGACGGTGTGTAAAACTACACTGCCCAGCCAAAAAAAAGTAACCACTTTGATTTAACTAGGCCAGTAGGTAAGGGCATTCCACTGGATAATAACTGAAGTATAAAAGAATGCATGACTGAAGTGATGGAGACCATGTTTGAAGGCAAACAAAAAGAGGAAATAACAGGTCAAATCAAGCAAATCCCCCTCTCAGATTCCACAGCAACAAGAAGAACATAAATACTGGCTGGTGATTTGATTAATCAGCTTTGTGATGGAATAAAAAATGCACAGTGCATTTCCTTAGCTGTGGATGAGTCCACTGACACCACTGACAATGCTCAGTTGCTGGTGTTTGTGAGTTTTTATGATGAGGCAAAGGGGGAGTTTGTTGAAGATGTGTTGGGCCTGACGAACCTCAGTGGACACACAAGAGGGCAAGACATTTATAAAGCAATAATGGGAATGCTGAATGAAAGAGGGTGCAGCTGCCTTTATTCATAACTGTGCAGCTCTTACACTGCGACTCTGAGGGATCAAGCACAGACACAATAACAATGAAAACTGCTGCATACAGATTATTTTTGTTTTTGCAACCTCGTGTTAAGAATCTTGTTGCAATTGTTTAAAAGTTTGAATGACCGTAATAAACGGACCTTTGTCTTATTGAAACAATTTTTTTGGACCTTTAAGATTTGTATTTGAGTAGGCTACCCCTGGTGTACTGTAAGGTAGCTTCTAGCTTCATGTCAGTAGCTAGCTTCAACAGTAATGGCGCGTTTCCACTACAGCCCGCAGCCCGGTTTAAGAGGGCTGTGACGTCAGCGGCCCGTTTGTGGTTGCGTTTCCACTTGGCCTAGTACCGGCCGGCGGGTCCTAATTCACAGTTTTTCTGGCCTCATAAAATCGTGGGGCCAGGGCCAAAGACAACCGGGCTGAGTTTGTGACGTCAACGCTCTCGGCTGCTGATTGGTCGGAGAGAATCGTCACAATCTGCGCGCTAGATAATCCATTTTTACAAACAGCATTTTTGTTAACAGAGGAGCTACAACAATGGCAAAGAAAAGCACACCATGGTCGGTCGAGGAAGTGACGACGTCCATTATATTGCAGATGATAAGGTCCAGCGGGTGCTCGACGGGACAACTCGCAATATCAAAGTCTTTCAGGAGGTCTCTACACAGACACTGGCGTTACTGGAGTCTGCATGGTACGTTTTTGCTAACGCTCTGTTATTTGCTTGAAAGCTTTGTGTCCCTATCTGTTCTAAAGCTCACTTCTAACAAATAAGTCTATTTTATCCTTACATTTATGTTCGACAACCCATGATTTTATGGAGCCCCGAAGGCTAGCTAGGCAGATAGCATTAGCGAGAGCTATTGTTTGCTAACACCATATGTGCCATTGTTTACGTTCAGTTTGTCTTTTCTATAGTTGTTGTTGCTATTTATAGTATTGTGCTGCAGTAGTTTGTGGAATTTACAAGTCATGTTTCTGTTCTAGATGATTACATTGGGACTAGCGAGGAGGAACAGTTCCGAACAACGTCCTCTGCATCAACAGCACAAACCGAGGAGGAGACGATCTGGCCCTGCAGGAACGGCAACTGGCCCAGCAGAATCAATGCCATGTCTTATCTTATTGCTTGTTGATAAATAATTGCACCCACCAGCGATCACACAGAAAGATGGCATCATCTAGGCGTCCCTCTGCAGTCAGAAATATCATAAACACCATCGTCCACAAAGCACTGTACAGGGGTTTATGGATTTAAGAGAATACTTATCACAGTGAAACCTTTATCATCTGTTGCAATTAAAGCAAATAAGAGAATAAATACTTGGTTAAATAATACATTTTAACTCTTTAGCAGGACAACTCTGCATACTGTTTGAAATTGAGTTTGCTAGCTTGAGGTCCTCCTCTAAAACATAACATTACATAATGCTTATATATTTCAAAGAGAAGAGATCAAAATAAAACACCTATACAAAGAGAGCGGTGCACAGCGCTTAATATTTACTTGCACTATATTTCTGTTGATCTGGGTTATTGTGTTGCACTGTTGGAGGAGCCTGTGACCTAAGATGTTCATTGTCATAACTACACTAGCTATGTTCGTATGACAAAATAAAAAACCTTGAACCTTGAGGCTGTGTCTTTCAGACAAACCATCATAATCATATTATTTTATGCTGTGGATACTTTAGCCTCCATCCATGTTAACAATCTTTTACACTTGCATTTATGAATATAGTTCTGTTGTGTTTTACACTTTTGTATTTATGTTTATAGTTTGCTTTGATATTTGCTTAATTTATTAGATTATTATTATTATGGGGGCAGTACTGGTGCTTGAAATTCAAATATTTACTAAATAGTCAATTCTGATAACATTTTTTTGGTTTAAATAATTTGACAAACACATGTATGTGAAAAAGAAAAGATGTATTTATGTTCAATACAATGAATATTTAGGTATTACATTATACATTCTAGGTATTCAGGTAGCGCATCAGACCCAAGTAACATGTAATGTAATGTTGACTAACTTATAACGAGCAAAACATTCCGGTTTTTAACATATATTATACAATTCCGCCTTTTCATTTTATACACAAATGTCGCTTTCTCACAATGTCCTCAGTATTTATTGCTTTTATCAATGAATAAACATGTATTACATTTTGCAAACATGAAAAAACACATCAGTTTTACACATTTTTAAACGCCTTAATTCCTGAATGACAACTTTGCTGTTTTCTGTTCATAATGCCCTCTTTTGAATTCATGTAATGAACGTAGGTTTTCCTCAGGCATCCTGAAGTTCTCCACCCACTGAGTGTGTGAAAGATGGAACAATCACATTCCACCACTCGGTAGCTCGGTCGGTAACTTCTGAAATACACAAACAAAAGCATACATATTTTAATACGTAAAAGTGGTAGCTACAATTAATTAAATACTTGAAATACTTTGGTCGTATAGGGAGCGTGAGCCTAAACACATTGCTAGTTAGCGAACGTTAGCTTACCAAGTAGCATTGTAGTTAGTAGTGATTCGAGTCGTCCTGTAGTCTCTGCGGCGTAGGAGGACTGCCCGAACTCTCGCGTCAGCTTCTTCTATACGTCGCCTCTTTCGAAACAACTCTTGTCTATTTCTTGTGATAATAAACCACACAGCA
The DNA here is from genome assembly GCF_902827165.1 of Trematomus bernacchii. Classification (NCBI taxonomy): domain Eukaryota; kingdom Metazoa; phylum Chordata; class Actinopteri; order Perciformes; family Nototheniidae; genus Trematomus; species Trematomus bernacchii. The sequence goes on from NW_022987656.1 coordinate 7,733,144, forward strand.
AAAAACAAGCAAACGATCGCTTTCACATCTTCCATTGTTGTGTCGCATTGAAGATGACGTCACGGCAGTTTTAAGCAGCGTCGCTCCGCCTATACTGCGTTACTATAGATACTACCCCAGTTCCTAAACTGTAATGGAAACGCGCCATAAAGTGAGCTGGTCCTAACGAGGCCAATCGCGGCCCAGCCATACCGAGCGGGGCCGAGCGAGGCCGTATAGTGGAAACGCGGCATTAGTCAACATTTCCCAGAGAGCTTTCTTTGAAATCACCAGGTAACGCTAAAAAACATTACATTTAGATTGTATGACAAAGTGTGTATTTAATATATCTGGCTAGCTATAGCTACTTGCTAATGGTTTAGCTTACCCCCGCGATTCAAAGTAACGTCAACGTAGCTGTAATTTATGCTTTGCTTACATGTTCGCATAACTTGGAAGTTTACTGACATTTACATACCTTGTTTACCTGGCTCAAGTGGTGGCTCTGGGGTTGTTGTGTGAGCCACCACTTGAGAATTGTCGTCTTTTTTAAGAAAATGTTTTCTTATGTCCATCTTCAAAAATTCTGAGTCCGACTGACAGTTTAAACATTGTCACAGCTCACAGGATAGGTACCTGTCATCCAATAAGACATATGTTTATTTCCATTCAACTCTCTGGTTGGTCTGGTGTCTTGCCTCTGTTGCATTCACCGAACACGGGAAATTACAATCCTGCCGTCCTCTCTAGTGTCATGATGAGGTTCAGGTAAAGCACGGTTAATGTATTATATTATTGATTCAATAATATAATACATGACTTTGAGAGTAGGCAATCTAGGCATATTAACACAATTAATTAAACATACTTATCACGGCGACGGTGTACTGAGATCTTTTTCTTCATTTTTTAGGATAATAAGGTTAATTGTGTGTTATTGTTGAGTAAATAACAGTGTGTTATTTAGAAAAGAATAACAAATTAGAAGGAAAAAAAGATTTTAAAAATACAGATTTCAGTATTCTGAGGCTCTGAGCCCCATTTCTTTTCCTCACGGATGGCAAAAAAAGTCCGACATTATACGATTTAAAATAAAAACAATAATCGTGGCTTGATAATGAGTAAGAACATGTTTTTATGAACCACACAGCTTCCGGTCTTCCAAGACCCGACTGGACAAAAAGACGTGGTGCAGGCACGAAACACACTACCAATAGAAATACATTGCTTTTAAAATCGTTCTGTGTGACACGAAAAAAAGGGGGAAATCGTGTTGGTGAACACGAATCAATAGATTAAATGTCGTGACTATAACACGAAATGCCGTGAGACTGGGTTGCACACACACACACACACACACACACACACACACACACACACACACACACACACACACACACACACACACACACACACACACACTCACGAATACACAGGTAATGACTTGTAGCTATAGGGAATGAATTGTAAAGCTTGGAAATTAGCATCTTAGCACGTCCGGTTCCGTCGTCAATTTTTATTTTTGACATGTGTTTTAGTTAGATGTCTGAAATAAGGTCTGTGGTTAACACAAGCTTACTAAATGTTCACGTCTATTCTATGACAAAGAATACATCAGTAAAAGAAAAAGAAAAAGCTTCATTGTGTCATAAAAACTTGGGTTGCTAACAAGTGGCTAAATGAGGCTACTTAACGTCATCATGCTTCCCATTAGCCACCTTTAGCTTAGCGGTGGTGTTGCTCATCAATGCGACTGTGATGCAGTTCCGTTATAGCTTCATAACGTTAGCTTTTCTCTTCTGTATTTACACTTCAAAAATCATAAAGGGGTGCTAATATGTGGAGATTATCCTGCTGAACAATATACGTAACATAAACATGTGTTTGCCATTCTTTGCAATCCAATGAAAAATCCCATAGATTTTTGTTCAGGGATTCCTAGTGATGCTAGCTTCCAGGTCCGTCTACAGGAATACATCATCACTGCACCACTGTATTGTGCCTTGTTTAAAGCGTGGACTTCTGAGAAGTGCTTACAGAATAAACATCTTCCTCAGTTCAGTTCTATCATGCCCAAAAGTGAAAATGATATATGTTGTATGTATATTATAACATTTGATGGTTGCAGCTGGTCCTATGTCTAACTACTTTATATTGTTGGATAGTTTAATCTATGAGAGGGACAAATGTAGCTAGAGACAAAATCAGATCTTTCATCAGCCCTTCCCTGTCCACATATTTCAAAGTCTACATCGATACTGCAGATTTGGCAAACAGTTGGAACAGGAATCACTAGTGCTCTTATTTTATTCATGTTTTTTTGGGGGGGCCACAAGAACCATATTGGAGAGAAAAATGTAATTGGAATAAATATTAAAAACCTGCAGTGTGGGGTTGTTTCCCACCTGTCTGACTGCATAGAGTGTTAGGTAATGTAAGGTCATTTGGTTTCCTCTCTGGCCCATACACCATCCTCCTGCAGCAGAGAGCTCAGGTGTTACTAACAACACTGAGGCTCTGTTCTGATGCTGCAGTGAAAGTGAGCAGCATGCCGATACCAGGAACATGAAACCAAAACAGCCACATGGAATTCAGACGTCATTCATGTTAATGTTTACATCTGAGATTCAAAAGTCAAAAGACATAGGGGTAAGACAAGATAAGTCTGTACTTCTTCCTACTCCTATTTCAGATATTTAATATGTATTTGGTTTGTTTAGGTCTACATTTCATCAAGAGTTTGCTCTTTGTTCAATGTTCATTTTGTGAGTGTGGTATCCCCTTTTTGTAATGAATAACTGTAATATGACAATGGTGAAGAAACACTTCTCACAATATATTTCATATATAAAAAAGACATTTTATATTTGATACTTAAATAATTGGGAGTCAGGATCATTCAGAGGTTAATGTGAATATTTGCACATTTTCTATCCATTGTCAGTTATCATGTTATCATGCTTCTTGTCTTTGCTGACCCTGCCCCAGCAAAATGTAATGTAAACATTTAAAATGACCTCCTCATAGGCTCTTCTGCTCTGCGTGGCGTGAATTCCTTGGTATGTACCCAGTGAAGTAACAAGAACAACTTTTTAATACAGATCTGTTTGAATTTGCTTTGTCTCTTATAAAGAGGCATCAATATTTTAGAGCAAAAGTTCTTTGTAAATAATTTTTCATTGCATTTAGGGGCAAAATGATAAAAACAAACTCAATTAAATAAGTAAATAGTTTCATGTTTAACCCCTTACAATTATTGAGTTTGTTACATAATTGGTGTAAAAAGTGTTACATTTGGAAGTTTTTATTTTTAAGGAAAGTTTCTGAAAACCCTTTGAAAAGTCTTTATTCTCTGACGGTCAGGCCTTTACTCGTCACTTCCAGTTTGTTGGTTAAATAGTACAGTCATATGAAGGCAGGCTGCTGCAATAACAATGATAATGCTAATGAGGGCAGTTCACATCAAATCCTTTTTCCCAATGTCGTCACTAAACATGATGAGACGCTGCACAGATTGACAAAGACCGCCACGCCTCTCTCCCTCCCACACACACACACTCACACACACACACACACACACACACACACACACACACACACACACACACACACACACACACACACACACACACACACACACACACACACACACACACACACACACAGCAGTGGGTGAGGTCTGGGCGTGACAGCCTCCGTCAGGAATGCAGTAGTGTGTGTTTTGAGCTCTCCATGCTCTCACCCGGGCTGATCTGTCAGTCTGAATGTCCTGACAGACACACACTGACAACTCTCATTGAATCAGAATGGAAACAGGAAAAGAAGAACACAGAGACGAGAGTCTGTGCTGTACGGATACACGAAGACAGTGACAGAGGATTTGATTTTCCTAGACACCTGCGGGTTTCTGACAAGCTAGTTCTTGGTGACTTATTTCGCTCATGGATTTATTCTTTTCCCTAACACTTTCTAACTGAAAAAACTTCTTCTGGATTACGTTTGCAACATTTTGAATTCAACTCTCAAAGACTTTTAGTTTCAGATTTGTATCTATTTATGTTCATTGCAGCTTAAAATCTGTGATCAGAGTCCATTTCAGCATCACTATTTGACTTTTACTACCTTTTTTAATATTGTATTTCTTTGTATCATAAAAGTACACTTAGATATACTGTCAGAAGAAGTCCAGGGTAGTGTTCAGTGATAATTAGCTGTTGAAAAGCTGTAATGTCGTTGGATTTTGAGCTACAGTGACAGCAGAGAGATCTGATCCGACACCTGACACACTGCTGGAGCAACATGCCCTCTTGCTGCAGCGCATAGACGGGGTCACACAGGTAAGGAGAATCCAAAGATTTATGTAGAGGAAGAGGGACCATAGGGCAAATTACACCATGTATTTAAAAATAATTATCGTCTGTAATTTGTAACATCTTTGTCCCATTTTAATACTTTACAATAAAGCTCACAATTTACATTTGAATAGATAACTAATCAGGTAACAGTACAAAAGTAACTGGGTCCAAACACATACTTAAAAATGGTGATAAAAGAGCCCAAAGTGACAACTATAGAAGAGAAAGCAGAAACTCTTTATATTTGAGAAGTATAAAGCATGTTTATTTTTATGTGAACATCATTCACATGAACTTTAAAGTTCCTCTTATAGTCAAATTGCTATATATTTTCTGGGCTAAATTCTTAATTTATAATGTAACTAAAGCTAAAAAGTATATATTTTGCTTAAATTATATACTTTGATTGCACTCTTAAATATATATCTAAACAAAATAATAAATTACTCAAGGAAGTACAAGTACCTACAAATTCTACTTGAGTAAATGTGATGTCATTTTACATTTCAACTCTGTTTTTAATGTAAATACAGAGGAAGAAATGTTAGACTGTAGGGAACAAGGTAATACCATTGGGCATTCTATTGGAAAGGAGAAATACATGATTCTGCTGAATCTATGAAGCAATAATACTATAACATATTTCATAGACTGTATGATTTATTTGTATGCGACATGGTAGCTTCTATTTAAACACCTGTAGTGAGGAGGTACCAACATGTAATGTTGTTTTTACATGATTATGAACCATTTAAATCAGTCATTTGCAGGTTTCATAGTTTCAAAATTGTGCAGAGATATTTTGGGCACCTTTGGTTTAAGATTAAGAGCGCACAACCAAAAAGTGAGAAAAGAACACTCACAGGTTCTTGACCAAAATAATGGTGACTGTACCTCTGACCTCTAACATTTAACATTATTTGGGACATTATTAGAACAATCTGATCAAAGTAATGGTCCCTTACACTCACCGTCCTCCTGCATCAAATACTCACTGTTTAAGTAACATTTGCTAAATTAGGAACCACTGGGCATTGAGGAGCCACAGACAGAGCAGGGAAGTCAGAAAGTATTGACAAAAAGATCTGAAACATTGTTGGTTTTGGTCTTTTCATGAGATACATTGACAATAGGACAAATTAGGAAATTGGCCAGCTGTAAGAGTGAAGTCCACACAACTGGCTACTGATGGAAATGTGTCATCAGGAGAGAGAAGAGACGCTACAGGAGCTTAGCTGCCTCATCAACAACACACATTGTTGTTAGGAAAAAACACCCTCCAGCAAATATTTACTGATGGAATTGCTTTGGAGTGAGAGTTAATCCCTGCTGTTTGTGGCTGGCACTGACCTCTGATCTGTGTGGAAGAGAAAACACATTCCTCTCAGGGGTCGATTGGATCGATTAAAGCCTGCACACTCTGAGCATCATGGTGAATTATATCCCTGTCATCAATCCATACACAAGTATACACACACAGCTCTGATCATAGTAAGAGTCCTGCAGCAAACAATCACATGCTCATACTCAAACACATTTTTGTAACTGAGGCCAGGACACCAACAGTGCATATGATCAAATATAAACAACACATGCATGGACATCAGCCATATCAGTAAGAGTCAAAGTGCTTTGTGATGCTATGAGCCAGTCAGTGACTTGATATATCTGACAGTTTGCAGATGACGGTATTTTCTACCTTTATGTTATGATTTCAGGGGATCAATGCATTTATATAGCGCTTTTCCAGTCTATGCGACCCCTCAAAGCACTTTCACATATCACGGATACCTACTAAATATACCAACACCTTGACCCATATTGATTTAAAGATTGTCAGTTCCACTGCGTACCAACGGCTGAAACTGCGGCGACAGCAGTGTAACTTAAAATGATGGCAGCAGGTTTTCTGTAACAGTCCAAGTCTGTTCACGTTTTCTTTTTCATTAACCAGTCTTTAAACACTGCCGGACACCGTGGTTGCGGTCGAATTGTTTAAAAATCAGCTCCTATCATCTTTTCCTAATCACTATTCCTTGAACTCTGAAACGTCACTTGGTTAAGGAATAGTGGTTAGGAGAATTCAAAAGGACTTTGGAAAAGACGACCGGGCTTCAAGAGAATCCGACTGCACTGACACTATCAGACGTATTTATGACGTCAGCAAATGTTATTAATGTGCGTCTGCTGTGGGGAAACTACAGTTTTCTTTACAGTGGACTACTGTAAGACCTCTAGAGAATTTGCACCGTTTAAGGAATACAATTGTATTTATTACATGTTAGGCCTTCACATCTATTACTGTGTATATCACCATTCAAACATGTTTTAATAGTTTAAGAAACACCACACAGCTCAGTAAACTGTGAAATGTTGACTTTATTTTATCATTTCATTAAAAAAGTAACGTTAATATTTCTCCTTTTTATTCTTATAGTGTTGAACGTTCAAAACAAAGCGGCGAAACCGTGCCGCGCCACACTGATTGCGCCGCATAAGCGCATAGGTGCGCCACATTTTCGACTCAGTTGAAGCACCCTCCGCAAGATGAGGCCCCCTCCGCAAGGTGAGGCCCCACGCAGTCTGCATGATCGGCCTGTAGGGAGGGACGGCCCTGCTAAAGGAGGTTATAAAGGAAGTTTCAAAGCTCCTTTGCTTTCATCTAGAGAATTCAAACGGCTCTTATCATGGCTGCCATTGAGGGACTTCCGGGTCATTTCACTCCGTTAGGAAGGTTCCTAAGCTAAACTGACAATTCGATTGCAACCCCACTAACTTCCTGTATGTCTTCTTCTGCTGATTTCTCTGACGTCCGGCGCTTTGTCTTTTAACCTCTTTCCTTCTCTTGTTCTTTTTTTCTTTTCTTTACTGGGGACTGTTTAGCCATAATGAATCCAAAGTTTTGTGCTCTCCAAAAATATAATTAAATATTTAAAAAGTATTCCATGTAGTTTACTGATCAATAAAACTAATGTTTGCTGTCCACAGCTGATGTTAAATTGTCCCATTTATAAGAAGATGGGACTATCTATATGGAGTCTGGTCTTATAGACAGGGGCTATAACGGCACAAAGTCCCTTGATCCTCCTTAGCAACGGTCTGTTCTCCTTAGCAGCAGTCTGTTAGCGAGAATAAATAACCTCTGGAACGTCAAAATTGACCAATTAGACCCGAGTATTTAACCAAGCTGTGTCATAAATCATAACTGTTGAGAATCCCCACTTAAAACCACACATCACTGCAGTGTATTTGCTCATAACTTAAAAAAGGTATTTCTTGTTACTTTGTACCATCAGCACTCGCTCTATGATGATGCAAAGTAGTGTGTTGCTGTGATTCCCATCTACACTGAAACTGTTGTTCACGCTCCAACATACCAAAGTGCTGTTCCTATCATAAGACTAGCCTTATATAAATGATCAGACACTGATAGAGGAGCACTTGGCCACACCTCATGACTCAGCTGGGTGAAAAACAAGTCTTCCAGTCAATCACACCCAGGTGATTGTGTGTGTTGTTTGTGTGGGTGATCATGTTTGTGTTGATGGATAGACGACATGTGTCAATGCATGTTTATCCCAATTTGATGTGTGATGTTTCCGAGTTGAAAGTATACAACAGCGTGCATGATAACTCTGTGGTAATAATGCATGGATATTAGTTATCGGTTTTTACATTACTTGACATTTAGCTGAAGAAGGGATGAGTACCAAACCATAGACCAGGGTTGTCCAAACTACGGCCCGGGGGCCAACTGCGGCCTATGGTCCATATTAAATTGGCCCGCAGCACATTTTAAAAGTATAATGTAATACGGCCCACACGTGAAACTTGTGTTTGTCTTTCATTGCACTCTTAAATGTACATTTAAAAATATATTCCAGAGTATTCATTGTTGTGTTTATGTTAATAAGCTCACCTTTTCTTATACATTCAGTCATTAAAGTCTTAGTTAAAAAAGCCCAATCATTTATTTTCATAAAAAGTTTGAAATATCCCCTTTCTATTTCCCCTAATCTCACATGGCCACATGCACAGTCAAACAGGTTTGACTTGCTACAATTGTTCATCCTGTCCTTTGGGTCATTAGGAGATCCCAACCCAACATGCCTCCAATGGAATGACAAACAGTCTTCACTTGTCCTCCAACAGGTTTAATGCTACTCATTGGACTTCTAGGTCTAGTTGTATGGAATACTTTGTAGAAGGGCATCCTGTATACATCTATTGTATATCTGTAAGCCTATGTCATGTGGTCATGTGAGAAATAGAGGACACATATTGGCACATTACAAATAGTCCCTGTTTTGGCATAAAGTATAATAATTGAAATGAAAGTTAAGAAAAGGTTTTCTCCACCTGTATCATGTCTGTTTTTAATTTCTGTCGTTGCTTTCAAGCCTGTTTTGATTGTTTCACCTAGTCTTATTAGTTCCACCTGTTGGTTTTTGTTAAGTCAGAGTCTTTTTTGTAGTAGATCGCCAAGTTATGTTGTGACTGGACAAAGCCTTTAAATAAAGAGTATCTGTGATCTGCAGTTAGATCCTTGCTCTGCTTTCTGTGACAGATCTGTCAAAAGACAGGAGCAGATACTCTCAACAGAAACTGTCTTTATTTAAAGGCTTGGTCCAGAGGAGGCAAGGCAAAACAGAACCCAACAGAACAGAACCTCTCGATGTATGACAAACAAGAATCTGACTAAGACTTCACAAAAAATAGGAGGTCAGGTGGTTCCAGGGCAAATGGGGGACAGGTGAAACTGATAAGACCAGGACAGACAATCAAGACAGGCGGGAAAAACCAAGGTCGTTTTAAGAAAACGTTCATTCCCATGAACGTCTCTCAGTGGCACATGAAGCAAGTATGGCCTCTTGAGAACAAACACCCCGGATCTTCCCTGGTTTATTCTTGCAAGCTTCCACATCCTTGGCGCCAATACAGCATATGTTTTCATTAAGCCCCGCCTACTGTTGCATCTCATAAGACAAACCTCATGAAAATAGAAGTTGCTGCAAAATGCACCAGGATCAATAACATTGATTTATAGTTATTGTCTTGTTTTTGACTCAATAGTTGTAACCATGGCGTCCCGGATGAAGCAGCCCCAAGGACGGGGCATATCCTCTATATTTTCTTGCTGCTTTAAAGGTAGTGAAAAACCAGAGATCACCTACTGTCATGACAACCCCAACAATGCTGCTGTACTGGAGCCCACCCTGCCAATGCCCCCCCTTCCAGAGCTGGACTCTCTATTCACTGAGCTGGTGGTGAGTCAACCAACACTGGTTGTTCTACTCCATGTGCATTCAAACATCGGTCATTCATCCATCTCTCCTTTCTCCTGTCCCAGGATGAACTGGACCTCACAGCTGAAAACAGAGCCGCCATGTTTTCTTTGCCAGCAGAGAAGAAATGGCAGATCTACTGTGGCAAGAAACTGGTAAGAAATGATTACTACCCATCAATCAATCAGTATTGGAAATGATGGGCGCAGCTGCAGCTTATGAGCAACATAACACATGGATTTGGATTTTACAGTACTATATGTAAGCATATCCATGACTACGCTGTGTGTGTGTGTGTGTGTGTGTGTGTGTGTGTGTGTGTGTGTGTGTGTGTGTGTGTGTGTGTGTGTGTGTGTGTGGTGTGTGTGTGTGTGTGTGTGTGTGTGTGTGTGTGTGTGGTGTGTGTGGTGTGTGTGTGTGTGTGTGTGTGTGTGTGTGTGTGTGTGGTGTGTGTGTGTGTGGTGTGTGTGTGTGTGTGTGTGTGTGTGTGTGTGTGTGTGTGTTGCAGGAGGCAGAGGAGAACGCCTCAACCAGATGGCCAGAGTATTATATTGACCAGCTCAGGTCCCTGGCTGCTGTGAGTTACACTCCCCACTTTGTATCCATGACACAGGAAGAGAGCTTTGATTGAATACCACTCTGAACAAACCAACCAGAACGGCTTCGTGGCTAGGCTCACTGGTCCATGTAATACGAGAGTAACTTCTCATCATACAATCCTTCATTTACTATGCCTTGAAGTCAAACATCGTCTATTAAAGCAGAAACCATATACATTTATCGGGAAATATGCATCAGGGGATGTTAATGACAACAGTCAGTGAATTACTACTATCTAGTGGCAGCTAGCTTGAGGAGACAGTATGCGTAACGATGGTGGGACACAAGCACCACAACACTTCCGCTGAAACATATTGGCATACTTTTAACAAAGTCACTCTGGAAAAGAGTATAAAGTAGGAGAAGTAGTTTTTGCAATTCAATCTGGCTTTGTAAATGTAGAGAGTACATCTTCAACGGGTATACACTGTGACGTCATTGGGCTCCTCTCGGGCTCTGGTCGGTTTAAAAAGCAAACTGGTTCTTAAGTGGTTCCCAAGTTGAACCAACTTTTAACCAAACTAGCCCCAGCATGGAACTAGAACAGAACTCAATTCAGTGGAAAAGGGGGACAAGTCCAGACTCATCCAGTCCTCCAACCTGATACAGCTTTACCAGCAGTGTCTCCCTGACAGAGAGCTTTCTGTCTTAAAGCTGTCAGTAACAAGCGGTGTCCCCTGTCAGGCACATGCTGTTTTTTCAGGAAATGATTGCTGAGGTCCGGACGTCTGTGACCTCATATCATGCTACTGCCATCAGTATTGAACAGGGTTTATATTTTGCCCCATACATGCATTTGTCAGGTGTACAGTAGCTCTTCATGAGCCTGCTTAACCCTTTAACTGCCAGACCAAGAAAGAATCTATGGAAAAATTATTTGTTTGCATTTTTTTATCAAATGGGCCACAAATAACCACAAACCATTTTTATTTGTTTGACTGACCAAACAGTTTTGTTTTTATGAGCCTCTACAAACTGGTCGAGCTGGCCTTCTATGGTAAAAGTGCATTTTCAACAATCATCACATACAGTACAGTATGTGTATGCTGAAATACATTTGTTTCTTTTGTGGAAAATGAGCAATATATACAACCAGATATTCATAAAAGATAATAAATTATAATTGTAAAAAGAAAAAATGGAAAAAAGTAATGTTGAGTGTTTTTCATAATAAACAAAAGACTTGCTCATCGTACTGTAGATGCTGAATTGGCCTAACAGGAAACCACTGGCCTAACAGCAAATGTCTACATCCTGTGTTGGCCTAACTTGCTCATCTTACTGTAGATGCTGAATTGGCCTAACAGCAAATGTCTATATCCTGTGTTGGCCTAACTTGCTCATCTGTGTGCAACTTTGGGCTGAATGCCATGCATGAAAGGTGCTATATAAATGATTATCACTCTTTCACTCTGAGACTCATAAGGCAGTACTAGATTTAGTAATATTAGCATGAATCTAGCCATTTATTTACCATATTTTATTGGAAAACATCTCTGAAACTCTGAAAAAGTCGTATTGCTAGTTTACAATATGAAGGCCAATTCGACCGGTTGGTTGGGCATATTTTCAAAAAAATAATTACACCCTTGTTAAAACTTTTTTTGTGCATCAAGTTATCTAATTATGCTCAGTCAGTGCTATGACACTAAAATATGTCAAAAATGATATGGTTACCTTACACAAGTTGACCAAAAAGAGTGATTTCTTCAGCAGTGATTTTTAGCATGCCAACTTTCTCAGTGGAAGCTAGCTGAAGGGCTTTCTGTTCGAACCACAGTGACATCTAGAGGTTGTTTTGTGCATAACATGTCAACCAAAGGGGAGAGCTGGCTGAATCAGATGGAGTTACACTTTTTTATTTTTTTTCCAACAAGATATCAAGACACAAAATGTGCTCTATCAAATGGTGGAGCTGGCAGTTAAAGGATTTGCTGATACTAGATTACTTTCTAAAGTACAACATGTCTTGCAGAACATCTGTACCATGGATGTATAAGCGACAATCTGCGCAGATTTTGCCTTTTTTTGTACCACCGAACTATTAGTTAATTTGGTGGTAAGTCAAAACAAGTTCTGAAAAGTTGTAAGGCATTTTTTTGTTCAACCCTTCCCTTACCAGAGGAAGACTCTGCTGGAGGATGAGGAAGAGCAGGGAAAACATAAAATCGCTGATGGTCTGAAGACGGCACTGAGGACACAGCCAATGAGGTACAAATCCAGCCCAAGTTATCCTAGAAAATGAACATGTCCTTAGTTTTTGTTACATTTTCCCATGTACTGCAGTGATGTAAAGAATAACCCTAACAAGGCCATTCTGATTCATCTCCACCAGGTTCGTGACGCGGTTCATTGAGTTGGACGGCCTGTCTTGTATCCTGAATTTCCTCAAGTCGATGGACTATGAGACCACCAACTCTCAGATCCACACCTCCCTGATCGGCTGCATCAAAGCTCTGATGAACAACTCTCAGGGCAGGGCTCATGTGCTCGGTCACTGTGAGAGCATCAACATCATCGCACAGAGTCTCACTACTGAAAGCATCAAAACCAAGGTACATGCAATGCACTCAATATCCCATAATGACAAAGTTAGAAGAAGTTGACAAACTTTATTAATCCCACAGTGGGAAATTACATTTTCACAGTGTTGTTACATCAAACAGTACATCACACCTGAGAATACACTAATGTAAAAACTAGGGCTGTCAGTCGATTAAAATATTTAAACGCGATTAATCGCATGATGTCCATAGTTAATCGCGATTAATCGCAAATTAATCGCAAATTAATCGCACATTTTGTATCTGTTCTAAATGTACCTTAGAGGGATATTTTTCAAGTTTTTAATACTCTTATCAACATATGAGTGGACAAATATGCTTTATGCAAATGTTTGTTTATTATCATTTGAACAATGACAAATATTCTCCTGAATATTCTCAACACAACAACCTGGAACCTCTCTCTCTTACACTCTCTTACACTCTCTCCCAACCCTGTGTACTTCTCTGCACTGAGCCAGTTGCTCAAACAGACAAGCCTGTTTACAGTTGTCGGCGAAATGCTGCTCCTCTGTCTTCATAACAGTCAAAGCATGAGATGTTCTCACTGTGGGTCAAAATAATGCGCTGTGATGTGCAGTCGACACGTTGGATGCGATCCGAATTATCTAACGCAGCTCCTCGTCCTCCACAATGTTAATTGTCCTGCAAGCTGCAGCCACCGCCACCCATTTAGCTATCGCTGTTGAAAGATTGCTGCTCGTAGAAGTGTCCAGGAGTCTCCCCGGCAAACTTTCAAGCGTGGTCTGCTGTCAGCATCAGCTGTGGGCTTGGCTTGCTGTTTAAAACACCTTTTCTTGTATCCATATCTCTCGCTAGAATCTCCCACCATCCAACTAACAACAACAACAACAACAACGTCAAGCCTTTGGGCTCTGAAACTACGGGGCGGGCCGAGGACAAATACACATGCGTTAATCGCACGTTAAAATAGTTAGTGGCGTTAAATCTTTTTTGCATTAACGCGTTAACTTGACAGCCCTAGTAAAAACGTATGTCTTATTGAGAGGTGTCAGAACGAAGAGGCTGCCATGGCTAGAAGTCTGGAGCAATAGGCATTTTGGCAGTCTGCATGAACTGCATTGGCTCTCCAGTTACCAGTCCACACTGTATTTGTGTATGGTCCATGGGGGACTTGAACCAGTAACCATTATTTGACCTAGCTAAGTCCCTATTGACTGAGCTTCTATGGCTCTTAAACTTTAGATTACATGCTTCCCATTTCTCAAGGACATACAACTTTTATATAAAGTCTAAGAGTTGACAATACACCTAAGGAAGGAATCATGAATGATTGTTATTACATGTTATGCTAGATCACGCTTTTATCCAAAGACACTTACAGTAAATACACTTCTATAATGTTGACATCTAGATCCTTGATTGAAACCATGTCATGAGTCTCAGGACTGCAGAGCTTCCAACAGGAAAATGAACAGATGAACAGCAAAGACAACACTGTGTCCTCACACAATGTTGGCCCTTTAAAAGAATCGTTCTCTAGTTAGTCATCATAACATTCTTTCTCCTTCTAATTGAATATTTCCTGTTTGCTCTCTCTCCCTAGGTTGCGGTGTTAGAGATCCTTGGTGCAGTATGTTTGGTGCCAGGAGGCCATAAGAAAGTTCTAGAAGCCATGCTGCACTACCAGACATTTGCCTCGGAGAGAACACGCTTTCAGGTCTGCTTTTGCTTTGTTTGTGTGTTTCATGTAATCTTCTGCAAGGGAATATGGTGGTGTGGAAAGGAAAACACGAAGAAGCATTACATTAGATGAAGGATTCATCCTAGGGACCCTAACAATAATAATACTTCAGATTGTGACAGAAAGTGAGGCCACAACCAGTTACCACAAATATGTTTTATGCAACTTGAATATCTTCTGCTCTGTGTGCAGACCTTGCTGAACGACTTAGATAGATCCACAGGCCGCTACAGAGATGAAGTGAACCTGAAGACGGCCATCATGTCCTTCATCAACGCTGTGCTCAGTCAGGGAGCAGGAGAGGTGAACAACCATCCACGAGTCTTTATTTTGCTGAGATCTAGACAGAACTAGAAAGTACTGTATCTTTGAGTGATGTGTGTATCGTATTTGTCTCAATCAACGTCTTCCCTTCCTCCACAAATGTTGTGTTTTCAGACCAGTCTGGAGTTCCGCATCCACTTGCGTTATGAGTTCCTGATGTTGGGCATTCAGCCGATCATTGACAAACTGCACTCCAATGACAACGCCATCCTGAACAGGTACATGAGGCACTCTTGAAGATGCCAGCATTTTAAAACATACTGTGTTAACAAGTTAACAAATACATGAGAGGTCAGGGGAATATATTTGTACTTTGACAAACTTTGTTCCATTCCATTCTGTTTATGTTGTTTCCAGACATTTAGACTTCTTTGAGATGTTGAGGAATGAAGACGAGCTTCTGATGTCCAAACAGTTTGATGCTGTAAGTCATTTTAGACTGTCCAAATGTCTTTTTAGATTTTAGCGCCAAAATCCTAGCTCTTGCTGTGGGGATAAAAAGACATAACACATTTCAGTTTTTAAACACTAAACACCATCTGTTATCATAATAGGAATTTGATTGAAAATTAAAAATGTATTTTGCATTGCATTTCTTTTTTATGTCAAATAAATGTCAAAACATAGATTTGATATATGTCATAAAGAAACTGTCTTTTTCCTCAGGTCCATATAGAAACTAAAAGTGCCAGCCAGATGTTTGAGGTGATCAAGAGACATCTGAGCCACACTGAAGCGTACCCTCACCTGCTGTCTGCACTGCAGCACTGTCTCATGATGCCCTGTAAGACTGCCTGGACACTTGTCCACAACTTACTAGTTTACCTTCCTTTTTAAATCACCATGAATCTGACGGTTCTCCCCTCTGTCTGCAGACAAGCAGAGCAGCACCACGCTCCAGTACTGGGTGCTGTTGGATCGGATAGTCCAGCAGCTGGTTCTGCAGACGGACAAAGGAGAAAACCCTGATGTCGCTCCACTGGAGGACTTCAACGTGAGAAACATTGTAAGCATGTAAGTTTCAGAGGGCTCTTCATTTGGGGTAGAAGCCTATTGTGGTTTCAGGGATGAGTCATTGAACCCGGTAATGAGTTGGCATTATAGCATTTACGGTTCTCTCATCTGGAAGTCAATGGTTTTTTGAACATGTTTTTATTAGTTGCCTGAAATAAGGTCTGTGGTTAATACAAGTTTTAGAGATGTTCATGTATTGCACTAGGATATGACATATTTAAATACCTCACTGGTGAATGTCTGAATGTGTAAAGTGACTAAAAGAGACACCTAAACGTCATCACGCCCAACACGAGTCCGCCTTTAGCTTAGCGGTGGTGATGCACAGCCATGCTACTGTATTAAGTTTATAACCAAACGTTAGCTTTTTACTTATGGCATTGCATGTACGCTTAGTAAATCATAAAAGTGCTGTTAATATGTGGAGATTGTCTTGTTGAGCGAAACAAGTGATTATCATAAACGTGTTTTTCCCACCGATTTTCTTCAAGATTCCAAGTTCCAGTCGTTAATTGTCAATGAGGGTGACGTGTGTATGTTTGTCTATAGGCTCATCAAAGAGAGTGAGGTCAAACAATGGAAAGAACAAGCTGATAAAATGAGAAAAGGTAAACACACACACACACACACACACACACACACACACACACACACACACACACACACACACACACACACACACACACACACACACACACACACACACACACACACACACACACACACACACACACACACTCCTGTGCATTACAACAGCTGCAGGTTCATCAAAAACAATACAATGCATGTTTCTCTCTTGATCAGCTAGGAATTGAAATCTTAGTAAGTGCTTTGCTAATTGACTATGTATTCAATAAAACAACCGTTGGTACATCAGGGACCAAGCATGCAATGTAAATAAGCCACGCTGCAGGAGAGGCAATGCTTCTCAGTTGCCCATCAGTAGCTCTGCCTATAAGAAAGACTGTATACTTTGACTCCGCCGTAGTTTACAGAATGATCACATACTGTATGTTCCCACACTCCCTTCCCTCCAGAGCATCAGAACCTTCAGCAGCGCTTTGAAAAGAGAGAGCGGGAGGTTGAGGCCAAGAATAAGGAGAAAGACGACATGATGGTGATGCTGAACAAGCTGAAAGACAAACTGGAGCGGGAGAGCAACGAGCACAAGCAAGCTCGACAACAAGTGGGAGACCTGTCTGCCCGGCTGCAGCAGCTCAGCTCTGTACGTGCACCCAGCTGCGAGAAACGTGGTTTATTTGTGTTTATTGCTGGCAATACATGTATAATCTATGGTTATGGCATCTGTTCATAATGAATTCTCTTGTCAGACCTCCAGTGTGCCAGGAGGACCCCCCGTGGCGTATGCTGGTTCAGTTCCTCCGGCCCTGCCTTTTGCTCCACCTCCCCCCCCCTCCACCTCCTCCTCCAGGAGGCCCACCAGGTTTTGGCATGGCTCCGTCTGCCCCACCTCCTCCACCAGGAGCTCCACTAGGAACAGCCCAGAGGAAGAATATTCCTCGGCCATCCAACCCCCTGAAGTCCTTCAACTGGAGCAAACTGCCTGAGGTACTGCTGTTGCTACGGAGAGAGAGGGACTAACATAGTGTTGGGTTTGGGATGTGTCCCAAATGTTCATTCATCAACTACAACTAATAGAAGTTCTATACAGAGGACTATCATTTGAGTTATGTGCACATTTAAAGAAAACACAATGGACACTAGGTATTGTACGGTACTGAAATCATTCAAATAAATTGGGCAACAACTCATGTATTCTGGGTCTCAGTCACGCTGCGGTCTCTCCTTGCGTTTGTCCTAGTTCCTCCTATACATTCAAAAAGCACCCCCACATTGCAGACTCAATTCATAGTGGACTATGTGCTTAGCATGAACTAATTTCAGCCTGGGTCTTTTCATGGGATTTGCCGACAGTAAGAAAAAGATATGACATCCGACTGAGTAATGCCAATCAGCTTGTAATCTCTGTAGGGGGTCAACAGCTGAGAAATGCTGCAGACATCTCTACAGTGAACTTTGAGTTAGGAGGATGATAAACTTGCATATTTGCTGTTGTTTCAGAGCCAGATAGAAGGAACCATATGGAAAGAGATGGATGATCTCAAGGTGTTTAAAGTTCTGGATCTAGAAGAGTTCCAGAAGACCTTCTCAGCCTACCAGAAACCTCAAGTATTACATGTAACGTATCACACTCAGTTTCTCTTTTGCCTTTTATTTTATGTTCATTAGGTATTTGTGTCATTAGCATATCAATCCTCCTATTCATAGATTTAGTTTCATTGTGC
This sequence comes from Trematomus bernacchii, assembly GCF_902827165.1. NCBI lineage: Eukaryota > Metazoa > Chordata > Actinopteri > Perciformes > Nototheniidae > Trematomus > Trematomus bernacchii. The sequence continues at coordinate 7,751,276 of NW_022987656.1, forward strand.
GACAGATATTGACACTACTCAGGTTGATTGCATGTGTTTGAAATGGAGAATACAGAAACACTGAAAACAAACTTTTACACGGAAGAAGGCTTTTTTTGGTATTCTAACCACTATGTTGTATTAGCAGAAGGATCATGAGGAGGACCAGTCCTTTGTGAGGAAAGTGAAGGAGCTGTCAGTAATCGACGGTCGACGAGCTCAGAACTGTAACATTCTGCTCTTACGGTCAGTGCATGTTCCATATGAATAAGTTTGATCCAAAAAAATGTGCATGTTGAAAAGCTGTTATATAAATGTATGTTACAGACTGAAGCTGACCAATGAGGAGATCCGACATGCTGTCCTATCCATGGACGAACAGGAAGACCTACCTAAGGACATGCTGGAGCAGGTGACCCATTACCACATCTTCTGAGTCACCTCCAGCCCAAGTATTGCTCCCAAAGCAGATTTCAAATGGTTATAATGACAACAGTAACAAGATGTTTAGAATCAGGATGCTGTTTCATTAAAGGTGTGCATAAGGTCCTTGGAGGATCTTTATATTGATCCATATAAAAATGACCAATATAAAGAAGCAATGTGATTTGATACGGGGCAGATATGGCAAAGGGGGTAAACACATGTCTACCAATCAGAGAGTCAATGCTTCAATCACCAGTCCCTGCAGTCAGGTGTCCTTGGGCAAGATATTTAGTCCTGTACTATGATGCAGATTTCTAATTGTAACATTCCTATTTATTTACGGCTCAAACGTGTGTCACAAATAAAACATAAAATAACTTTTTTAAATGAAATGCACATTTAACTGTGTGTGTGTGTGTGTGTGTGTGTGTGTGTGTGTGTGTGTGTGTGTGTGTGTGTGTGTGTGTGTGTGTGTGTGTGTGTGTGTGTGTGTGTGTGTGTGAAGCTCCTGAAGTTCGTCCCTGAGAAGAGTGACATTGAGCTGTTAGAAGAACACAAGCATGAGCTGGATCGTATGGCCAAAGCAGACCGCTTCCTGTATGACATGAGCAGGTAAAACACACACACACACACGCACACACACACACACACACACACACACACACACACACACACACACACACACACACACACACACACACACACACACACACACACACACACACAGCCTGTATTTGTCAGTTAACTAAAGCATGACGGTGACAGACAGACTGTACACTTTGAGGATCCTGTCTGGAGGAGAAGCTGCAGAGCGGGTTGAAAGAGAGAGTAGTTACCTCAAGTAACAGTGTTATTAGTAGGGATGGGTATCGTTAAGGTTTTAACGGTACTACTACTTTTATCGATACCGCTTATCGATCCGGTCTTTTAACGGTACTCTTATCGGTTCTTTTGGAGAAAAAAATAAGGTAAACTAACTAAACAAATTGTGAACAAAACTAACATTGCTTTTTATTTAAATTAAATACATAATATTTCACATCAAAAGAAACAACAATGTTTTAACAAATCGTATTAAATAATCTGATGACAGAATTGTAAACAGAAAGGCTGAAACTTTAACAAAAGAAATAACTCAGTTACCTCTAATCATTAACCCATGTTTGTATCATTGAGTTAGCTCCGTGTGTTGCTGCTAGCATACATAACACCTGACGTGGAAACGTTACTCGTGGACGGGGCTACAGAGCTACTAGAAAGACAGTTGAACGGTGCATTTCTCCGTCTAAATGTGGAGCACTTTTGCTAAATGTTTAGACAAATTGCTTGTGTTACTGCCCTTACATGCTAAACTCTTATTGCACTTTTGGTAACGAGCATTGTCCACATCGAGACGGGTAAAGTTTAACCACACCTAATTCAGCACCGGGGCCCGTTTCATACCGGGTACCCATCCCTAGTTATTAAGCTGCTATACCAAGTCAAATAAAACAGTCCCGAGTTGGTAACAAATGTTAAGCAGTATCTAAAATGCTTCACTTGTGCAAATAACTGACGATAAGGCACAGGAGCACCCTGTTCTGCTGCTTCCCCTCTGATGCTTACCAGGAAGTCTGCTTACTTAGACTTTTAGCTTAGCCTGTTATATTTCATGTTAAAAGTCATCACAAATGATTATTGGTTATGATTATCACAACCTGCAGTCGGTCGTCAGCTTTATGGAGCCAGGCACAATGGCCAAAACAACTAAAGGCCAAAGATAGGCCCGGATCCTGTGTCACATGAGAGATTTTCTGGCTTTTCACATTGAACATTTTAACGGAAAACGACATCTTCATTCACAGAAGCAGGGTTAAGGCCACTGATATGTGGTTCCCTTCTCAGTCCTAACTTATCTTGGTCTCTTACCCTCTGTCCCAATCAAAGCTTTTGTCATCGAGCTTTAAAAATAGCACAAAACGATATCCTCATCATCGGTACCCTCGGCAAGAAAGTGCTTCTTGCTTTAACCTATGTTCTTATAATCACACTTTTGTATGTGTCTGTATTAAACAGAAAAGAGCGACATCATGTGGCCAAACAGCAAAACAACATAACCAGCTATTCCAGGCAGTGAATACAAATGTATACAACATTTAGAGAAAAACATTAGAGGACATTGTGTGACTATCTGTTGACATGTTCACACACAAACAACAAAATAGTTTGAGGAAGTTGTAGTTGGGTGGCTGTTGGGTCATCGGAGTCCACTCACAGTTTGGCTGTTTGATTCTGTCCTCTCCTAGCATCAACCACTATCAACAGAGACTGCAGTCCCTCTACTTCAAGAAGAAGTTTGCTGAAAGAGTGGCTGAGATCAAACCTAAAATCAAAGGTATTCCTTTCTATCCAAAACTCACTGAATTCATGGGTGCTGTTCTGTTCAGTTTGTTGTGCCCTGCTGAAGATATTATAAGATGTTAAAATACATGTTGACATTGTGTTCCAGCTCTGAGCATAGCGTCCCAGGAGGTGGTGCAGAGCGGGGCGCTGCTTCAGCTCCTGGAGGTGGTGCTGGCCTTTGGAAACTACATGAACAAAGGACAACGAGGAAACGCCTGGGGATTCAAAGTGTCCAGTCTCAACAAGATAGCCGACACCAAGTCCAGTATTGACAAGTACGGGTCATTTTCTGTTCACTTTATCTGAGAAGAAATGTAGATGTTTGTTCGATTTGCTTTTCTTCTAGAAGTCAATGAGAAGTGATTAATGTTTGACTGTTAAATGTACGGTGTGTGTTGTGTTTGCAGAAACGTCACTCTGCTTCACTACATGATCACTGTGCTGGAGAGGAAATACCCGAAGATGGCAGCTTTCAGTGAAGAGCTTCAGACTGTGCCAGAAGCTGCTAAGGTCAAGTAAGAACAAACACAAATACACTGTAGAAGTGATTGTACTGAACCTCACTGCTAAAACAAGACTTTGTGGAGACTGTTGTTCCCCAATAAATAGGTCCTGAAATCCACCTAAAACCACAAATGGGAAGAAACAAATGTAGGAATTGTATTTTGTGTAATGCAGCTAATATGACTGTCTTGTGTCTCTCTACATATGACCTGTCTCTCCAGCATGACAGAGTTGGAGAAGGACATTGGCAAGCTGAGATCTGGCCTGAAAAATGTTGAGGCGGTGAGTGAATGATTACGAAGCTGTTCAGTTATTTTCTTAGTATGTTTAACACCTAACACCCTGTAAGTCCATTTAAAAAAAGACTCATGGAGGATACATGTGGAATATATTGACATATTGAATTCAGTGTGTGTGTGTGTGTGTGTGTGTGTGTGTGTGTGTGTGTGTGTGTGTGTGTGTGTGTGTGTGTGTGTGTGTGTGTGTGTGTGTGTGTGTGTGTGTGTGTGTGTGTGTGTGTGTGTCCAGGAGCTGCAGTACCAGCAGGGCCGCTCCCCTCAGGGTCCTCAGGACAGGTTTGTCCCTATGGTCAGTCAGTTCATCACTGTGGCCTCCTTCAGCTTCTCTGACGTGGAGGACTCACTCAGTGAGGCCAAACAAGTGGTGAGTCAAGGGGGATACTGTTATTCACATGTTTAACCCACAAACATAATCTTAACACAAAGGAGTCTAAAGCTGTAGTTAGGGTTAGCAGAAACAGAAAATCTTTATGTGAGTCTGAAGCAATGCTATCCAACAACATTCATAACCCACTGCTGCCAGTCTGTATGCTACGCTAGGCTAACGTTGTCCTGACTCCAGCTCTGTAATTAACACACATACTGTCTCTCGATTCGGATACTTTCCTCAGTACACTTCCATGTCTTAAACTGGGTGGTCTTGTCTTAAATCCAACACAGGTGTTATGCCCTCACTGGAAGTGACGATTGCTGCTGTTAGCTAGCTAGCTAGCAATTATCATTCGCAGTACCAAATCCTTTCAGATTGCTCAATTAACCCTATACAATTAACAGCAGCTTCTTTTTGACACCAGTTACAGTATAGCAGAACTTAAATATTGAAAAATAAATACACATATCTAACTTTTATTTGCATAGTGCTATGTTCACCAAAGCAACAGCAATAGTGTGTAATTGCAATACTGCTAGTAAGTGTCCACGTTCCACTGTGGACCATTGTGAGAGCCCCATCTGGATACTCATAGTGCATTTTGACATACTTTGCAAGCAGCAAATGTAAGCACAGAGGTACATGATTTGAGACTCAGCAACAAACGTTTTTTCTCAAATTGTTGTGCTATTTGATTAAAATGTGTCGATTGTTTGCCTTTTAAGATAAGCCTTCATAGTACATAACTATCTATCCTCAAATGACTGACAGAGAAACGATGTTACACTCACACAGTTTCACATTATATTGTGTGTATTATATACACACAAGTTGGACATTAAAAAGGCAAGATATCTGAAAGATCTGCCTGTTGATCAAAAACAGAAGCTAAATGAAACCATAAATACAATTACCAATTACACAACAATTACATTTTCAAATTGGTATTTATTATATAACTTATTTGTACTTACTAAATCATGGTAATGTCCCGTCAACTTATGAACACAGAAACAGAACATTTCTAAATCATTGAATAATGCAGAATACAAAAAAAGCCAACGTTTACAGCAGCTACATATGTTCGACTCGTCAAAATGTATCATGTCTCTTGTTGCAGTTTGGAAAGGCGCTGGTACGTTTTGGAGAAGACACGTCCAACATGCAGCCAGATCAGTTCTTTGGGATCTTCAACACTTTCCTCACAGCTTACTCAGAGGCCCAGCAGGACAACGAGAACATGGCGAGACGCAAGGAGGAGGAGGAGAGACGGGAACTCTTGGAGGCACAGGTTAGAGGACATGATCATACAAGAGAGATGTACTTTATTTTAACAGGATAGATAATGTCTGTTACAACGTGTCAGGTACATAGTACATTCATACGTTTTGTTCCGTGCATTAAACATATAACATACTTGACACTAACTTCTGAGAGATAACATAATAGACGTTGCCTACACACTTTCCCTGTTTCCATACACTGATTCAGACGAGATGGGGAAGTATTCAGATCCTGCAAAAAACTTAAATGACTAAGAACTTGTACTAGTATGACACTGTAAAAATACTCTGTGTAAAGTGTCAAAGTCCTGCATTTAAAATGTTTCTTTCGAAAAAGTGAGTAAACATTCGTAGCCAAATGTAGTTAAATGACTTTACTAGTGTCAAAGCAGAGACATCTACAATTAAAAATGGTTCAAAATAAATGAAACAATGAGTGACATTTATATAAAGGCCAATTCATGTTCTCCTTAAATAAACTATTGGCTCATTTAATAAAAACAAATCCTCATATATGATCAACTGTTTTTGTATGCAAAACTCTTGACTTGTAAACTAACTAAAGCTGTAAGATGAATGCAGTAAAGTAAAACGTACATTATTGAATTGAATTGGAGTAGTATAAAGAGTCAGTAGTGATACACGTACAGTACTCATCCTGTCTTGATCTGTCTGTTCCTGCAGCTGAAGAGAGACAGGGAGCAGAAGGGCAGGAAGGCCAGAGCCAACGCAGAAGAGGAGAGCGGTGAGTTCGATGACCTGGTGTCCGCGCTGCGCTCTGGAGAAGTGTTCGATCGGGATATGTCCAAAATGAACCGCAGGAAGCAGCGGACACAGAACGTGTTGGAGAGCAGCCGGGAGAGAGTAGTGACAAGACTAAACCAGTGACCAACTTCATCTTTAAAGCTGTCAGGAAGTACACAAACATACTGAAACACTGCTGTCTATGGAACATAATCAATGTATGTAAATGTAGGCTTTTTTAAATAGTATTGGGCTACTTTTCCAATTTCCAGAATCAGGAGTCCTTTATTCCTCCTGAAGTGGGGAAGTGTACACTGTTAGAGCAAAGGGGACAATGCAAAGGCAAACATATACTTTCATATTAAACAAAAAAGCAAGCACATGTTAATACAATCATATCAATAAGAACACATCCATGTTAAAAACATTGTAGCAGAATTATAAAAAAGTTATTCAACACATAAACATGATGAGGTAGCAACGAGTAAAAGCATTAATAAATTGTAAAAAGTGTATATTGCACATGGCACAGTTATCTCTACATTTTGAGTGTTTTTATGTTATATTCAAAAGAGAAAGAGAATAGTAAGATATTTAAGTTGTATTATACCCCTTGTATATTTGCCCAAGTTTGCACACATCTGCTTTATTTGTGAATTAGAATTGGGAGGGATGAAACCCTCTTTAATGATCACACATGCAGAGCACACAGCACACACAGTGAAATGTGTTCTCTGCATTTAACCCATCCTACCAGGAGTCTAGTAGTAGGAGCAGTGGGCAGCTATTGTACAGCGCCCGGGGAGCAATGGGAGTGCCTTGCTCAAGGGCACCACGGCAGGGCAGGAGGTGAACTGGGACCCTTCGGCTCACAGTCCAAGCCCCTACTGACTGAGCCACTGCCGGAGTTCCATTAGTAATGCAAATTAACGGAGGAGGCTGTGGCTCAGTGGAGAGTGTGCTGGACTTCAAATCAGGGGGTAGCAAGTTCGAGTCCCACTGCAGTCAGCATGTCGTTGTGTCCCTGGGCAAGACACTTCACCCCAAATTGCTCCTGTGGGGATTGTCCACAGTACTGAATGTATGTAAGTCGCTTTGGATAAAAGCGTCTAACAAATGACATGTAATAATAATAATAATAATAACATGTAATAATAATCTGTTCTTAATATAAGATTTTAAACTGTTATCATTTAAGTGTTTTTCATCAGCTGTTACACACTACTCCATCATTTCTTTTAAACAACGCTTTGTAAAAATGTATACAACTATATCCTGCAATAGCTGCATTTAATAAGTTGATGTTTTGATTTTTATTCAATCATTTTGTTACCTTGGTTGGTGATTGGCTAATGGTTACACAAGCCAACATTTTTTTATGACATCACAAAGTGGCCAAAATCTGATCAGCTCATTTTCAGACAGCTTTCTATATAAATGGATCAGGACATTTAAAAGTGAGTGAATCTTTTTTCCTGAAACTTTCAGAATCTCTTTACACAGAGGGGACACATATTTATGTATAAAAGACATGAAAAAGTGGATTTTGCATAATAGGTGACCTTTAAAAAAATGTATTATCAACATTCTAATCCCAACACATGTTACATTGCATTTCAGAAAGATATCATAATAAAGTTGGAATATTGTCAGACTTATATTATAATTTAGTCAGAATATTGTAAGATGTATGTCATAATATTGTAATAATATCTTCAGAATTGTATACTTAGGTCAAAAATATTTTCAGACTTATGTCATAATGGTGTAAGACGGTTGTAAGATTGATGTCATAATGATACCTTGGCAGAACAGAACAAAGCATGGAGGTGAAAGCTGATCTCTTTTTATTTAAATGGGAAAGCCCAATACAAATATTCAGTCACTTACACCGATTAATTATTGTGAAGAATCATTTTGATTTAAATATTGATCAATTAATTGTGATTCTACTTTTGGCCATTGTCTTGCAGGATAAGAACACATGTAGCCTAGTTGCTTTTCAAACATAGCAAAATTGCAAGGAAATGTTAATTGAAATTGACACTTTTAAACATCATGGAAAGGTTTGGATATTTGAGAAGATGTGTATATTGCAATATTATAAGACCTAAACTACAGTTAAATGTTACTTGTAAAGCCCCTCCCCCGCTTACCATGACTTTTCAACACAGACCCCCCCCCCCACATAACAAATCCTATTTTAAAGTATGTTTGCTGCAAAATAATGCCAATAATGCTAATGCAATAAGAAAAAGCCAACAAAGGTTAATAATCACAACGGGGTCTGTGCCAGTGTAAGAAGCCAAGTGTGTGTGTGTGTGTGTGTGTGTGTGTGTGTGTGTGTGTGTGTGTGTGTGTGTGTGTGTGTGTGTGTGTGTGTGTGTGTGTGTGTGTATTGCGTGTGTGTAATATTAGCTATGGAAACATTGTTTGTCGCCCCTTGTGGAGGCTCTCGTGCTCGCAGAAACAAAACAAAGCTGCATTCAAGAGCCCGCCTCAGCAGGGCGGCTTGATGAGAAGACCTCTAGCTCGTAATAAAATGAATATTTTGCATCGCATGTCACAGGCTTGAGGAGACATCCGTTCGGTAGTCTTAAATCGGTCCAGTCACGGTGTACAGGGTGGGAAATGCTCCCTATTGTTCCGTTTCCCCCCCTCTGTGCGGGGACGTTACCCAGCGCCACAGATGTTTCATTAGGCAACAGTGCTGCGCGAGCTGCTGGTGCCCACTTCCTGAATTCACAGCAACAGGAGCCCACAAACATTGCAGCGAATCGTTTTTCTGTCGATAAGTAGCAGAGAAGCTCCGGTCGGAACCCCAGCACCGTCGGCTCGGTTTGAGGGGTGTCGCCGCTCCGCTGCCATGGTGGAGACTCCAGCCGGCTGTCTGTTTGAAGACATCCAGTATGAAGACATCCAAGTTGAAACGGTAAACTCACTGAGCTACAGCAGAGGGCATTAACGTTAGTTAGCTCTGCGGTGCCGAGGGGAAATGTCCCGGTACTAGCAGCTAAAATAAAACCGCGTACTGTTTGTGTTCAACACTTGAGTAACAGACAGGCAGGCAGACATGCTACTTTAACGGACTGAGCTTTAACGTGAAATACAGAGACAGGCGAACACACTTGTGAGCAGACCTATAACCATGACAGAATCCGCCTTCAAACCCCCTAAAAGCGTTTTAACAAGCAGAGCAAGGCCTCAGCCTCCAGTGCAACAGAACAGTCGAGAATGTGTTCTGGATAAACTCGGTGTTGATACTTCTTTAAGTGCAGCAGAGAAAAGGGAAAGCTTAAAGGGAAGAAACGTGAGAGCAGTTAACCCTTGCATCATGCTCACATGTTGGACCCTTATGTTCTGTTCGGTTCAAGTTAACATGGTATCGTTTATGGGTTTTAAAAGGAAACCCTAACCTATATTGTCTTTATCTCATTTCCTAGCGATATAGATTATATATCTGATCAATACTTGCAAATACTTGCAAAAAAACAGGTTTATTGCCTAGTAGGTTAACACATAGGCTACGAGGATTAGTCCTAAAATAAGATAAGATAAGTCCTTTGTTTATGATGCAAACATAAACACAGTCAAATAAGATGTATTGTAAGAAAATGACCAACAAAATACAATTATTATAAAAAACGATTTAAAGAAAACTATTATAACGTTAACATAAAGCAATATTTACATGAAATATAGATTTACCTGTACAATTTCAACACAATAAAATATGTGTGACTACGTCATCATTTATCTAAAACGATGAGACCACATTCATGCTTATCTAGGAACAAATATAAATGAAACATCTTTTTAATAATGATCATTTTGCCACTTGGTTTTCACCTTTATCGCACTATCATGAGAGGAAAATACAGGTGAAACGTCAATGGAAACACACACACCACACTTGGATGTAACAGTCTTTGGCTATGAAATACACCTCTTTAAGAATCATTTAGCATGTTTATCCTTTTTATTTTATTTTACATATTTACTAAATGAAATGAAAAAAATATCCTTATATTATTATTTTTTGTGTAAAAAAGGAAAACTGGTCAATTTGACCTAACCACACAAGGTTTAAACTCCTGATGTGGTGTAAAAAGTACTCAGGATCTTGTATCAGTATACTCAGTATTTAGTGTCTCTACTGTGACATGTCTCCATGCTTTAATGTTCAAAAAGCTCTTTATTTGTCTCATACTGTCTGTGCTGCAGCACCTCTTTTCACCCTCTGTCTGAAACCAGAGCCCAGGCTTCTCCGATTGGTTAGCTGGCCAGCTCTGTTGTGATTGGTCAACCGCTTAGAGATGTTCCGCCGCTATTACTTTAAATGTGTTGGAGCACTAGCCCATAGAAGCAAAAGTGTTACATAGTGATGACATTATGTCACATAAGTAAACAAAGGAGTCCAATGGAGGGAACACGGGGATTGTAGTCTTTGCAGACCATATACATGCACAAAAACCTATAGAACACATACTCATGTACTCCACTTGTGTCCTGAGTTCATGTTTCTTAAGTAAAAGTACAGAATATTATATTATTCAGTTTTTATCATTGGAAAATGCAAAGTTTGTCTATATGGAGCAAAATTGTTTAAAGACATCATTTTATTAATGTAAAAAGTATCTACATGAGTCAAATAAATGTAGTGGACTACAGTGTACAATATTATAAAGTAGCGGTAATGGAAATACTCAAGTAAAGTATAAGTACCCCCAAAATATACTTGAGTACAGTACTTGTGCATCCTGGGTAATATATTGTCATGTCTTTCTTCTTTTCAGGCTGTTGGCAGAGGGACATTTGGAGTGGTCTTCAAGGCCATCTGGAAAGGACAGGATGTGGCAATAAAGACCATAGAGAGTGAGAATGAGAGGAACGCTTTCCTGGTTGAGGTACGGATCCCACTGTTACAACAACACCCCACACTGTTACAACAACACCCCACACTGTTACAACAACACCCCACACTGTTACAACAACACCCCACACTGTTACAACAACACCCCACACTGTTACAACAACACCCCACACTGTTACAACAACACCCCACACTGTTACAACAACACCCCACACTGTTACAACAACACCCCACACTGTTACAACAACACCCCACACTGTTACAACAACACCCCACACTTTGAGTGAAGATGGCTGTGCTGCCCTAACAGTAAAGGCTACAAACAAAACAGTAATTGGTTGTCTCCATATAAGTCTCCACATTTGTTAACTAGAGAATATCCCGTATCTTGCTGGAGACAGATCTCAGAAGATCCCACATGAGGAATTCAGTCTTCACTCTGTTAGCTTATACAGTACAAATACACACATGCACAAACACATGCATTTTTCACCTGAGAGGTGTAGGAGTGAATTGGTAGCCATGTTTTGGCACCCGGGGGTTCAGTGTTTTTTTGTTGTTGTCCATACTGGGACTTGAATCAGTCACCTATTGGTTCTAATGCCAAGTCCCACATCATGCTCCACTGTAGATCTCATAGACAGACAGTTATTCATGTATTAATGTGTTGATGGTAATAAGTGTGTTTTGTTTGTGCACAGCTCCGCCAGCTGTCCCGGGTCAATCACCCCAACATTGTTAAGCTGTATGGCTCCTGTGACAATCCAGTGAGTAACACACACACACACACACACACACACACACACACACACACACACACACACACACACACACACACACACACACACACACACACACACACACACACACACACACACACACACACACACACACACACACACACACACACACACACACACACACACACACACACACACACACACACCACACACACACACACACACACACACACACACACACACACACACACACACACACACACACACACACACACACACACACACACACACACACACACACACACACACACTTAAGTGCTACTGCATTAGCTTCAAATTAGCCATATTATATTATTCTAATGGAAATATTGCAGTGTTGAAGAGAAGTCCCGGCCTACAAACGGTATTCTTTGGTACAAGTACTGTAGAAAAATAAAACCATGATAATTGTAATATATTTTTATATATAATGTGAATCATGTTTTTTTCCCTCTTATATTGCAAATCCTATTGCAATTTTAGTCCAAAAGAATTCCAATTAGTTATTTTTCCCAATGTGTGCAGCTAAACCACGTAAAGTACCAGCTGTGTTCTGTCAGTGGAGCAGCAGTGTTCTTATTTCATTATGAGCATGTTGGGGGTATGGTTGCATGTGGTAACAGTAGCTTAGCTCAGAGAAAGTTCCAGATGAGCCTAATTTCTGTTTCTTCCTCTCAGGTGTGTCTGGTCATGGAGTACGCAGAATGTGGCTCGCTATATAACTGTAAGTCCTATCATGTCTGTGAAATATTCTAGTTAATGTATGTACGTTGATATTGCCTCAGCTTTTCTGAAACTCACTCCCTGTTACACTGTTCCTTTCAATTATCTTCTTCCCTTCTTTTCCATTATTCCTTTTTGATATTCTAGAAAGATCCAAAATGGATTTGCTCTAAAATGACATCTTCTCCTGTAAAGTCTTTATCTGATTGTTTTCTTCCCTTTCTTTCCCTGGTGGTCCCAGTGCTGCACAGTGCCGAGCCCCAGCCCCACTACACAGCGTCCCACGCCATGAGCTGGTGTCTGCAGTGTGCTCAGGGGGTGGCCTACCTGCACTCCATGAAGCCAAAGGCCTTAATCCACCGGGACCTCAAACCACCAAAGTATGTCATTAAAGATTCAAAGATTGAAAGGTTAATTTCATATGCACAATATCTACAGTGTAGCTGTTAGAAATGAACTTTTGAAGTCCCAGGCTTCCACCAGTGTAAAACGCAACATATTTAAGAGATAAAGAATGACAGGAGTAAAATAGTGCAATAGTGCTCATTTTCTGAATAAGCTTTTGGTTAGGTGCTTGCAATAAGTGCTGTTTAGGATTAAGAGGTTTTCACTTTTTTTTTCTACAACATAAAATATGTCAGTTAGTCCCCCACTGGTGAATATCTGAAGCATTAGGTGACATAAAATCAGCGGTTGCTAACCGTGGATAAATGAGACGTCATCTCTCCAACCATTAGCCATCTTTAGCTTAGCGGTCGTGACGCTAAGTCATGCATGACGTTTGTTTTAAGCTTTTTACTTCTGTTTCTTGCAGTTGCGCTTAGCATTTTTTAAAGTGTGTTCTATACTATTATTTTTCTGCAATATTCTGAAATCCATTGGTAAAATCCCATTGCTTTTTGTCGAGGGACCCCTTGTGATGCAAACTTCCGGTTCAGCCTATACAAATACGTCAACACTGCACCACTCTATATTGGTCTGTCCCTCCATCCACATCTTTTGAATAGATTGCATGACATCTGCAGACATTCCTGGATCCAGGAGGACACCTTGTGATGTCATTGTTTGGTCCCAATAAAATGCTTTGATTTATGACCAATTGCGTGCAAAGATATCCTATGCAAACTTGAACATCAATCCCACAGTTTATTAAAAAGTGTTTTTCTCTGGTCTTTAACCCCGTCCTCTGTGCTGTTTCAGTCTGCTGCTGGTGGCTCGAGGTACCGTGCTGAAGATCTGTGACTTTGGAACAGCTTGTGATATTCAGACATACATGACCAACAATAAAGGCAGCGCAGCCTGGATGGCCCCGGAGGTGTTCGAAGGTGAGATACAAAACACTGTCACTCCCCAATGTGCTCAAATCCCTGTATCTTTAAAGAAAATTCAGATTAGAACTTGTTTCAATTGTGATGGCTTTAATCTCCTATTCGTGTAGAGCAGGGGTTTTCAAAGTGTGGGAAGGTGAGCCTCTCCTCAGAGAACATAAGAACAGCCGCGCCCCCCCTCCCAATTATTATTGCTATTATTATTATTGTTGTTGCAGGGGTATTCAATTGCATTTCAAAGAGGTCCAGTAAGATAAAATGAAGACTGTTTCTCTCCTCTTGTCTCGTCTCTGTGTGTGTGTTTGAATCTATCGTGCTGACTCACTGACTGCACCGATTTGATTGGCTGAGTAGCGTCACCTCCTTAAAACATTAAACAATAACTTTTTTAAACCTTTTTATCTTTATGTTTTAAACATATTGTATAAAACTCCCCCACTACTTGGACTATTCCTTGCACCCCTCTAGAATAAGCCCGAATGGTCTCAACCATATTGCATCAGAAACGTGCACTTGTTGTTATAACAAGATCGCAAGGACAGTGGTAGCGATCGGACAATTGAGTGTTGTTCAGTTTGTGTGTTGTGGAACATGCGTGTCCGTGCATGAAAATATACCACACACCCAATTACAATTGCATGTTCAATTCACTACCCTGGAAGTTAATAAAGTTGTTAAAGTTGGAACAGCCTGTGGACAGCCGTTCTTCCTTGCATGCCAGTCGCCGACACCTTCTTACAGAGGACAGGCAAATCTAGCTGCAGCACGACCCGTATATTTTCGCACGCCGTGTTCTCAACACATATTTTTTTTAACATTTTCAACATCGTGGATACATCCTTATATGCTCCCGGCAACACACTGAACGTCAACTTTGCCTCCTTATTACACTCACCCCTACTTTAGTGGGAACAATGAGTCTGCGTCTTTGATGCACACAGGAATAAACGCAGATCATCCTCTGGCTGCAGCCTTGACCGGCACTTGCTTTTGATCAAAGTCAATGCGGAAAACCCGCACTCAAACAGGTAGGTGGAGGTGAAGGGAATGAGCACTTTTACAGCCTTTTTGGCGAGCTGGGGGACGCGGTCTCCACAGACAGCCAAAAGTGTGCAAGTGTCACTTTACTCGTCTTTTTCTTGTTGTTTTTTTTCTCACGCTGCGCCTCCGCTGAAGCTCTCTGGCGCCCCCCAGGGGAGGCGCGCCTCACACTTTGAAAACCGCTGGTGTAGAGCACCTTAAAGGTCAATTCTGGGTGCAGTGAATTGTGAAAGTATAATGTAGGCTTTTTAGTGAACCTTCCTCGCATATACTGTACATTAAAAACGATGGAAACGAGTGCCTCTGAAGCATGTGTACGTCCCCTATAACATCGTTAACAAAGCAATTAACACAAACCAATAGTGATGGAATAAAATGTAACACGTTTTTCTTCGGTTGACCTGTAATACGCAGATTTAGTCCTAATTCAGCTTGTATGATTAGATTCAGTTCATAGGCATTACCAGCTTCATGTTGACCTGTATTTTCCTGATCATACTTGTCCTGAATGAACTCTCCCTGTGCTGTGTGTCCTCAGGCAGTAACTACAGTGAGAAGTGTGACGTGTTCAGCTGGGGCATCATCCTGTGGGAGGTCATCACACGCAAGAAGCCCTTCGATGAGATCGGCGGCTCGGCCTTCTGTATCATGTGGGCCGTCCACAGAGGTGAGCACCATCCTTACACTGTTACTTTACATTCCATTCAGCAGACGCTTTCATCCAAAGCCACTGACAATAAGTGCATTGAACCCAGCAGGACATAGCTTTCAAAAGCTTTCTTCCTGTTTTTGTGGAAAAAGGTGTGTTTGTTTTTTTGTCAGCAATATGTATTGGAGATTATGAATGTGAAGAGAAAGAATGTTATATTGTTGTATAAATAAAAATGTTCTGAGCCTGTGCCATGTGACCGTGGCACATTATGGCTCAGTTTCCTCATGACTAAGCATGTATCAAGAAAGTGTTTTAAAGCAGACTTCAGTGGGAGTTGAAAGAAATGATACAATTCGTCAGCAGGGCAGCTCTTTGACCAGTTTATTGCAGAATTTCAACAGCAGCCGGAAAATATGTATACTTTCTTCTGTTCTGATATCAATGGGGAGCTCATTCTACCATTTTAGAGCCAGGATAGCAAACAGGCATGTTTATGTTGAGGGGTACCTGGCTAAAGCTCGAAGTGAGGGAGTATCAAATGCGATTGACCGATGTAGAGCGAAGTGCACATGCTGGACTCTATGGTTTAACTGTGTCCAGGATGCAGGAAGAGCCTGATCTGTTCACAACTCGGTAGGCCTGTGTCTTGAAGTGGATTAGGGCAGCCCCCAGCAGCCAGTGAAGAGAGCAGGGGTTCAGTGTAGTGTGGGAGAACATGGGGAGGGTGAAGACCAGTCAGGCTGCTGCATTCTGAATCAGCTGTAGGGGTCGGATGGTGCTTGCATGTAGACCAGCCCGGAAGGAGTTGTAGTAGTCGAGACGTGAGATGACAAGAGCCTGGACCAGGACCTGGACCTGGACCTGGACCAGGACCTGCTGATGGAGCCAGTGTTCCTCAGCAGGGAGTTTAACATCCAGCTTACTGAGTGTCTGCTTCCTGTGACGCAGGTACGCGGCCCCCTCTGATCAAAGACCTTCCGGAGCCCATAGAGACCCTGATGACGCGCTGCTGGGACAAAGAACC
The DNA here is from genome assembly GCF_902827165.1 of Trematomus bernacchii. Lineage (NCBI taxonomy): Eukaryota > Metazoa > Chordata > Actinopteri > Perciformes > Nototheniidae > Trematomus > Trematomus bernacchii. Next base: position 7,767,683 of record NW_022987656.1, read on the forward strand.
CAGCCAGAGACCGTCCATGGAGGAGGTGAAGAACACCATGAGCAACCTCATGAAGGTATGTGATGTGTACAGGATTAACAAAATCATTATCTTTAGCGTGAATTATACTGTGTCATGAAGCAAACTCAGAGCTAATGAGATCTGTTGAATCAAGCAGCGATCACATCAGATTAGAGAAACACAACCTGTGAAGACAGAACTATGACGTTAAACATAACAATGGAATCTCAACAAACCATAAGCAAATCAAGAGAGCCATTAACTAAGATATGGACACAAGTAGAGATAAACACTTGTTTTGGTGGGTTCAAGTCCCATACTGGAATGTTTTGTATCATTTGACCTGAAAATATACATACAAGATGTAGAACATAACCTTTAATTAAATAAGATTCAAAGCATTCAAAGGCTTTATTTTTCATGCGCACCATAGCGTAATTTTTGCCAATTAAAATCTTAAATTGCAGGCTCCTCTAATAATGACCGTAACGAAAAGAATAAGACATACAAATAGTCAAATAGATAAGCAAGTAAGCTGCAGGAATTTGCATGTAACATCAACAAAATGTCAAATGAAATTGTAATTCTGTACATTAGCATTAATACTGTATACTGCAATAATCTATGTATATGTGGAAAGTACTTTAAACCTTGCTATAAATTAATTTTATAACAAGGAAATGATTTTAGAATTGAGTGTTCTCTTTCGATTGGGATTATGTTATCTGCTTTGCAGAGGTGGGGGACTCGAGTCACATGACTTGACTCGAGTCAGACTCGAGTCGCATATTTTTGGACTTGAGACTTGCTTGACTAACATTGATAAAAGACTTGACTTGACTTTGACTTGGTATTCATGACTTGAGACTTGACTTGACTTGAGACAGATGACTCGAAAGGACTTTACTTTTTTGTATTGTACGGAGCCTATAAAGGGCTATGAAAAAAAAAAAGATACTGTATCTCTCGTTCGCACGAGAAAGTTACCGGAGTGCCAAGTAGGAAGTGGAGCGCACAGGAGACAACCGTTTCATTGCAGACTGTAATGTTTATGTTGGGAAATGGCAGTGCATACATTATGTTAGATATATTTCGAACTCGGACTCTCATTCACTTCATGAAATTGCTACAGCACCAGGAGGCAGCGGGACGTGTAACTCCGCCTCTGAGAAGAGCAGCACCAGTGCGCAAAGAGCTGTGCCTTTTACGCCACGCCTTCACTGTGTTTACCTTCATTAGAACAGCTAAAGAGCGACGGCAGGCTGCTACGTTTGAACCACACACACCTCTACACACACACACACACACACACCTCTACACACATCGAACTGCCCGATTAATTCCCCCTATTACTCGTTTTATGAAGGAGATGTCCGGTCACTAAGGCGCATGATGTGTGTGTGTTTGTGCTCTGCTCAGCTCTGCTCTGTGTGTGTGTTCGGTGTGTTTGTGTTTGTCCGATAACGGCATTTGATTTCAAATGACCATGAACAGTAATTTACACACATCTGGCCAACTCCATATGTATATGTCGATGTTCCCAAATAAAAGAAATTAGTTTAATCTTAATGTTGCACTGTCTGCACCCAAACACACACACACACACACACACACATAGCATGCGCCCTGGTACATACACTATTCCGTTGCATTGGCTTTGATACAATATTTCTTTGTGCACAGACACAGTTAGGAAAACAATGAGACGGTGTCATATGGGAGCACCTTAGACAGACCATGGAGAAATGCTGTGACCCTGCTGAAGGGGAGCCAGGGCAGGAGGATGTAAGATATTTGTGTTGTACTCCTGTTATCACTTTAGAGCCCTTTTAGAACTAGGGTTATCATTTCAGCGCCCCACTCTCCATTGCTGTTTATGTTGAAAATAAAACGAAACTTTTCATAACCACAATATTTGAACTGATTTAAAAGCGGAAACTGGGGTTATTCATCAGAATTTCGTATGACTTGACTTGTGACTTGCTTGACCTGAGCAATGACTTGACTTGACTTGCTTGACTCTCACCACAGTGACTTGGGACTTGCTTGAGACTTGTAGGTTAAGACTTGAGACTTGCTCATGACTTGCACATGTAGGACTTACTCCCACCTCTGCTGCTTTGTGAAACTGACTTAACAGCCGGCATTTAAAGGGTCGTAATGTTATTAGCATTAGCAGTTAATTATTTAAATAAAGGAATTCAAACCTGTTAACTAACCTAAGCAGAACCAGACTAGTCTTGAGAAAATTGTTTCCATTGTGAATTAGGTCCAGCTTGTTTTAAAATGAAATCCTCCTTGTTTACGCCCTGATATAACCCACAGCTCAGTACACACAGGTTGGAATTGATATTCTCAGTTGTCACTCTGGAAAAGGAAAAGTATAACTGTGTTCTAAACGTGTTGGAACCGTTCATTCAGTGGGTTAATAGTGTGTTTGTACCAAGAATGTTTCTTCACGGATCCTTGTGAACGTGTTGTGTTCCGCAGTACTTCCCTGGCTCTGATGAACCTCTCAAACTGCTGCACCAGTCCTCAGCCAGCCGGAGCGGCTCCTCATCCGCCACCAGCACAGGTAACTTCTCCTGTCTGAGTCTGGAAATGTCTCTACTGTTTCACGTAGACCAAGGCTATGCAACTCTATTGTTGATGTGAAAGCTAAGGGCTCGGGGGCGGACATTTCACTGAGCTATTATTCTCCGGGGGAAAGACCCACTGGACCTCTCTCCGGCCTGACCACCTTCTGTTCTGCTGATTTGTGTTTACTGGGTAGCATTTTAGATTTACTCCTCAGATATAGGCCGGCCATGGAGTAGAGTGGTCTCAGTCAATGTGTTCTTGGACATGATGCCTAACCCCCACAGAGTGTGAATGTAAGTGTCCTGAGCAGATGCACCTTGCCTCTGTCTTTATATGAATGTGTGTGAATGGGTAAATGATGACTTGTATATGTAAAATCACTTCAAGGGGTTGCAAAGACATGAAAAGTGCATTATAAACTCCATTTATCATTAATATATTTACTCGCAGGATAAGAAAGATCTATGCTTGACACCATGGGGTACTTGGCTCAGGAGACCGCATGGGGATTTGAAATCAAAATGATGCTGAGTTCGGATGTAGGCATGTTGAAGTGCTGTTAGTGAAAAGGTTGTCACTCTTGCCGGACTGCTTTCCAGTTCATGAGAAACACGAGGGTCACCGGTGCAAGGAGGGTTGCTCCTGGATAGAATTTAAGTAATACTGTTACAGGTTCTCTTTGGAGGATTGTTTGTGTGCCCAATGACATGGCAGATGTAATTTTATCGGTACACTTGGTCAAAAAAACTGGAGCCGTTATTTTCCATGCTTATTTGAATGGAGTTTGGTGAAACAAACACCAGCTCACAGCGGGACTGTACCTCTGGCGAGTTGATAGAGGAAGATTTCTACAGAACAGCTGATCCAAATAACTTCATGCACTGCATTTGCACTCCCCCGTGAGATAATCAAAACTTGGAAACACACACACACACACACACACACACACACACACCCATTGTAGTGTGAAGTGTCTCCTGATCCTCCTTTGCTGTGTGCAGGCTCGTATGCTGACTACACCATGAACAGTAACCGCAGTGACGAAAACGCAGAGCACAGAAACTCAGTGGGCAGAGATGAGACCCTGAAAAGCTTCGAGGCCAAATTCCCTCTGCAGTTCAAACCCTCCAAGGTAATGAGAGCAATGAGAGCGCACACAGTGACATCACAGCATCACACTCTGTCCTTCTAATCTGAACCTTCTCCTCCCTTGCAGACGGCCACTCTGCGTTCCAGTCTGTCCAGGGTCTCCAGTGTGGACAGTCAGCCGGGACGCTCTCAAAGCCCGCCCCAGTCTACCAGCCCTGGGACTAACAGCAGCCAAACAGAGCTGAGGATGACATTTAGTCCCACAGGTAGGAAACCTCATCAGGATAACTGAAGCTGCATTCAGTCAAACACATTTCACATGTCAAACACATGTTATGGTTGAGCTGGAACCTTCAAATGGATTGGATTCTCTATACTGCGAGGCGATATTGTTTAAATAAGGTCAGAACGACTGCCCTGAACACATGCACAGTGTTGCACAGTTTTTTATATCAAAAGTGAAAGATATAATGTTCATAATGAAAACAGAGAGTTAGAGAAAATATTTAATCTGAGCTGCGGTAGAATAGTAAAAAAATCTAGTCCTATGTCTTTTCCTAACCACTTTTCCTTAAAGGAGAGGTGTCATGCTTTTCCGGTTATTAGTACACCCTGTAGCGAGTAAAACTCTAACACAGAAAATACCTCCCCAAAACGCCTCGTTGGAGATACGTCATTGTCCATTTGATTCTTCCGGGTACGGCATGATGTCATGCCGTACCCGGAACGAAATGGACCAATCCGTGGAGCCGTTACGTTACGTCTGCGGAGCCGTTACGTTAAGCCCCCGCTGATTGGTCCAAATTGACCAATCCACGGACTTCCTCACACACACATCTGTGTGCAGGGAGCAGGCAGCTCAGCTGATTTCTCCTCCCTGGCTGCAGGCTGATAACAGACAGTTGGGATCGCGGCGAAATTCTCTCTGCAGACCCATTCTCACAGCGTTTATCAACCTTTTTCTTACTCAATATCAAGCCACACTTATTGTTTTTACTTCGGCTGTGACTTTGTGTGTGCTCAGGATGAGTTTGGCTGTGTATCGCTGTGTATCGCTAACAAGGAAACAACACCTCCACGGAGCTCAGCGCGATTCACAACGTCCCGACCAATCAGAGCACACTGTGCTCACAGGGAGGGTGGGGGCTGGAGCTATTGGAGCTACAACGAGCCGTTAAAGGCAGAGAGTGAAATTCAGTGAATACACGTAGTTTACAGAGATGCTGTATGAGAAACCAATGTGAGTTTGGAAAAATGCACAATATAAATCTATTTTAGTAGACCTCAACAATGGAATTATGATCAGTGGAAATGGCCATGACACCTCTCCTTTAACCTCAGGGACAAAGTCACACTGCGCTGACACTGGGAGACGTCATTATGACGCTCCAGTGGATGATGCTGCTGTGAACTGGCTGAGGGATATACTTAAAGCACATTTACTTCCAGCGGTTCAGGAAGAAATCCCTCAGGATTATAAAAGACCCCCATCACCCCAGCCACAAACTGTTCTGTCTGCTGCCGTCTGGCAGGCGGTACCGCAGCATCCGGACTAAAACCACCAGATTCAGAGACAGTTTCATCCCACAGGCAATAAGACTGTTAAACACCTGGGGCTTCATTTATAAACAGTGCGTATGCTCAAAAGATGGCGTACGCCAGTTTCTACGCAATGTTTGCGATTTATAAAAAACAAACTTGACGGGAAAATGTGCGGCCCTCCACGCAAACTCTAACCCATGCGTATGCACTAAGCACACAAACGGGAGAGAGGAGAAACTGCGACACCGTTGGCAGAAGGAAGAATGGAGAGAAATATGTGGAAATAATACCATAAATAAAATGTTCCCTCTCATTTATCATATATGAAGAATTCATTTTCACAAATGGAGTAAAGCCAATCTTAAAATGATTAAACAAACGCCTGTTTGAGACTCCTCAGTGCACACAAAAACATAACTTGGAGAAATAAATAAATGTTATTGATCACCCCTCGATGATGTTCTCTTGTTAAGAAATGTATTCTCATAAATGATGCGGTAAACAGAAGGACAGAATTACTTTAAACTGACGCCGTTTAGCATTTTCTATAGGTTGTAGATACGAGCATGGTTTTATATACTATCATGTTTAATCGTGTTTTATGCCGTTCGCCAATAGCCTACTTGATAAGTCGCTCGTAAAACACAGCAGGTATGGAAACTAAGAACACCATATGTGGTCAATTGTACAGCTAATATAACACAACACATTGTATTTCCTTTAACTGGTGGATTATGGATATATAGTTGCTGATCGACAGCTGGAACACAAACCACCAAATACAACAAAATAATTCAGATCCAGTCGTCATGACTCCACTCCGGAGGGATTCCCCGATCATTTCTTAGTTTCTCATCAAGGGGCTCCTGTCCCCGGTACAAACACACTGCCTGAGGAAGGTTATGTGTATTTTGTTTGTCATTAACTTTTTTCAGACCACTTATTTATTTATTTTGGTGACGATCCGACCTCCATGCTGCTACTCTGGTTCAAACTGCATCCACCAAACAATATGATTTATCTCGACCTCCCCAAAATAACCTAAATCTGACACGGTGTGAGATGTCTTTTTTAGCTGTTCTGTCCTCATTTCCCTCGATCTTCTTCATGCAGTCAGTCAGTCACAATGAATGAATGAATGAATGGGCGTTTCTTTGACTATTCATAGGCAAATATGGGCGTTACGTGAAGCCCGCAAAAGCTGCGCCACATTTCGAGTTGATTGTGATTTATAAAGGGAAACCGGCGTAGGATGTGCCGTACGCAAGTCCTGCGCCGGTACGCAGTCTTTTATGAATCGTAAAATGTCGGTGCGTATTTATTTGCTTTGTCCTACGTAAGCAACCTTCCCACGCCAATCCTACGCAAGGCTTTATAAATGAGGCCCCTGAACTGTTGAAACAACATCCATAACATTCATCTGCTACTTAGTAATTATTTATCTATTTATCTAATATATCATTCCAATAGCTTGTAATATTTACTTGCACTATATATTTCTGTTTATCTGTATTATTGTGTTGCACTGTTGGAGAAGCCTGTGACCTAAGATTTTCATCGACATAACTATACTCTGTAGCTATGTTTGTATGACAAATAAAGAACCTTGAACCTTGAGATACTTCCGCCCTTATCGTGTTGTTTCATGTAGGCTTTTTAAAAAACACTGAAAAAATATGACTTCCTTTCGCGGTTTGAATAAATATTAAAAAAGGACTGCATGACTTTTTAAGCCTACAAATCTACTACTAATATCAATATTTAAACAGTTGAATACAGAAGTGTGTGTGTGTGTGTGTGTGTGTGTGTGTGTGTGTGTGTGTGTGTGTGTGTGTGTGTGTGTGTGTGTGTGTGTGTGTGTGTGTGTGTGTGTGTGTGTGTGTGTGTGTGGTGTGTGTGTGTGTGTGTGTGTGTGTGTGTGTGTGTGTGTGTGTGTGTGTGGTGTGTGTGTGTGTGTGTTGTGTGTGTGTGTGTGTGTGTGTGTGTGTGGTGTGTGTTGTGTGTGTGTGTGTGTGTGTGTGTGTGTGTGTGTGTGTGTGTGTGTGTGTGTGTGTGTGTGTGTGTGTTGTGTGTGTGTGTGTGTGTGTGTGTGTGTGTTGTGTGTGTGTGTGTGTGTGTGTGTGTGTGTGTTGTGTGTGTGTGTTGTGTGTGTGTGTGTGTGTGTGTGTGTGTGTGTGTGTGTGTGTGTGTGTGTGTGTGTGTGTGTGTGTATATAGTTCTGATAATGTTTGTTTTTTTAGCTTCAACTTTTGGGTCCTTTGACTGAATTATGAACACATCTGAAAGGTCTATTGTGTTTCTTTTTCAATGGGTTAGCATACGTTGTCTATACTCCACCAATTTATTGTAATCCAAGCCTGATTGGTAACACATATTAAAGACCTGGAATATTTTTGGGAAAACTGACATATAACTTTCCATAATCTTTGAGTCGCGTTGTATTGCCCACAATGCACCACTAAGGGGCCTCACAGTGCAGTATGTGTGTCCATGCATTCTGCTTCAAGAGCTCCTTTACATTGACAATGACTAAGTGTGTGTGTGTGTGTGTGTTCAGCTACCAATGGTTTAGACGGCTCCATCCCCCTGGCCTACCTGAAACTGGATCATCAGTTACAGGTAAGTTGAAAATACATTTAACAAAACCTTCCACTAGTCACCAAGTAGCAAAATCAGTTAGTGTTATATGGATGTTCATTGTTTAATAGAGAACTGGTGAATATGTTACATTGTGGTCAGGCTGAACTTGAAGGCATTTCACTTCCTGTTTACTCCACTTTTCTCCTCCTCTCAACATTACCACCCTTACCCCTAGATTCCACCGGGTCCGTCTGCGCCGCGTTACGGCTGCGCCGCGGTTTTGGTCCGGCCTCCTCCGGCGTCATACCCTACCAGGCGCGTTTCAGAAGCGGAGCGTCTTGCCTGCCGGCTCGCAGTTTTTGTTGATTTGGGCATATTTCCTGGACAGGCTACTTTGTACAGACAAAGTTAATAATAACTGTAATATTCCAGTTATAAACGACATGAATCAAAGATGTGTTGCTGTATTTTAGTGGTAAAAAAATGCATTCATCATCATAATTATTCTATATATATAATTTACACAGTGCCTGTAAACCGGAGGAGAACGCTGGCATTTCTCCTCCTACTTGAAAGACTACGGAGGGATAGGGTCTGCACAATTAGTTTGTGTGTGTGTGTATATATACATATATATATATATATATATATATATATGCTATATATGCTCTGAACGTTCCACTTCCTGCCTGCCCGACCTTACGTTACGGCTACGCCGCGTCAAAAATAGGATTCATCCTCATTTTAGAGGAGCCCTGCGCGAGACGCTTCTGGGACGCTTCTGGGACGCTTCTGAGCCGTAACGCGCCGCGTGTGGTGGAATAGCACCCATTGACTAGAGTGGCCGCGATCGCCGTGACCACCGCGGCGCAGCCGTAACGCGCCGCAGACGGACCCAGTGGAATCTAGGGGTTAGAATAATTTTTGTCCATGCTGCCGGATGATTTATTGATTTGGATAACTTATAAATATATACACCTTGCTCCCTTTTGCCTTCAGAACTGCCTTAATTCTTCATGGCATAGGCACAAGGTGCAGGGAACACTCCTCAGAGGTTTTGATCCACCCTCACTTTCCTCCCTCATGTTAACCAGGTCACAAAAACCGCCTTCTTCCACTTAAAGAACATTGCTCGCATCAGACCTCCCCTCTCATCGACCGCTGCTGAAACTCTGATCCATGCCTTCATAACATCCCGACTGGATTACAGAGTCCTCTATGGTTCATCTGCATACACTCTCAAAAAACTTCAATATGTCCAAAACTCCACTGCCCGTATGCTCACCTCCACCCGACGCTCCGACCACATCACGCCTATCCTCCACGTCCACTGGCTCCCCATCAAACACTGCATTGACTTCAAAATGTTACTTCTCACCTACAAAACCATCAACAACCTTGCCCCCCCCTACCTCTGTGACCTCATCCAACGACACCCCCCCAACAGTGGCCATCAGGACAAAGCTCCGGACCTGGGGCAACAGGGCCTTCGCTGCAGCCCCCCCCCCCCTCCCTCTCGAACTCCCTTCCCAGTCACATCCGAAAGGCCAACACTCTCACGTCATTCAAACAATCCCTCAAAACTCACCTTTTCAACTCCTAATCCACTAACCCCTCGCCCCTATTCCACCTAGCTTAGCACTTTTATTGTAATTGTTCTTCTTTACTTGCTTTTAAAGCGCTTTGAGCATCACAAAAAGCACTATATAAATAACATTTATTATTATTATTATTATTATTATTATTATTATATTGACATCATAGCATCACGCAGTATCTGCAGGTTTGTCGGCTGCATATCCGTGATGCAAATCTCTGGTTCCACCACATCCCAAAGGTGCCCTATAGGATGGAGATCTGGTGACTGTGGGGGCCATCTGAGTTCAGTGAACTCATTGTTATGTTCAAGAAACCAGTTGGAGATGATTTGAGCTTTGTGACATGGTGTTATCCTGCTGGAAGTAGCAGTATTCAAGAGGATATCCCTCACACCATTACACCCCCACCCCCAGCCTGAACCGTTGATACAAGGCAGGATGGATCCATGCTCTCATGTTGTATCCATGCTCTCATGTTGTTTACCACAAATCCTGACCCCACTGTTCAAATGTCCCAGCAGAAATGGAGACCCATCAGACCAGGCAACATTTTTCCAATCTTCTATTGTCCAGGTTTGGTTAGCCCGTGTGAATTGTAGCCTCAGTTTCCTGTTCGTGGCTGAAGGAGGGGCACAGTGTGGTCTTCTGCAGCTGTAGCCCCTCTGCTTCAAGGCTCCATGTGTTGTGTTCAGAGAGGGTCTTCTGCGTACCTTTGTTGTAACTAGTGTATATTTGAGTTACTGTTGCCTTTCTATCATCTTGAACCAGTCTGGCCTTTCTCCTCTGACCTCTGGCATCAACAAGTCTCCGAGAGAACGGCCGCTCACTGGATGTTTCCCTTTTTCGTACCATTCTCTGTAAACTCTAGAGATGGTTGTGTGGGAAAATCCCAGTAGATCAGCAGTTTCTGAAATACTCAGACAAGCCCGTCTGGCACCAACAACCATGCCACGTTCAAAGTCACTTAAATCACCTTTCTTCCCCATTCTGATGCTCTGTCTGAACTTCACCAGGTCGTCTTCACCACTTTTTCCTGTCTCTTATTTTGTTGTCATCTTCTATTTGTGCTTGTGAAACATCTTTGAGTGTTGTGAGAAGCGCTATAAATGTGATGTTGAAGCAGTTTTAAAAGTGTAGAATTGGAGGGTTAAGGATTTTGAGCCTAGCTTATACACTGTATTTGCTTTGTTTCTCCCATTAGCTTTTCATAGTATTCCTCACATGTAGCCCTTGTTAATGTTAGTGTTGGTGTCCCTGCTGTGGATCAGTGTGTTTACCAGCGATCTGTCCCTGTGTTTCAGCCCCTGGCTCCCTGTCCTAACTCCAAAGAGTCCATGGCGGTGTTTGAGCAGCACATCAGCATGGCTCAGGAGTATTTGAAAGTCCAGTCAGAAATCACTCAGCTCCTCCAAAAGAAGTAAGTCCACACCTGCTATTACTTGATTTCGTATATGGTATATATTTTAAACTATGATCAAATCCAACCGTCTGTGTTTCCAACATACAGTGTGTTTGGTTGATATCGTGTATGTGCTTGGGTTGTGGGATCAAAATTGAACTATGGATTAGTTCAATATTCAAATTGAACGAAGCACAAGTATTTCATAAAGGGTTAGGGTTTAAATCAATTTGTGTGGAGCTGCAGAGATATCCAGGCCTGCAAATCATGTTCCATAAACAACAAAACATATTTGCTTGGTAAAGATACACTAAAAAGGATCATACTATGATCATTCAAATATATTTTTCAATAGAAATGAGAAAAACGAGGCTAAAATGATCATTCAAATATATTTTGTCATGGTAATATCAGTCAAAAAGAATAGCTTTTTGTTTTACCAAATTGTGCAGTCCTATTAAAGGGTTGAAACAAACACTCACTATCCTTGCTGTCCAATCAATGAGTCAGCTCATTGACTGCACCAGTGAGAACATTTGTTTCGTTTATTAGAGTGAGATGAGAAAATGAAAATAAATCCAAGTACAGAGCTGGAGTCAGGATGTTGTTAGCCTAGCTTAGCATAAAGACTGGAAGCAGGGGGAAACGGTACGTAACTCTCCTCGTTGTTTTTTACGTTTCTGCTTGTGCATGGATTGATACTGATCTGTGAGGCTAGCCAGGCTAGCTGTTTCCTGCTACTTCCAGTCTTTATTCCATGCTAAGCTAAGCAGCCTTGACTTCTTATGTCACTGAGATGAAGAGGGCCAAATGAAGCAAAGAAATGTAGTTCCAAACATTTGTGTGTTGTCCTTTTTAGGCGTATGTTGTAAAAAAAAAGAATTGGTCAAAGCACCATAACTTCCATGATCTTCATTTGTCAGACACTATCGGTTGTTTCAGTGAACAGCCAAATGTTGTGTTATGTTCAATGTTGCAAGGTATTGTGGGACGACATCATCTCCTTTCCTTTCACAAAGGATGGTCCAGTGTTTCCTCAGCTAAAGGAGATTATAATGGAAGCATTCCTTTCCTATCATCTAGAGAATTCAAACAGCTCTTATCATGGCTGACACTTAGGTATTTCAGGGTCATTTCCCCTTTGTTAGGAACCTTCCTAAACCAAAGTACTTTTTAAGTTGTTAGCCTAGCTTTGCATAAAGACAGGAAGCATGGGAGACATGTAAGTAACTCCCTGTCAAGCACTTTTTCTCTCTGTGCGTTGGTTTGAAAGTCATCTTAACTAGCTAGCCAGATTCCTTATCCTTCTAGTCATCAAGCTATGCTAAGCTAAGTAGCCCTGACTTCTCATGTCACTGTTATGAAGAAGGCAAACTGAACCAAAGAAACGTATAGTTCCAAAAATGTCATAATAGTCCTTTGAGAAGTTTGCTGCGGTCCAAAGATGTGTCAAAAGCATTGTTACTTTCATGATCAGTGTTTGCCGATAACATTCAATTGTTTCCATTAACGGCCACGTTAAATGTTGCAGGTTCAAGGCATTGTGGGACGGCATTATACTCTTTCCTATCACAGAGGATGGTCCTGTGTTTCCTCAGCTAAAGGAGATTACAAAGGAAGCATTCCTCTCCTATCATAGAGATTTCAAACAGCTCTTATCATGGCTGACACTTAAGAACTTCCGGGTCATTTCCCTTTGTTAGGAACCTTCCTAAATATATAACACTATTTGATGACAATCCTTGAGTCAGGGTGTTGTTAGCCTAGCTAAGCATAAAGACTGGAATCAGGGGTAACGGTGTCTAACTCCCTGTCAAATTGTGTTTATGTGTGTGCATGTGTTAAGCTATGCTAAGCTAAGTAGCCCTTACTTCTCATGTCACTGAGATGCAGAAAGCAAGACAAACAAAGTAAGCATAATTCCAAAACTGTTGGTGTATTTATATATACAGTCTATGGTGTAGTCCTTTGAGACTTAGCACCTTCTCCAAGACAGAGTACATTGTACGCTTCATATTTCATGCAGAACTCTGTGCTGCTGCAGTCTGTACGTGTTAAGAGTGATCCAGAAATGATCCAAAGGTGACAGTCAGATTTCCTGTCAGTAACGCAGTGTTCCCTGTGTGCAGAGAGAGCCTGATGTCGGAGCTGGAGCAGGAGCAGAGGGAGCAGCAGAGCTCCTCTCGCCTCATCCAGGAGCACGGCAAGCTGCTGGAGGACAACAGCAGCCTGTCTGCCTACTGCCAGACCCTAAGGGGCAAGCTGAGCCTGGTCCAGAGCCAGAACCAGCAGCACAGCTAGGACCCGCCTCCGCTGCCGACCAATGAGAGGACTCACTCCATGAACTGAGCATACAGTAGGGACGCCCGTTAACGCATCAAAAGGATAACTGGTTACGCAGTGGGTCCAACACTGGCTCAAACAGACTTCCACTTTGGGATTTTTTTTGTTTTAAATCAGTTTCGAAAGTGCACTCCAACTTGAGAACACCAACGTCAAAGGTGTTGTCACTACAATAATTTAGTTGCACACCATTTTTTTTTTTAGGTACAATTCTGATCTTATGTTCAAAGCAAACAATTACAATCATTTCAGTTTATCTTTAAAAGAAATTCCATATTTTAGTTTTTTTAGATCATGAAATTGAAACAACATTTTTAAACACTACGTCCATGTCTGGGCCTCCGTACGTTTTATGACCATGACAAGCCATATGAAATTTGACATTTCACGTTTGTGTTTGTATTTTGATAATATGTTCAAAGCAAACATTTACAATATTTTCAGTTTGACTTTAAAATAAATATGAGCAACTTTTGTTCTTCTTAGATCATGAAATGTAAACAAAAACAAAAGAAGCCACTACATCCACGTCTGGGCCTCCGTACATCTTCTGACCATGAAATCGAATGTTAATTTTGATATTACACGTTGGTGATGGAATGCTGGGACCAAGGACACCCATATGAACTCTGAAATGGACCCAAAGGTGTCATGTGGTGGTGGGGGGGGGGTGGGACTTGCCTTGCCTTATAGCCAGTGAGTGTTATTTTTGGTGTATTTTTTTTGAGAAAAGTAACAATTTGTAAATTCTTACTTTTCTATATTCAGTTGATCACACCCGTTGTATTGTGTTTGATGAAAAAAGGAAGGGAATTGTGGGCCGTATCATTTTAAACCAATTTGACTGTGAATACAAGCCTTACCAAAGGCTTTCTGCTCCAGAGACGCGGTGCCTCGGAGCCAGAGGAGAGCTTTGTTAACGGCTGTTTGAAATGGAAATAAGTGTAGAATAATGAACCTGACACACATTTCTATGTCTGTTTAACTTTCTTTTTACACACAGTTATATTTCACGGAATTATATTAACATTATTCTGCACTGCACTTATTTGGGTGAAAGAAAGCACGTGTTTGAGTGTCACTTGGTGCTTTCACTGACCGTGGGTTACTATGGGATGGATTGGTCATTTTAATGCATTTCTTCAGACGGTGCCTAAGGATTGTTCCTGTACAGTTCATTTTTTTCATCTCAGTTTATTTTATAAAACATTTGTCCTGTGATTTTAAAAATGTACATACTGCAATATATGCTTTTAGAAAGTAAAAACAAGGTTTGTACGATTTTGTCATTTGTCATCATTTAAAATATGGATTTTACTGCAAGTTAACAAATCTTTCTTAAGGCAGATTCTTTTTCTTGTGACCAACAAAATTATTAATTTCCATTCCAACACATTGTACATGATAGGCTAAGGGGTGGAACATCCCTAGGCGGTTGACCAATCACAACAGAGCCGGCCAGCTAACCAATCAGAGCAGACTGGGCTCTGGTTTCAGACAGAGGGTGAAAAGAGGTGCTGCAGCACATTAAAGCATGGAGACATGTCACAGGAGGGACACTACATGCTGATATGAGCATAATATGTCCTCTTTGAAGATGCTTTATAACCACAGTTTAATTCAATACTTTCTCGATATAATCCACCTGTCTTCCTTCAGAGTCTTTATCTACAGAGGACAGCAGACTGACAGCTGTGAACACTAAACTGAGAATAAAGGAACGCATTGAATACATTCCATAAGGGGTCTAATGTGCAATCTCTAACTGATTAGTAGGATCTCACAGATCATTTGTTCAACATTTTACAGGAAATGTTGACACATATTAATGCTTTCATGCTCTTTTTAATATACATCCTCAAACATATATTTTAAGAAGTACAAGTGGACAAGGGTATGTTGAGAGTATTGCTTTGATTTGTGGGTAAATTGAGAAACAAATGAGGTGAAACAGTTTGTCCCAAAGCCCCTCTCACCCCTCAGCTAAAGATCACTGATGGAGCTGCAGTCCAGAGCTGCATCCATGTAAATGTGAGGCTTCAGTTGCCATAGTGATGCAGGATTTTTTTATAGATCCATGTACTACCTTCAACAACAGTTGACATGCTCTGTGCTAATTTGGTTTTACACACACACACACGGACTGACTGACTTTGAACCCATCACCCTCTGTTATGATGCAGACAGCTTTCTGGATCTGGATCACCTTCTAGCTAGAACTTGTTGTTGAATTGAAGGCACTATAGTGGCTGTATGTAGTCCAAAATAATCTGTGAGGTTTAAACAAAGGTGAAACAAAGAATACATTCGATTCACACCTTTATGACCATTTATTCTTAAAAAAAAAAAAGACAAAAATATAAAAAGTTACCTCAATATTAAGTTCTTTATATGATTGCAACTACGGTCAATGGAAATAGATCACTCCCTGGCTCACCCTCTCTCTCTCTCAAAATGGCTCTACTCACAGTATTATATTATTATGGGTTATATATACAGGTTTTATTGCTAACAAATACACATGAGCATTTTTCATCCTAGTTTGTCAATGTGGAGCCGATTTTAGTGACTTAAATAAAATACAAGGTGGATTAGTAGTTGCCTAAAGTATTGCATCATATCAGATATGCCTTACGTTTGTTCTTTATGTAAAAAGTAGTTATGAGTGTTAGATAACTGTAGTAGAGTGAAAACTATAAAATGTGCCTCTGAATTGTAGTGGTATAAAGTAGCATTTAATCAGAATCAAGTTTATTGACGTACCTGGCAATACACTTCATTCTGATTCTGATATAATTAAGTAAAGTACAATTATATATTACTTCAATAAGGTACTAAATGTACTAGTTACATTCCTTCATTGACTATCATATAGCAGTGTACACAGCATTATACAGTGTTATGTAAACTCATATTTTGTGAATGCAAACACATGTTTCTGTATGGATGTATCCTCCGAGGTGTATGTTTGCCTTTTCTTTGTCATTGCTCCCTCTCAGACTACCCATGGATCCATGGCTGAGAACATCACGTCCCCCGCTGAGCTGATCTGAGCTGCCAGAGGAGCTGTACAAATCAGTTCTGGCTATTTATAACATCTTGACATTGAGAATGTGGGCTGATCTGGATCCAGCCGCTCAGAATGAGGCCCAAGAGGTGGCTGTCTGTGGCAAACTGATAAAATGTAGCAGCTCTGCCAGCTCCCTCCGGATTACACTCCGTATTAGAAACCGTATCGTACCTTCTGTCCCGTTCGGATTGGACACAGCACACATCAAACCTTCGAATACATTTGATTTGATTTTCATTCACAGGAATTACTTGACTTGATCCCATTAATGTTTCTCTGTTTAACAGTGTGATTTCATATGATGTAAATGCCTTGTGAGTTCAGTAACTATCCCAATATGGACAACATTTATTTTTTCTTATTGCTATTAAACAGCTCAACATTGGATTTTTGGGGTGGTCAATGCAGGGGCTCAGTCGCTGCTGAGGGGTTCCAGGTTCAAATCCGTCCTGAAGTCCCTTTCAAATCTATCTCTCCAATACCGTGGTGATGGAATGAGTCCTAACACCCGGATATCGGTTAGCCTGGAAGAAAGTATGTGGTTAATATCATTTTAAGAGATTTTCCAATTTTGTGAACGTCCAAAGCTTCCACATGTCATAAAAATGGCGAACGTTAGCTGCACTTAGCTTGCGGTGGTTGCACGCCGCCATGCAGGGTGATGTAGTTCCTTTGTAGCCTAACGTTAGGCTAACAAAAGGAACGTATCATTAGCTTTTTACTTCTGGACAACAAATAACAAATCATTAAAGTTGTGTCAATAGGTTGAGGTTATCCTGCTGAACAAAACATGTAAGTATCATAAACGTGTTTATGCCACAGAGATTATTTTCTCCCAATATTTGGAAATCCAATTAAAAAATCCCATTGGCTCTTTGTTGAGGGAGCCCTTTAGATGCTTACTTCAGGGTCAATTTACAAAAATACGTCATCACTGCACAGCTATATAAGGCTAAGACTGGCCCATTATATATAAACATATTTGAACATGGTCAGTTGGGTCTTGAAATCAGTTAGTTTAGCAGCCCTTTATCATTTGGAGACGTCAGAAAGTGTCTTTAAGGGTTGAGCATGCCTTCTGTTTGTGTCTTTATGAATGAGAGCCAGATGACAAAAAGGTCTATTCATGTTTAGTGTCACGCTACATTTTTCAAATGATCATGTGCAACCCAACCCCCACACATATCTGTCAGGGGGATCAAATGTGTAAGAGTAAAGCAGTATGGAGTCAGGGCAGGGGGCTTTATCACCATAGAGCAGGGGGGCTACAGAGACGCAGAGTAGGGGGCTCCATCATAGTAGAGCAGGGGGCTAAATCACCATAAAAAACAGGGCTACATCACCGTAAAGGAGAAGGCTGCATCACCGTATAACGGGAGGGGGGGCACATCACCGTAGAGCAGGGGGGCTCGGCCGTTGTTGTGAATGAGGGCCAGCATGACGTCAGCAAGACAATGTCAACAATGCAGCTCCTAGAGGAGGAAAGGCGTTTCATCCTCACACACTCACACTCACGGGAGACCCTTCTACACACCGACTGATGCCTACGGTGCTTTAAATTCAGCTGTTTGGGCTGTCGGAGGGCTGCGGGGACACAACAATGTGGACTTATTTCTGAGGAGCTGAACGCAGACGAGCAGGGAAAACGGGTAAGTCGCTGCCAGCATAATAAGCAACCATTGAGCTTTACTACGACTGAGTGGAGCAGACTACGGGAGCCCCTTGTCAGCCTCGGATTTGCTACTACTAATCTGTCTGCTCGCGCTGGCGTCCCTCTCTTGTTTGTGTTGTAGTAACGCTGTTGTTTAGCGCTCGGTTTAAGCACGGTGTTTGTTGTTGCAGTGAGTACCTGACACCTCGGTGCTTTTCCCGCAGGTTAGCAGGGATGCTGCGGGTGTAAGCTAGGTGCCTGAGTGTGTTTCCCACAGAAACGTGTTCCTCCTCGCCTTGGTGTTACGTCGGGAAAGTAGAGCCCGAACAAAGTGCTTTGTGTCTTTGGAGGGGTTTCGCATGGCCGTTAGCTGCCTACCACGTTTTTGAAATTCATTACCTGTCGTATAGCTCACTTGGTAGAGCATATCCCCGGTTTTGGATCCGTACTGATGACCGGGGTACGAATCCCGCCCGGGACCAGTTACCGAGTGTCGTCACCTCTGCCTCCCCCTTTCTTCACTGTCACTTAACTAAAGGGACCGGATTACCCGAATAAATCATTTATTAAAAAAAACAATATTTCTCGCTGTTTCTCAGAAAGAATATTGATAGTATCCGCTGTTATGGTGCCTTGTGACAGAGAGCAGCCGTGTGTGTCATTATGACAGACCTGTTTGTTCTAGAAAGAACTTGCCAGTCTTTATAAACGTCCCTTTGTCCTTCTTAAACTATCCACATTGCACTTCTGAAATAAATCCCAATACATTGAACATAAACAGGGGCACATGTTTTGCAAGGGAGAGCCCCGGCAGGGGTTCGCGCTGCTGTCATGCTGGGGGAGGAAGGGGCTGCAGAGGGACAAAGGACCCAGCCTCCCACCCCCTTATTCCCGCCCTCTGCCGCTGAACGGCCGCTTCAGTAAACAGCCTCCTCGGGATAAAGCTTGGGATAAACAGGAATTCCTGTATGGAATATATTTGAATATGTCTACAATGAGAATCATCGTTTAGTCTCAAAACCGGCAGTACCTTTGCCCTTCACCTAGAGGAAAATTCGCAACCTTAAATGTATAATAAATGAATAACAGGTCTTGTTTTCATTGTATATGTATTAGGCCTACTTATAAACATGTTGGTATTCAATGAACACTCAACCGTTGACTCAGTTAAGATGATATATGGAGTGAGTGCCGTAGTAAACATGCCTCAGTAGTGAACAGATTAGCTCTTTGTCATCCTTCCTTCAAAGCTCTCTGCCTCTTCCATCCTCCGCCTCTGTGCTACCGGGGAACAGCAGCATCACTGTATAAGCACTGGGGTGTTTTGGGGGGTTACATACAGTTCAGCTGCTGAATGGAGCAGATGAGAGGTGACTGAGGCCAATGAAATATTTACTACTCCACTTCCACTCAGTTATGTTGAGCAGAGAGTGATATCTCTCTCCTGCTCTGATGTAGATTGCCTGCTGATTAGCCCAGTTATAATCCTAGCATGGAGATCCTTCACTGTAAATACAGGAGTATTAAAGGGACACTCAGCAATATCTCTCATAAGGCCCAGTTTACTCCAACAGTGTAATGTAACGTGTTCTTTGGAGCTTTGGCAAGTAAATAAATAATTATAATAACACAAAATACGTCATCAGTGTTATCCAAGCTTCCGACCGCAAATTCATAACAGAGAATGCACAACCGGGGGTGAGACATTCACATTGCTGGGACAAAAACACAAATGATGTTATTGTGGTGCATTATGGGAGGCATATGACACAGCATTTTGGAACCATACAAAGGACTAATTTCTTTGTCTTGTCTTAAGCCATTGCTTCTGCTGCAAAATAGAACACCTCAATAGTACTCTTGATACTGCCACTGGATGACACCAAAGTACGAAAAAATAAATAACATAATTCACATAATGGTTTTAATTTGATAAATCATCATGCATTATTAATAATGACATTGACATTACACACATTATGACATATTGTGTGTGTTTGGATGTGGATTTAGCATGATTGCCCAAAGTTTTTCCCTTTAAGGTGCAAGACTGAAACTTAAAGATGCAAGTTGGAGTTCCGAGTCACCTGCTCCGAAGGCTCTGCACCTGAAATAGGAGGCAGTATTTCACCTCTGGATCAATACAATTTCAATTTAGAGTAATTTTTTATTTTAAAAATCATACGTTAACCATTGTTTTTATTTAAAGGTGAAGTAGTTTGGCATATATTGTTGATTAAAATGGTACAGTGTTGATGTATCTTTGTCGGACGACAAAGTTAGAATCGCAAGGACTCCCTCAACAAAAAGCTATGGGATTTTTTCATTGAATTTTGGAATATGACAGAAAATAAGATATTTGGCAAACACATTTATGATACTTACATGTTTTGTTAAGGATGTGATAATCTCCACATAAGAATGCCACTTCTATAATTATTGAAGTTTACAGTAATGCAATCGCAAGAAGTCAAAAATGTTGGGCTATATAAAAACTACATCACGGTCACATGACTTCACTTCACAACTGCTAAGCTAAAGGTGGCTAATGTTTGGTGTGATGATGTTTAGTAGCCTCATTAGGTCACTCGTAGCAACCATTTTTATGACAGATTGAAGCGTTGCTAATTCATGAGTAGGTTATTAACTATATTTGATGTTGTAGAGAAAACAACATCTCTTTGTTAACCACAGACCAGACCAGACAGCTGAACAAATAAGTTGAAGAAAAACATTGCATTCGAACGGAACCATAAGTGAAAAAATGCTGATAAATGTTTTGTTTTTTAGGAGTCAATCCTGCAACACTCAATTCTAATGAATTATTGACATTGTGTATTGCATTGTATTCTAATCTGCAGGATGTTATCTTTAAACCAAATTCAAACTTTCTGTGATCTATACATTTGGCAATCAGCTGATATACATTTTTAAGAGCTGTTCCTGTTCAGAGTCACCCCAATCCTTAGAAATTATACCTCAAGTGGAATTTGTGGCCAGGTGGTTGAAGGTGACAGACTGTGGCGTTATTAAGGATCCTCCTCAGGGGACCATGAATATCTGTACCAATTGTCATGGCAACTGGCCAGTAATTGTTGAGATATCTTGTTCCTGATAAGAAGAGTCGGATGGACTGTGGTGCAGGGTGGACAGTGTTTACATATACAGTAGCAACCAGGAAATACATTTTACTCAAAGAATTGACTCATATATGCACTAATTGATCTCATTCAGAGTGTGTTTGGAGTCCTGCCTATAGCTTTGCTGAATGAAGGACAGAAATGTGTGTTCAGTGGTGTGTGTGGAGGCGTTCAGTCCCAAAATAACTGCTTTCAACCTGCTCTTCTCTTGGAGCTCATGTAGAGGTAACCAGCTTTAACTCTAATGAATCAAGAGTGGCCTGTTGGTGAACTGGCACATTAAAGGATTAGAACACACTCAAACACACCAGAGTCGCCTGTCTGCTGCTCGATACATGGGGCTGGCTCAACCCCTATGGTTATAACCTATAACTCAATTAGAATTGAGGGGAAACATTGTGTTAACAGTCAAATATATGTTTAACTTTGTTTAACGTGTTTTTTTTAATAGACAAATTAGTTACATTCAAAATACGAGGGTACAAAAATGTACAAAGGAATACTAACATTAATTGATAGTGAGATTTTAAAGTCGCTGGACCATATGCATAATATTATCATATGGGTATTATTGATATCAATAATGCATTTCAATGTCAAGGTTATTGCAAAACCCCCACCTTGATACCATCACTGGATGCTGGACTTGCTGAGTGACAGCACATTAGTATTGTCCAATATGGCTTATGTTTATTGATTTATCAATATTTTTTCAGTATATAGCACAAGGTGTCAGAAAGTATGGAAACATTTCAATCAATGTTTACCTTAGCTCTGAGTGACGTCTTACGGTCCAAAACTGAAGATATTCAGTTAACTGTGATATAAAACAGATCAAAACGCACATTATCACTTTTTTTGATAAAGCATTAAACTGTGGATTGATTATCCATTGTCGATCATCAATGTACTGGTATCCTAATTGATTACTTAAGTGATCATTTGAGTACTAGCTAGACTTAAGATTCAGATGTAACTAGCAGTAGTCATAAATAAAAATAAAAATGTGTGGAGCCATACTTCAGGTGAAGCACCATGTTGATACAGCTGTGTTAAAATGTCCGCATAACGTTGAATCAAGTACTTTTTTGGGTTATTCATTCTAACTTAGGTTAAAACGACCTGATCTTTTAAAAAAAATTCTATAAATTTTACCCCTAGCAAACATGCCACACATTCTAAGAAATCAGCTTTAGGATTCCACATTTCCACAGGGAGTCACGAAGGATTCAGGACTTTGAACCACTTAGCCGTGGTGACATGAAGTCATGTGACCGTCATGTAGTCAGTTATGGCCTAAAGTTAACTTTTGACTTCTGACCAATATATTTACTCACAATTGTGTGGTGTCAATATGTGGAGATTATCCTGCTGAACAAAACATGTAAATATCCAAACGTTTGTTTAACACAGAGCTTTTTTGTTGTTGTTGCAATATTCCAAAATCCAATGAAAAAATCCCATGTGCCAACCACTGTGTAAAGTTACATTAATCTGTCTGAAAGTGTTGGTTACATTTACAGTCATTTGAAATTGTGAATCAGCCATACCTCGCTACAGATGTTAAAAAAAGTTAAAGCTAAATAGACGTAGGCGTCCAAAATGAAATTGTATGCAACGTGTGTGAAGCAGAAATCCTGCAGCTCCACCCGCTGTGACGGACCGGTGAGCGGAGCGAAACACACTATGGCGCATTTCCATTGCAGGGCCTCACTCGGCTTAGTACGGTATAGTTAGGCTTTGTTAGGCCAGGCTCACTTTATGCTGCGTTTCCATTACAGTTTAGTAGCTGGGGCAGTAACTATAGTAACTATAGTAACTATAGTAAGTATAGTAACGCGGTAAGGGACTGCGGATGGAAATGAGCTCAAAGCTAAATCTGGCACTGTTACGCTTAACACATTTGACTGTTTTAAGTGTTCATTACTGTGCATTGTCCCTGCCAAATAAACGATTAAATAAATAAAAACGCAGTGTAGGCGGAGCCGTGACGTCATCTTCAATGTGAACCACAGAAAGCACTCAAGCTCACAGCTCCTCATATCTGTTCAGAAACTAGACAACAGTTAAACAAGTACAAACCACAGACTGTCTGTGTCATGGTGAATACAGTCGCTGCTTTATTTATGTCTGTATAGGCCGTTGTTGTGAGTGTGGACGGTCGGAGCATATACTGCGTTAGCTTAGCCAATCTCTATTTAGAAAACAAGCATTTTAAAAGGTTTTTCCCCTGCCGTCTGTCTGCAGACTTGTCAAAGCATTAATTCATGGTTTTTACTAACCGGTATCAGTATGTTGTTACTTCGGCATCATTTTGAAACGTGTATTACAATTAAATTACGGTCAAATATGTTCATTTTGTTGTAGTTGTAGCCCCCTTGCCAGCGATTCTCTCTCTCTAGTTTAGCATACTCAGCCCGAATCAGCCTGGTTGTTGGCCCGGAAAGAACCTCGATTTTATGGGGCTAGAAAAACTGTGAAATAGTACCCGCTAGCCGGCACTACGCCAGGTGGAAACGCAACCAAAAACGGGCCTCGCACGCTTAAACCGCGCTCCGCGCTGTAGTGGAAATGCGCCATAAGAGTTAGACCTAACACACTTAGCCATTTTATCTACCTCTGGAACTAGCTAAACTAGTTATGAATATATTTATTCTTCACTGTCGGGTCACTCATTACTGGATCAGTGAGCTGCATGAGATACTGACAGGCTGTCAGGAGAGAGAGAGAGAGAGAGAGAGGGAGAGAGGAAAAGAGAGCGCTTCCTCTCATTTCTCCCGTGTTATTATCCAAAGTTTATGTAAACTTGAATAATTTACTTCATTTGAATGTAATAATGATGTTGGTTGTTGTTTGTGGAAGCGCCAGTGAATGAGCCCCATTAACTGAGTTGTAAACATCACTTTAAATGGAAGATCCCCTTAGGCCCCGCCCACTCGATCGGATCGGCGATCGGTATCGGCCGATACTGATTCCGGCGATCGGCGATCGCCCCCAAAATTGGCGATCGGAGCATCCCTACCTCTTTGTCTATTTCCATCCGCACTACGTCATGTGAGGACATACTCCCCGGGGGGATGGGTGTGTGCCTGAGTCTACTCACATGTCTGCACTATGTGTCAGTATTTGCTGCATGCCCTCTATATGCACATTCGATTTATATTCATACGCACATGTGCTCAGTCAGAAGCAGTCGGTGGAGTTTCAGCAGCGCTGTGTGCCGTGCCGGTCAACGTGTCCGGGAAGATTTCAATGTCAGATTCATACTTAATTAAAAAGTAAGCTATTGCAAATAAAACCTATCAATACACTTGTGCAAAGAATACATAAATAATACACAAGCCTACACCATAACTAACATAACGCCAATCATTTCCCTCAGCTTGAGGCCTACATATTCTTAAGGCCTGCTGCTGCTGTTGTCTCAACTCATTTGATGAGAATCATCTCTAACTTTGGTCTGGTCAATTCCAGCTAACAGACACACTGGTTTCAGGATGCTCATCACTTTGTCTCAGCGGTTCCACATTCTTCTCTTTGCAGACAGATCATACAGCACAGCCTGGCAGAATCACTTACCCCTAGTTTAGTTATAACAAATAAACAAGCCTTTGTGATATTACCTTCTTCAAGAGCATTCTCGTGTCAATTTAGATTTAAAAAAGAAGAAGTCTAAAACAAAGTGTGGTCAACTCCCGACGGACACACAGCCCATGGAGGATCCTTTACAATCATGGGAATGGATTTGAGTGTAAACACTGCAATGTAGAAGATTTAAAATTACAGAAAGAAAAGAGAAAGTGGCAAAAACTAGATACAGTAGTCATCATGAATTTGAAATACCAACAATTTCAATATATTTAAAATTAAAAAGTCTTATATAAAAAAGGGTTCAATAGACGATTGGAATGGTAAATAAGAAGACAAGGGATAAAAAGGGGAAATTACCCACATGGACCTTAATTGGAAAATATTCAATGAAAAAATGTTAATATAGCATTTGGAAGATGGCCTTTGGAAATCTTTTAATGTGAAACAATGCAGGAAGTGTGTCAATATCAACGCTAGCTTTACAGCAATTCAATCACAAATCATCAAGTTGATCTTTAGTGACTGAAAAGTATTTGATAAACCTAATATAAAAAGAGGAGGCATTGCCTGTTGATGCTCTGTAAGAATTAGTCTTCTGGACAATTATTTATAATATTATTATGACTTTATCATGACTTCTGTTGGAAAGCGTTTCGTATCATTAGTATGGTGGATGTGAAGCCCTCAACAGTAATGCACAGAGGCATTGAGCGGCTGACCCTGGATCAGTGTGCAGACTGTCGTAGCTGAGAACCACCAGCAGGGAGCACATAACCTTCCTGACTGAGTGAATGAAGTGATGATCCATTGTGAGCTTCACATCACGTTAAACAGAACAGCAGTGTGAACAATGAGGGTCCTAGCTAATGCAGCTCCGCATTATCCTGCAGCAGCACAATGTATGAACCAGTGATGTCATGGCAGGGTGAGGAAGAGAGCCTCCTCTGCTGCTGGCTGTTTGTGTAAAACTGATGCATAATTCACACTCACAGCACTCACTGTGTGCGTGTGTGCGTGCGTGCGTGTGTGTGTGTGTGTGTGTGTGTGTGTGTGTGTGTGTGTGTGTGTGTGTGTGTGTGTGTGTGTGTGTGTGTGTGTGTGTGTGTGTGTGTGTGTGTGTGTGTGTGTGTGTGTGTGTGTGTGTGTGTGTGTGTGTGTGTGTGTGTGTGTGTGTGTGTGTGTGTGTGTGTGTGTGTGTGTGTGTGTGTGTGTGTGTGTGTGTGTGTGTGTGTGTGTGTGTGTGTGTGTGTGTGTGTGTGTGTGTGTGTGTGTGAAGGTGAAGGTGATGAGTACAGACTGTCCCAGGAGGCGCAGCACAGCTCGAGGGCAGACAGAGGGAACTCGACTCAGAATGTCTGATGGATCTCTCTCTCTCTCTCCCTTCCTTTCTCACAGAGTGCTGCAGGGATGACGTATTTTTGTAGGCCGAGAGTTAGCACCTCCCTGGTACCCTCGACAAAATGCCAATGGGATTTTACCATAGGCTAATGTTAGTAGTCTCATTTAGTCACTTGTTGGTTGCCATAAAAACTGAATTTGGAAATAATATATACTGTGTAAGTGTGTATATATAATATAATATTTGATTATATTGGATATATTAAAATATTTCCTTCACAAATGCCGCTTTCTCAAAATGTGTCCAGTATTTATTGTATTTTTTGACGACATGATACTATCTAAAGAATCAAAAAATGTTTGCTAAAATAAAATAGCCCTACTATTGTATGACTATTTAAGCACCTTAATTCCTGATAGATCACTTTTTAATCAATACATTTTATCTTGTTGTTTATAATGCCGTCAGTTTGATTTCAGTATACGAACATTAACGTAAGGTGCCAGTTTTGGATGTTTTGAAACTGTTGTTAAACTAAGTTTAAAATAAATACATGCGTTTTATGGCACATTGAAGCTTCAGACATTCACCAGTTGGGCACTGCTTGTGTTAACCACAGATCTTATTTCAGGCATATAACCAAAAACATGTTCAGAAAAACGTTGACTTCCCAACGAAAGTTCTAAAATGCTGACTCATCTGCAGGTTTTATGACTCATTCCTGCACCCCTCGATTGTCCTCCTTGTTTCTGTGTCTCCTTCTTCAGTTGTTTCTCCTCCGTACACTCGCTCTCTCATCATGTCTATTTTTACCCGCTGAGCTTCAGCAGTGTGTCACGCTGGAGGATGATGTGTAGTAAGTGTGAAGCAGGCTTTCTGTCCTTTGCTTTGAACCATATCTATTGAGGACCACTTGTCATGTCTACTGATTCTGAGTCATTTATTTTAGAAATATCCATTCACAAGACAAAAGTAACGATTAGAGGAAAGGACAGTATTTTGTGTATCAGCTTTCCTTATAATCATCACACACAATCACATTCATTAAGCAGCTAGGGAACCAGGTTGGAAACAACAGATTTCTCCACATTAGGATCAACGCATTCTGAATTCCACTGGTTAGGGTTTTGGGGAACGTGTGGTGCTCCATAGGAGCGCAGCGCGGTGCACGGGCTCTCGGGTACATATTTTTTGTTTAAAAACCTATTTAAAAACTCCTGTAATAAAACCAATACAAGTTTATAAAAGCCCTGCTTGGTCTGTGTTAAAAAAATTAAATGAAATAAAAAAAATGTGCAATAAAAGGGATAGAAGAGAGCAGCGGCTGAAGCACAGAGCGTATGCGGCGGGGTTAAAACCTGTACTCCTGCTCCCCCGAGGGGGTCCCCCCTGGTGGGGTGTCCGAGGCTGTGTCCCACAACATCTGGTAAAAGACCTGGTAAGTGGGTTAAAAACATCTGGCTAAAAGTACCGAGGTTGACTTTGTTTAAAATCGGCATGCAGGTAACATTAGTGTGAAAAAATAAAAGATAAATAAATACAGAAAAGTGCTTAGTAAAATAAGTGCTTTTGAAAATATGTGCTGGTAATAAAAATCACATCAACCCAAATGTTAAAATATGTAAGATATAAAACAAATATGTAAAATATAAAATACACACGGGTTAGTAGGCTCACGTTGAGGGAAAATATTTAAAAATAAAATCAAGCAAGTAAAAGTGTTTCAAACCCAGGCTGAGGTCTAGAGAGGTGGTGCAGGTGAGACATGGGACACGCCTCGGATGATGTTTAAAAATACTTTATTAAAGGGGTTATTTCAGGGTGTAAGTAATAGCTAAAATAATAATAAAATAATATAAACAATGTTTGAATAGGAAACGGGGGATTAATAATGTATAAAAAAGAATAAAAGATATAACCTCCTCATTTGGAACCTAATGAAATAAGAAACATACAATACACCGTGTTAGGGTTAGGGTTAGGTGAGTACTGTAAACATCAGTATGGACTTTCCTTGAATAAATGTGACATTTTTTTAATGTTTATTTAACATTGATTAATGTTAAACTCCTCTAAATACTCTATTTGGGGAAAGGATAATGCAGCAAACATTTCACATATTGTTTTTGCAGTGGCTTCAAATATTAAAACAATTAAAAAAGGATCCGGCCGTACATGGAATCCCAACTTCTGCTGGCTTCACACAATAATAATATTTAATATAAAGTGTGGTCTTTCTAATTGCCTTCTTCATCAGTCACCAATGTGCAGCAGCATATTCCAGAACATTTCTTCTCTTTGGAAATGAGAAAGAAAACACAGCTGCCTTTTTTTGTTCTATTGCACATTCAATATTTCATGGACCCATCTGGCCATCCTTTGCAACAGTGAAAAGTGTCACCAGCAGCACATTTGTCATGGCAGAAATATTTCTAATCCCAGTGCAGGAGATGGCGCTCCTGACATTAAAGCGCTTCATCGAGCGCCAAGCTGCCGCCGGGATTCTGTGTCTTGGAACAGATTTAGACAGCCATTGTTTAGAGTTCTGAGAAATCTTAATGAGGAGACAATCTGGCCATTAGAACAATGTTTGTATCCTCACAGTGTGGAGGATGTCACTGTAATGTTGTTTTTAATAGCATAACCAAGTGTAATTCTCAAACAATCCAAACCTATAACAGACATGTCCTTTCCCCCTCAGCCCTCTCTGCAGGGCATTGTTGACATGTCTGCTTTATCTGGTGCATAACCTTGCCACAGATCTGGCAACCCATCTGGCAGTGACTGGTGCAGACGGGGGGGGGGGGGGGAGGGGCAGATGGTGAGAGGATGGTCAGCTGTTGTAGGGAAGGCTAAGCTAAAGCTAAATCTGTTGTTTAGCTTTCGGAGGTGCTGAGGGACACAGCTGATGAGATCAAATAAATGCTGCTGTTTAGTGACATGTCAGAACTAATTCTTGTCTCCTGTGACCAGCTGTGATGATGGCCAAAGGCTCATGGGAAATGGTGTTTATTCAAGGCATCGAAAAACTGAAATATTGACGATTGGATTGTACATGACTGAACCCCATACGTGCTGTTGAGAAAGGGCTATGAATTTTTATTTATTATCCAAATTACAAATGTCAAGGTGGTTTTAGAGGAAATGGGTTAGCGTTTTACCAATTTCGCTTCCTTTGTCTGTAAATTAATATTTTTGGAATGTTTTTTTTTTTTTTTTTTTTTTTTTAAAGAGGCCTGAAATAAGGTCTGTGGTTAACTCAAGCTGGATAAATGTTGTTTTGTTCTGTGACAAACCCCACTACGGAAGGTCGGAAGATTTATCTGTCATAAAAACGGCAGTAATATAGCTCAGTTGGTAGAGTTGCAGCAAATGGGGAATCTTTGAACATTTTAGAACATTAGAAATGGCTTTTATTGGGTTAAAAATGGTTTTACTCTGGCTGCTATATAACTCAGTTGGTATAGCTTGTGACCCATGTACCGGTTCTTGTTCACTGTCACTTAAATAAAAGGCACTGGTTGCCCAAAAATAACTAAGAAGAAACTAAACGAAACGTTGATTGCTAACAAGTGTCTATAGGACTATAAACGTCATCACGTCAAACATTAGCTTAGCGGTGGTGATGTTACTTCATATGACTGTAATCTAGTTTGATTTCACCTTAGTGATTAAAATAACGCTTCAATCATTATAAAAAAGTCTTCATAACATATAAAAACATGTTAGTATCATAAACGTGTTTGCTATACGTCTATTGTGTAACATTCTGAAATCCAATGTAAATCCCAATGGCTTTTAGTTGAGTGAGCCCTTTCAATGCTATCAGCCCAAACAACAGATTAAATTATCAGCAATTCTAATACTCACTGAACCAACATCAGACTGACTCCCACCTCCCTCACAAACCATTAACTCTAAATGTTTTAATATGTGCTCAAACGATCTTACGCCTCACCTCCTGGTTCTCCTCTGGAGTATCCCCGGCCTGAGGAGGGCTGTTGGAGCAGTTAGTGGGCTGATGTAACCGTGCACGTGAAGCTGCAAAGGCTGCTGGATGTTGTGGAGGTTCCACCTGTCGGGACAGATTAGCATCCTCTCACATTCATCTGTGTCTGCTGCTGAGGGAAGACACGGCTCGGCCTTTGATGTGATGCAATTATGGTTTGTGTGCTCTGAAGGATTACAGCGGTGGAGGTGATAAACAACGAGCACTCTGTCATGCTTTGCTTCCACGTGGGTATATCAGAGCCAACACAGCACTACAGCAGCTTTATTAAAACAGGGTGAGGAGATCAAATATGTAATTGTTCTAGATTGATGTGTTTAAACACACCAAGGCAACTTATAACTGTTCAGCAGTGCTGCTCTAACACATTGCAATACATGTGTACCTATTAAAGTGGCCAGGTAGTGAATTTCAGCAATACAGTTTCTTCAATTCAATTTCTTGTATATTTCCAATTTCTTACACTGAATAAATATTTTAGCTATTAATCATGTACATTTGACTATTTCCTACAAACAAGGCATTTCATGTGCGTGTTACATCCTCGCTCGTTTCCAATGTGCCCAATCTGTAGGTGTTGCCTCAGTCTGGACCGCCCATAGTTCACTATGAAACTACATTTTATCGTTTTTTTTTGTCTTGGCAATCCTCTCAGTTATTCATCCAAATATTTGTCCCCTGGGTTTGAGCGCACAGATACAGACATAGAGACAGATAGGGACGAGCTGGAAAGACATGGCCCCCTGTGGGCCAAGAGTAGCACGTATGTCTTATTGTTGTTTTTATTTTAAGAGGAGCCATGACAAATTTGAATTGCCTCAGGAAGGCCAAGTTTGTTTCTATGAGCATGCTCAAATGGAGACCACATCTATAAAACTAGTCAAGATGACCCTACAGCCCGTGCCGACTGGGGTCCAATTCAGAACTTTTCCCAGTATATTGACTACAAAGTCTTTGAAGATTTGGCAGCATTCACCAAAAACCAAACTAGTTTTTTAGTGACCAAATAAACAGCAATGTTCAGATCAATTACTTATTTATTATTTAAATAAATGTGAATGTATTCTTGTATTAATATCACTCTATAACCATAATACGTTACATCGTTTATCTGTTAATTAAGGCATTTCATGTGCGTGTTACATCCTCGCTCAGTTTCCAATGTGCCCAATCTGTAGGTGTTGCCTCAGTCTGGACCGCCCATTGTTCACTATGAAACTACATTTTAGAGCTTTTTTTTGTTTTGGCAATCCTCTCAGTTATTCATCCAAATATTTGTCCCCTGGGTTTGGGCTTCAAGTAAAGATAAAGATTTGTATTATTCCCAACCTCTCCATGGCAAGTGGCATATGCAGTTAAAAGTTATAGGTTATAAATGTTGTCCTTTGGAAGAGCAGCTTCATGATGTTGTCTTGGTTTTTAGAAAGTATCACCAAGGTAACTACAGAGACAGCTACTAAGTGTATGTTCAAAGACAACACATTCTGCTTCTTCTCAGGTGTATCAGTATTTATTTTATTTTATTTTATTTTTTATTGAGTCAGGCACAATGAGTTACATTTATACGGTCTATATTTTTCCTTAAACTGGCAGTTTCTGCACATGGTGTCAATACCACATCCAAGGCCTCAGCGAGGTCTTTGAAAATGCTTGTCCAGTATCCTTGTAGGCGAGGACAAGACCAAAACATATGAGTCATGTTTGCTGGTGACATGTGGCATCTGTTACAGGTATCCGTGACATTAGGGTATATTTTGGAGAGTTTAGAGTTGGTGTAATAGATACGGTGGACAACTTTAAGTTGTATACGATTGAGCCTGGAACAGGACGTACTATTGTTCACTCTCGCTAATGCGCCATCCCAGACATCATCATCTATTGCTTGGACTAGTTCATCTTTCCAATCTTGTTTAATTTGACCAAGAGATGTTTCTGTGAGACGGGAGACGGAATTGTAAATTCTTGAAACCAGACCTTTTTCGGTTGTTAGAGTGTCCAGAATTGAGTCAATTATTGAATCCGGAGGGATATTTGGAAATGAAGGGTTATTTAGTTTAACCCAGTTACGGACCTGGAAGTAGCGAAATAGATGAGAGTCTGGGAGGCTACATTTGTTAGAGAGTTGGCTAAAGCTACCGAAAACATTGTTGATGTAAAGGTCCCTTACTCTGATAAGACCTAATCTATGCCACATAGAGAAGGCCCCATCAGTGTGAGGGGGGAGAAAGAGATGGTTGTTGCAAATGGGACTATGTATAGAGGATCCATGAAGTCCATGGGCCTTTCTAAATTGGGACCATATTCTTAGGGTGGAAACAACTATCGGGTTATTCGAATATTGAGTCGGCCGGCTGGGTAATGTAGATGTAAGCAAAGCCAAAATTGAGGTAGTAGGACAGGATTTGGCTTCAAGCTCACACCAACTCAATGTTGGTTCCTTAGTCCATACAATTATTTTGTGGATATTGGCTGTCCAATAGTAGTGTCTTATGTTTGGAAGCACCAATCCTCCTGTAGATCTGTGCCTTTGTAAAAGCTCTCTCCTAATTCTAGGAGTCTTCCCTTGCCATAAAAAAGAGGAGATTAGTATGTCTATTTTACGAAAAAGTGATTTGGGTAGGAAGACTGGCAGACATTGAAAGAGGTACAGGAAGCGAGGGAGCACGTTCATTTTGATACAGGCCCCGGCTCCACGAGGACAAATACGGCAAAACGCATCGGAGTAACGCAAATGCAACCGCAAAAAACCTTCCGTCCCCACGCAATATACACCGGATTGTGTCAAGCTCCACGAGACGGCTCCGTTTACATCCAAACGCTGGAAAAGCTGCAGTACATATGCCGAGCCTGTACGTGGCGCTGTAACTTCCTCCACAAAAGCAGCAACTTCCTCCACAAAAGCAGCAACTTCCTCCACAAAAGCAGCGAAGAAGAATGGTTGTCATGGCTGCACTTCTGTGTATTCTCCGCGGTGGGGGCCGACAGAACCGGGCAGAGTTTTTCGCCAGTCAATGTGTGTTAAAGTTGAAATCTTCCGGACAAAATTATAAAAGTGCCGGTCAAAGGTCTTCATTGTTATTTATTGAGCTTTAAAACAAATGAATAACGACTCTATATAATGATATATAATCATCAAATACACGGAGCCTGTCCTCTCTTTTTCCTCTCTTCTGACAGCGTCAGTGTCTGTCTCATGCAGCAGCTGATCCTGTAATGAGTGACCCGACAGTAAAAATGAACATATTTATAACTAGTTTAGGTAGTTTGAGAGGTAATTAAAATAGCTAAGGGTGATGATCTGACTTGAAGTGTGTGTTTTGCTCCCGCTGCATCACAGCGGCAGGAGCTGCGTGTCTCCGTCCTGTCAGATTAGACTTCACTCGCGTTTATGTCCATCTCGAGATAAAGATAAATAATCTGAATTCAAGGAGGAGCTCCTGTAGATGTTGCACAAAGAACTGTAGCATGGTCAGTAGCGACTGGAGCACGATAGCAACCCTGCGGGGGAGAGGCGGGGCTATGAAAACGAATGACCGTATAGGCGACTCCACGGCCCCGTTGGACCCCCCAGAGCGCTCCGTTCCCAGATCTATCCACCTTTGGACCCGTTGTCGTTTGCGGGGTCTGTTTCTACGTTTCCCTTACGGCGTCGTCGAGCTTAGAGGGCTATACGCATGAGAAATATGCGGGTTCAACCCGTTTTCGTCCTCGTGGAGCCGGGGCCACAGTTTACCCTCCCAGCGATAATTAAATGTAAATGATTGCACCTTTCCAAATCAGATTTGAGTTTGTCAATTAGTGGTGGGACGTTGTTTTTGTAAAGGTCTGAGAGTTTTCCACATATATTTACACCTAAGTACTTAAAATTACTCCTGGACATCTTAAAGGGGATGAGTCTATCGGGGATCTGGAGGGCCAGGTCATTTACAGGGAAGCACTCACTCTTGGAAAAGTTTAGCATGTACCCTGAAAAGGTTCCGAATCGGGTTAACAGATCAATTATCTGAGGAATGGTAGATATAGGGTTAGAAATGAACAATAGTAAATCGTCAGCGTATAACGAGAGTATGTGTTCTGAACCATATCTGATAATTCCTTGTTTAAAGCTGGCAGATTTAAGCGCAATTGATAGTGGTTCGATCGCCATGGCGAATAGTAACGGGCTTAAAGGGCAACCCTGGCGAGTTCCTCTACCTAGTGTAAAATATTGAGAATTCATCCTGTTAGTACTCACTGAAGCCTTGGGTGAAGAGTATAACAATGCTATCCACGACACAAATTTGGATCCGAGGCTGAACCTCTTAAGGACCTCAAATAGAAAGCCCCACTCCACCCTGTCGAACGCTTTCTCTGCATCCAATGAGACCACCACCTCTGGTGTCTCATCGGATGTAGGAGAGAGGAGGATGTTGAGAAGGCGACGGATGTTGGAGAAGGAGTGTCTGCCTTTCATAAACCCAGTTTGGTCTAATGATATGATGTTTGGCGTGACTGATTCAAGGCGTATGGCTAGTATCTTAGCTAGGATCTTATAGTCCGCATTCAAAAGGGAGATGGGGCGATAGGAGCTACATTCAGAATTTTCCTTGCCTGGTTTTAATAATACGACTACTACCGCCTCAGTGAGAGTTTGAGGCAAAGCTCCCCGGTGCAGAGAGTCCTCGGACATTCTCAAAAGGAGGGGGGTCAATTTATCAATACATTTCTTATCAAACTCAATTGGGTAGCCGTCAGGGCCCGGGGCCTTACCACTCTGAATCAGCCTGATCGAGTCAGCTATTTCACTGGGCTTTAGAGGTTGATCCAACTCACCCTCCTGAGCAGGTGTTACGGACGGAAATTCCAGATCATCCAAGAATTTTGTTCTGTCCGCATTATCGACCGGGGCTTGTGAGGCATATAGTCCTGAGTAAAAGGTTTTAAAGGTGTCATTGATCACCGATGGGATTGCTGTGAGTTCACGAGTAGGGGTCCGTATTTGTTTAATTTGTTGGGAGGCCGACTGGCTCTTAATTTGGTGCGCTAGGAGACGACCCGCCTTCTCCCCATGTTCATACTGAAATCCACGCGATCTTAAAAGCAATTTCTCAGTCTCTTGCGTTGAAAGTCAATTGTATTCCATCTGAAGATTTTGCCTTTCTTTATCTAGTTCAAGGGATGGAAATGTTGAGAGCTTGCTATCTAGTTTTGCTATTCTGCCCAAAAGTTCTAACTGTTTTTGCTTTTTCAATTTATTTTCCCTTGCAGAGTAAGAGACAATCTCTCCTCGGATCACAGCTTTTAACGTCTCCCACAGAAGAGATGGTGATATGAAATCAGACATATTGGTTGTAAGGAAATCCTCAATAGCTTTAGAGATTGTTTCACAGAATTGATCATCGTTTAACAGTGTGCAGTTCAGTCTCCAGGGGGGACGTGTCTTTTGTAGCAGTGTGAATGAGAGGTCAAGTAGTAATGGGGCATGGTCGGATATCACTACGGTTGAGTATTCTATGTTTTTGACAGCGGGAAGAAAATAGTTATCAATAAAAAAATAGTCGATTCTCGAGAATGTTTTGTGAACCAAGGAGTAGAAAGAAAACCGTTTCGCTTTGGGGTAGAGAAATCGCCATGGGTCCACACATCCTGTTTGACTCATAAATAATGAAATGGCTTTAGCCATTTTAGAGGAGGAGTCCCGTTTTGGACTAGATTTGTCTAAAAGCGGGTCCATTGTACAGTTGAGATCACCACCCAAAATCAAATGGTGGGAGTTTAGGTCAGGTAGTAATGATATCACCTTTCCCATGAATGCTTCATCATCCCAGTTGGGCGCATATAGATTGGCGAGAACAACATTGACATTGTTGAGGGAACCAGAGACTATCACAAAGCGACCTTGAGGATCCGCTATAACCTTAGTCGGGCTGAACTGTATTTTTGTATGCATCACAATAGCTGCGCCTCTTGTTCTACTACTAAAATTGGAACGAAAGGTTTGGCCAACCCATGATGCCTTTAACCTATGGTGGTCCTTGGTGGTCAGATGAGTTTCTTGTAAAAAGGCAATTTCAGTTTTAAGTTGTTTTAAGTGGGAACATATTCTGCCTCTTTTAACTGGGGCATTCATGCCCTTAACATTCCAAGAGACAAGTCTTAGACATGCTCCACCATTTCCTGTTACATTAACCATAATCAAAATGTGACCCAGAAGTATATGAAGAGGTCGCATGGGGCCTATTTAATGGAAAGCAGGAGAAAAGAACCACAAAAATACAAAAACAACAATAAACATATAGTAGGACCTAACACCCAAATTCTCCCCAAAAAATGCTCTCAAAAAGGAGAGCCAAACACATATTCCCTTTCCTAAGCTTGTTCCTGAAACGAGAACTAGCAGCAGGACTCCAACAAATATGTCACTTCCGTATGACATTAACCTATAATCTAACTAATGTTCCTGAGCAGACAGGGCTCCTATTTCTTCAATTGGTCTGACATGTAGAGTAAACAGTCTAGTGTAGTTTGTAGCCAATATAAATGTAACCGCACAAACCAGAAATGAAACAAATAATTAATTGTTCCCCCGGGACCGTGCCCCTTTAACACCGGAAGTGGCCACAGTAAACATCAACAGTGGAAATGTGCACATGCTGGATAACAACATCCATCCATACCTCACAGTGGTTCCATATCAGGATATCTAAATACAAACAGACTCGGGTTAAACATTTCAACTTCACCGTTTCCAGAGATGTCCGTTAGTGAGTGTTTATTTTCCGTGCATTCAGTCCAGAGAAAGTCCGTGTATCAGTATTTAGTGTCTCTACTGCTTTAATGTTAAAAAAGCGTGTGGGAGAGAAGGATTACACATTACAGGAAAGGGAAAACCCCAAAAAGCAAAAAAGGGACTCTTTAAGATAAACTCTGAAAAGCTAGTTCCTGACAGCTATAGGGCTACAGGTGGTGTTCCTTACACCTGTAGTGAACACTGCAGGGTCATATCTGCTTCTTTTGGTTGGATCTTACTTCTTCATTTCTATTTGGTTTGGCTGCCTTCCCAGAGTACTGCATTTGAATTTCTGCACTGTTTCCTGTGCATGACTCGCACAGCAACAGCAGCTTCTGTTTCCCTAAAACCTGACAATCATGATCCTATTAACGCTTCCCGAGCAGCCGGGGGCAAAGTGATGTCAGGAGGGAATGGAAGTGTAAGGAAAGGACGAGGAGCTCCCTGTGGATGGACAGTCCTCTGCTTCATCATCATCCCTCAAACAGGGTGCAGGACTGACTCACTGTAGTGGACATTTTGTTCACATGTATCTCCTTTTACTCTTTTGAGGTACTCTATTGGCGCATTTCCATTGCAGCGCGTAGCTCGCTTTAAGCGTGCCGTGTCGTGCCGTCCCCTTTTTTGGTTGTGCTTCCACTAGGCCTCGTTCCGGCGCGGCACGGCGCGGGGCCACTTTTTCCCCTCTTTTCTGGCCCTAGAAAATTGTGGTTCTATCGGGGCCAACAAACAGGGCTGAGTCGGGCTGAGTATGCTAAACTAGAGAGAGGAGCGCTGGCAAGAGGGCTAGAACTACAACAAGATGGACATATTTGACCGTGATTTAATTGTAATACACGTTTCAAAATGATGCCGAAGTAACAACATACTGATACCGGTTAGTAAAAACCATGAATTAATGCTTTGTCAAGTCTGCAGACAGACGGCAGGCGAAAAACCTTTTAAAATTCGTGTTTTTCTAGATGGAGATTGGCTAAGCTAACGCAGTATATGCCCCGACCGTCCACACTCACAACAACGGCCTATACAGACATAAATAAGGCAGCGACTGTATTCACCATGACACAGGCAGTCTGTGGTGTGTACTTGTTTAACTTTTGTCGAGTTTCTGAACATATATAAGGAGCTGTGAGCTCTGAGTGCTCACAGCTAACGGCTGTGTTGTGTTTCTGGATTTCTCATTGAAGATGACGTCACGGCTCCGCCTACACTGCGTTACTATAGTAACTACCCCAGTTCCTAAACTGTAATGGAAGCGCAGCATGAAGTGAGTCGGCCCTGTTAAGGCCCAACGCGGCCAAGCCGTACCGAGCCGTACCGAGTGTGGCCGAGGCCGACCGTGTAGTGGAAATGCGCCATATCAATCCCTGCTGCACTGTACAGAGGACATCCTGGGCTTTCCAGTGATATGTCATTTGTTAAGATTGCATGTGGGGAAGTCCCTCTTTCTTTTCAACCAAAATGGTTGGCTTACCAACAACAACATAGTAGGAGGAGGGGTGTGTCTTATATTGTTGATCAGTTGTTATTTTTACCATGAAAATCATATATGTTCTTGTTTATTAACATGTGAGGAACTATATAATTAGTTCTGAAAGCAATTCAATAATTAGAGTTTTGAAATAACAGCTCTTTTCTAAATGTCCATCCTAGTGGACGTCAGGACCATCTTCATGGACTTTATGACTCAATATTGTTGCAGGAGACGGAACTGAAGCAGACATTTTCTGTACCAGATAGTTCAGGGAGATTCAGATTTTGACCTCTCAGATGATGAGAGAGATGAGGGTTTCACACCTGGGATAGAAGAGGGTGAAGGAGAAGGCGGAAAAAGATGCAGGAGGCTCCATGAGTGCACAGATACAGACATAGAGACAGATAGGGACGAGCTGGAAAGACTTGGCCCTCTGTGGGCCAAGAGTAGCACGTATGTCTTATTGTTGTTTTTATTTTAAGAGGAGCCATGACAAATTTGAATTGCCTCAGGAAGGCCAAGTTTGTTTCTATGAGCATGCTCAAATGGAGACCACATCCATAAAACTAGTCAAGATGACCCTACAGCCCGTGCCGACTGGGGTCCAATTCAGAACTTTTCCCAGTATATTGACTACAAAGTCTTTGAAGATTTGGCAGCATTCACCAAAAACCAAACTAGTTTTTTAGTGACCAAATAAACAGCAATGTTCAGATCAATTACTTATTTATTATTTAAATAAATGTGAATGTATTCTTGTATTAATATCACTCTATAACCATAATACGTTACATCGTTTATCTGTTAATTAAGGCTGTCTTTTCACACTAAAATGGTCTTGACGTCCTCTACAGTGGACATACTGTAACATTTCAAATTAAACTAAATTTAAAAAAGTCTAAATTGCAAGATGATTTTTTAACCCTAAATAGGTAGGAAAAGAAAAATAAATAATTGGAAGACACTTTTTTTCCTCGGTTCCCAGGATTATGGAAACTTTGTGGGCGTCAGGCAGCCCACGTGTGTACTTTCATTTTCACACCCACACTTTTGTCTTGTGAAAGAGAGGAAATAATCCTCTGCTCAACATCCATGCCTTCATGACTCATTTGGCAACAGCACACTGCACCCTCTCAACATTTTTTCATTTATAGCTGTTTTGATGTGACACATTTGGCCTTGGACCAAATATAAACCAACAGTGTAAGTGATAAATATATATACAGTGCTGAAACATGCATTATACATAACAATGTCCCCACTCTCTCCTTCCTGGGCGGTCCGATGTTCTTCCCTCCTTCAGGCTCGGGTCCTCCACCAGAGGTCTGGGATCCTGAGGGTTCTGCGCAGTGTCTGCGTTCATCAGGGATCTGGGATGTTGTTGCTGGGATCTGCTGGAGCCCCTGTATATCATTATCTATAGTTATCTGATATCAGAATGCGACTGCAGATATTTGAACACTGAGCTAGAAGTTGTTGACAAGTTAGATGTTAGATAGCAAAGTATCTATTGGTCCCACATCCTCTTCATGAAACCCTTTTCCCTGGGGTCCCTTGTGAAGTAGCATTAGTTCCATATTCTCTGCCCCTGTTCCACAAATGTCCAAGAACGTCTAGTTCAAGTTGTGCATTTCTCTTCGCTGACACAAACCTTGTTGTCCCGGGCGACGTTCAAGCCTGTATGACCCTCGTATTTGCAGTGTTACTCATGCCTGAGGTAGGCAGATAGCAGATAGCATTAAGGGTCTTGTCTATGGCCCCCCGCTGGACTTGCAGACTTGAGCCGAAGTCAGTGGCCTTAAGATCTTCAATTCAATTGAGAGCCACAAATTGCTGCATATGCCATCTATCTTAGCCCTCGGCATCTTGGTTTATGGCCGTCAACATCTTGGTTTACATTTTAATCTTAGACGACCCAATGATACAATTAACTTTCTTTATGTCATTAGACATTTTGCATCATTTATTTTACTGTAAATTAGACCATCATTTACAAAATGGTAATTTTTCTCATAGATTTCTATGCAATAGAGCGCACAGTGACGCGTCCTGAAACCCGGAAGTAAGCTGCGCATGGGTTCCTTCGACAAAAAAGCAATGAGATTTCTCCATAGGATTTAGAAAAATAGCTGGAAATAAGGTCTGTGGTTGAGACACATTCAAGAGACGGATCACGTTTTGTTCAGTCGGATAATCTCCACATGTCTACCCTACTTTTATCATTTTCTTATCATACATCTATCGATCATAAATCTATCGATTAGACACTGTGGCACTCTATTGGATTTACAGTGGAATGCTCCCTGCTGGCCATTAGAAAGCAGGTTTAAGGCACTTCTTCTTTGTCTTCATATTTCAGACCGTGACAGTGCCACCCCCCCCCCCCCCCCCCCCCCCCCCCCCCCCCCATTGACTTAAACATTAAGCCATGTTAGTTGCTTAGTGGGAGATACATCAACAATAAAGTCTCTTTTGCTTTTTTCAAATGACGGTAGAACTTGTAGAACGTATAGAATGTAATAAAAACAGCTAAAAGTTAAAAAAAACTCAGTGTGCTTGATCGTTATGAAGGTGCAGGAATCTTCTGATTAGCATTGCAAGCTGAGCCTCAAACGGCTCATTTCAGAGTGAACAAGCAGATAATATGCTGAGATGGAATCATGCAGTGAACCATAATAAAGAAATCAGAGATGATACTATGCCTCTTAGACCAGCACCACTGTTGTTCAGTGATGCCTGGCGTATGAAGAATGGAACTAGTGGAGCCAGAAAGGTTTTTCCCCTCAGATTCTGCAGCCAGCAGCACCGCTACTCCACCAACTGACCACAGCAGAGAGACCCTGAGGTAGCCTTCTGTTCAGTTTCTAACTGTTGATACAGGGAATAAAACCCACTGAGTTCAGTTTGTCACGATGGGTTCGTACATCAATTAGGGAATACCCTGCAGTTATGGTTCATTTGTATTAAACGCCTTTGATCCCAATATATTTTGTACTATCTGCATGTTATATTCCACTTGAACAGTTCTACATAGTAAGACAATATACATCAAAAAAGGACAGCTTATTACAGCTTTGAATCTCAGTCAGAGGTTGTGCTCCGAGTCCAAAGAGATGCATCCATTCACTTATATTGTGTTTGACCATAGATGTAAGGAGAGTAGATACACACAGATCTGTATGGACTGTTAACAAATCTTTATATTTTCTAGCTCAAATGTAATTTTTGTCACTTGCAAAGTTTGCTTGGCTGCGGATTGGTTTCAGAAACATGTTTGGAAGTTGTTTATAACGTCAAATACACAATTTCCTGTTCACTGAATCGAGAATCACTTTTGAATTGAAATACAATTCCCCAAAAGATTCCCATCTCTATTAAGGGCTAATTGCAGATAATTCAAGAGAAGACATCTGTTGTGAGTCCTCTGTGTGTAAGTGTGGGCGTGTGTGTGGGTTATTAAGAGGAAATTGTAAATTGCTTTTTTCGGTTTTCGGCAATTCTTCCTATCGGTCATTTTAGAAAATGTTGGGATTAGACAAATGCCATCCTTCAATGCAATCCTTGATTTTGAACGATCATGCTGTATCAGTAATCTTGTCTGGCAATAGAAAGCCTTTGAATCTAAGACTAACTCTCCATTCCCCTAAACGTCCAAGTACTGAGAGTGCTCACAGTTACACATCTTCTCCTGATGGAAGCAGCTTAGAGCACTACATTAGTGCTGCTGGACCTATGAGCTGTGTGTGTGTGTGTGTGTGTGTGTGTGTGTGTGTGTGTGTGTGTGTGTGTGTGTGTGTGTGTGTGTGTGTGTGTGTGTGTGTGTGTGTGTGTGTGTGTGTGTGTGTGTGTGTGTGTGTGTGTGTGTGTGTGTGTGTGTGTGTGTGTGTGTGTGTGTGTGTGTGTGTGTGTGTGTGTGTGTGTGTGTGTGTGTGTGTGTGTGTGTGTGTGTGTGTGTGTGTAGGACAAAAGGTGAAGGTATTGATGGGGAGTTAGAAGGCATCAGAGCCGAAGTACCTAGGTCAGCTATTCAGCATCTATAGATTGTAACTTAATCCCTGTTTAAACACACACACACACACACACACACACACGCACGCACACACACACACACACACACACATACACACACTCACACACACACATGCATACGTTGCCCTATCCCCCCATGCTCTTATCAACACATATGTCTTTTGTTACGTACATGTTCCACGCGCCATTTCCCTAGCCCTATAGTCCATTCAGCACTCATCATCGCTCAGCGGTACAGCGGGCCACTTGCCCTTCACACACATGCACTGCAGCCCTCTGACACATGAGCACTCTGTCAGGAGAGCTGCTGCACGCCTGAGGGATGGACGGTTTCATTTTCACTAAATCCAATTCCACTTGACAATGGCAGGATGAGTTATCCAGGCTGGAAGGAGGCTGGGTTTGAGTAAACACTGTTGCCGATAACCTCAGAGGTCATTTATCAGGATTCAGTGACGGCAGTGCAAGTGAGAGCCGCTCTCCCAACAAAGGCTCATTGTTGAGAGGGGGACACTGATGTCATGGCGCTATATTTCCGGAGATCAGGAACT
Organism: Trematomus bernacchii; assembly: GCF_902827165.1. NCBI lineage: Eukaryota > Metazoa > Chordata > Actinopteri > Perciformes > Nototheniidae > Trematomus > Trematomus bernacchii. The sequence continues at coordinate 7,810,437 of NW_022987656.1, forward strand.
CCCGAGGGAGGGCCTCTGTAATGTAACGAGGATTATCTTTAGCTGTGAATTGTTTCCTGATATCCAGTTCTGCATGATTCACATCAGTTGAGAAACAAGCAGGCATCTTTCTGTAGAAGAGGATCTGCTTTCATTTCGAGTAAACATCCGTCTGCTTGGAGCTTGAGCTACGGATTCATCTGCATCTTATTTGGGAACAATAGTAAGCTGCAGGAATGAGGTCTTAAAGCCCGAAATGAGTTGGCATTTGAACACTTTCAGTCCTTGTCTCCAATGATGTTTTAGTTGTTTATTAAGTCAGATGCCTAAAATAAGATCTGAATTCAACACGAGCTTAAGAGATTTATCAAATGTGTCAGTAAACACCTTGCTTGTACATGTCTGAAGCTTTTGCGTGTCTCAAAAACGCCGGTTGATAACAAGTGGATAAACGTTATCACGCCGAACATTAGCTAACTTTAGCTTAGCGGTGGTGATGTGTAGTTAAGCATTACGCTAGTTTTTATTTTTGGCTTCAAAAATCATAAAAGTGGTGTAAATATGTGGAGATTATCCGACTAAACTAAATGTATCGTAGAACTGTTAACACGTGCTTGCCAAAGATCTGATCTTCTTCAATGTTCCAAAGTCGTATGGAGAAATCCCAGCCACACAATGAATCCCACTAACTTTGGTGATCCCCAAATGTTCCTCTGGTCAGCTTAAAGTGCTGCTTTTGAGTTACATATTTCAACAACTAACGGATGGAAGCATGATATTTGATACAGATATTCTTGATCCCAACAGGATAAATCTGATGATTCCCCATGTATGCGTCATCAACATTTCAATTTGTCCTGTCCTTTGTCCTGTTAGATAAACAAAGTGAGGATGCAGAGGAGACATGATAGAATGTACTATTTGAACGTAGTTTCAATCAAAATTTTGTTCAAATTTTCACCAGATATCCAGAAAAAATTAATGTGAGTCGCCCGCGGGGCATGTTAAAAATAGCACTAGTCCAGGGGTCTCCAACACGTCGATCGCGAGCTACCGGTAGCTCGCAAGCCCTCAATAAGTAGATCGCCAAGCAAATCCAAAATGTAAAAAATACACAAAACAAAAAAGGAAATGTAATTAAAAGAATCTACCCTATGCATAAACGAAACTTCAATCATAGCGAACTCTATCTACTTACTATAACTCTATATCTATCTAACACCCCTCCTCCCCCCACCCCCCACCCCCCACAATGAATATCGACCAATCACGTTCTTGCTTGATTTGCGGGACCAGCGTTGCAGTCGGGAAGAAAATCAATGTGGAGCGTCACCTCATCACTTCATAAGGAGTGTGACCGTGATTCTCCTTCTGGCAGAATCTACACAACACATCAGCCCCATTGAACAGCCTATCATGCCAGCCTATACAGCACATGAGGGGCAGAGTTTTACTGTGTGTGTGTTGCAACTTACATATATATTTATTGCACTTAACGCACACACATGGGCGTAATTTCCACTGGGGACAGAGGGGCAGGGCCGTCCCTCCCTACAGGCCGATCATGCAGGCTGCATGGGGCCTCACATTGCGCAGGGGGCATCGCGCAGGGGGCCTCGCGCAGGGGGTTTCGCGCACGGGGCCTCGGCTTATGAGCTCGGCTTGTGCGCAGTTCTCAGCGCAGTTCTCAGCGCAGTTCTCCGTGCATTACTATATTACAACTATATTATAATAAAATAATATAGTATTTATATTATGATTATTATTATTAGTAGAAGTAGTTTATTTGCATTAATTATATTTTAATCTTTTTGAGGCTAGTATTTGGCAGGAAATGCAGACGTATTCATACTGAACGCATACTGAACGACATACATGCACATTTACCATTTACCTCACTGTATAAAAAAGTAACTGTGTTGATAATAATAATAAACAGGAATTATATTTGCAAAGTACTTTGTTTCCAAACCATTTCTTTTCACTCCTGTCGGTTGGGGGGGGGGGGCCTCATCTCACAATGTCGCTTGGGGCCCCAAGTTGGCCAGGGACGGCCCCCCACTTTACAAATATGTTTATTATAATTTTTTAACGCAAGCCGTCATCGCCACGGAGGAGCACACAGCCTCTGTGAGCGAGCGAGACAGAGAGAGAGCAAGAGAGAGAGAGAGCTAGGGAGGGAGGGAGACAGAGAGAGAGCAAGAGAGAGAGAGAGCTAGGGAGGGAGGGAGACAGAGAGAGAGCAAGAGGGGTAGAAAGAGCACACCTTTATCTATTTAATATAGTTGTACAAAATAAAGTAATACATCTTTCCAATGTGTACTATAGGACAGTACAAAAACACAGTTTAAAAGGGGAGTGATTAGTAAAATATGCATAAATAAAAAGAAAGAATGCTAACTAGGTAACATAAGATAAGAATAAACAAGTTTAAATGATTTGTTATTGGTTGTGATCATATTCTAAAGATGTTTGGATGATTGAAAAGTATACAGCTCCCTTTCATCTGAGTGTTGAGAGCTGTATCCATCAATTCATGTTGTGCTCAAAGTGCACCAGATTGATGCATTTCACTTTTCAAAAAACATCTTCCCGGGGGAGCATGCCCCCGGACCCCCCAGAGGATGTGAGGTCCACCCCCAAATAAAGCAGGTTAAAATAATTGTATTGCATACATAAAAAATAGAGAGGAGTAAAAGTAGCTCACGACTTCTTTTATTTTTTTAAAGTAGCTCTCATCCTAAAAAAGGTTGCGACCCCTGTGACTACAGTGTTGTTACCACCTCAATTGCTTCCAACTTGTTGGATTCTTTTCCCACCATTTCATTAATGTATTTTTATACTAACTGCATTTTGTTTGTCTGAATGCAGCATTAGGAATATTTGTTAACATTTTCATAAAAACTGCTTTCATAAATGATTCAAGCTGGGGTAGTGCTTCTGTCAGCAAATAGATGTCTTCACACACACACACACACACACACACACACACACACACACACACACACACACACACACACACACACACACACACACACACACACACACACACACACACATCTAAGGTTGATCAAACCCCTGAGACACACAGACACACACACACACACACACACACACACACACACACACACACACACACACACACACACACACACATACACACAACACACACACACACATACACACACACACACACACATACACACATACACACACACACACACACACACACACACATACACACATACACACACACATACACATACACACACACACACACATACCTACACACATATACTGTATATATAAGCACTACTCAGTATACCCCACAGACACCATCAGATGAAAATAAGACATAATCAGGGCAGGGGAGAAGACAGGAGAGGGGGGGGAGGAAAGTAGGGCAGCAGAACGTTGGACTGTACCACACATACCTACACACACACACACACACACACACACACACACACACACACACACACACACACACACACACACACACACACACACACCCACCAACCCAGTGAAGCCCAGCAGGCAGAGTATAGAAACATCCAGGAGTGAATAATTCATCACAGAGCAGACCGGGCAGGGACCTTCCCCCAGAGCTGCTGCTACACACAGATATTAATTAACAAACACTAATAATTCAACAATTTCACTGTGTGTGTGTGTGTGTGTGTGTGTGTGTGTGTGTGTGTGTGTGTGTGTGTGTGTGTGTGTGTGTGTGTGTGTGTGTGTGTGTGTGTGTGTGTGTGTGTGTGTGTGTGTGTGTGTGTGTGTGTGTGTGTGTGTGTGTGTCTGTGTGTCTGTGTGTCTCAGGGGTTTGATCAACCTTAGATGTGTGTGTTTGATTGATGGTTCTGCCGGGTTGAATGTAGGCTATTGGAGCAAGTGGCACTTGGGCAGGAGGAACCTCATATGTGTGGGTGATGTTAAGGTATCGACTATAGAGCGCTGCAGGAATGGGTTCTAAACAACAATGATGAGCTAGCACTGTCACAGGTGTCATCAGTGAGTTTTTGGTTTGATTCCGGAAATACAAAATCAGGTGAATGTCTGAAGCTTCTTCGTTTCATCTAACCAAAAACACATTCAAAACATGAGACAAAGGAACACATTTCCGGGTTTTGACTCATTCCTGCACCAGTCTTTAGTTTCCATACGATCACTAAGAAGATTTACCACACTTGACTGTGCTTTATGTAGAAGCAGTTCAATGTGTCATCATTAGGGCTGTTATAATCCTAATATAATCCTCCTATGAAGTAAACACTGTGGCCTTTAGAGTTTACAGTGGTGTCACATACTGTTATATCTCGCAGGCTCCGCCCTCTACTGGACTCTATTGGTACTGCCCTCGACCTCACTATGCGAGCGTTCACCTACTGATGAATCTATAAACGTAGCCGGCCCCCGGGGGCGGGCCTACCTGAGTGCGCGCGCAGGCCCACAGTAAATAAGGCGGCCTCGCCTCCCGACCGCCATCCTTTTCTCTTCAGCGAGCAGGATAAACAACTGAGAGAGCTAAGGAGAGAGAAGAAAATTGAGAAGACTGGAAAACTCACCAGTCCTTGAGCACCGACCTTGCCCTACGTGCAACGGCCTAATCGCAGGTGCCGATCCCCACCGCCTGTGTTTCGAGCTCAGCCGTATGCTGCCGCTGGCTCTTCCTCGAGCTCCTCACTCAGGTAGGCCCGCCCCCGGGGGCCGGCTACGTTTATAGATTTCTCAGTAGGTGAACTCATAGTGAGGTCGAGGGCAGTACCCATAGACTCCAGTAGAGGGCTCCGCCTGTGCTTATATAACTAGGGTTACAATACGTAACCCATCGTTTTCAGCAGTCTAGCAACACAGAGTAAAAGTTAGCGATGTTCCTTCTCTCCAGCTGTAATTTTACACTTTGGGGATTATGGATATGAGTGAGCTGCCGTCAGCTGAAGCTCCTCGGCTCTCCTCACACGTTACAGCTCAGACTACATGATGAAACCACCGGCAATGTGTGGTTTACCAAAGCCCCTCATCTGTCTCTGAACAATTTACCCAGCGTGGTTGGGGGCGAGCAAAACACGTAGAAGCATATCTGAACACTGTGCTAATTCAAAGTGTGAAATGGGGAAATGTTTACGCAATTTCTTCAAATTATTTCTGTATTTTGTACTGGTGTAGTCAATACTGACTGCAGATCCTCTGGCTTTCACATCTCAATTACTCACACTCACAGGCTGTTACTTCAACTGTAATGCAACAAACTGGGTATCCTTTATAGACTTGAAGGAACTTCTTGCCAACTTCAATGATTTTAAAGCAACACATCTTGTTATTATAGTCAAAAGCATAGGGGGTGATAGAGCTCAGGATAGGGAAGGATAATATTTGACCAACTATTATATTTGTTTTAAACAGAAGATGTTATTATGTTGACAACAGCCGCTCTATGCACCCACTGACCAACAATAACACACAGAACAGGAGCTGAAGGGGGGGGGGGGGTGTGTGAGTACAGCAGGTGCTTATTCATTTTTACCAAAACAACAATGCTGGGCTAATGCAGGTTACTACTTGTTACATTACATTGCATTTAGCTGACGCTTTTATCCAAAGCGACTTACAATAAGTGCATTCGACCAACAAGATACAAACTTGAAGAAAACAGAATCATATAAGTACATCAGGTTTCATAGAGCCAAAACATTTCAAGTGCTACTCAACTGGCTTTAGATAAGCCAGTCCTTTGTTAGTAGATAAGTGCTTTGTTAGCAATTCTTTGTTAGTGCTTCTAGCGCTCGAAGCAGAGTCGAAAGAGATGAGTTTTCAGTCTGCGCCGGAAGATGTGTAGGCGTTCTGCTGTCCTGATGTCAATGGGGAGCTCATTCCACCATTTTGGAGCCAGGATAGCAAACCCACGTGTTTTTGCTGATGGGAACTTGGGTCCCCCTCGCAGTGCGGGTGCAGCGAGCCGTTTGGCCGATGCAGAGCGGAGTGCACGTGCTGGGGTGTACAGTTTAACCATGTCCTGGATGTAGGAAGGGCCAGATCCATTCACAGCATGGTACGCAAGTACCATTGTCTTGAAGTGGATTGTTCATTGTCATAACACAAACACAACGATTTGAGAGCAGCCAGGCTATGGAGGCACAGAAGGACCAGGAGCCCTGCCCTTTTGTTTTAAACAGGGCAGATGTATGTAAATCCTTTAAAAGGGTTAACCCACACAAGGCTCCTGGACCTGATGGTATCCCTGGCCGTGTTCTCAGGGTGTGTGCAGTTCAGCTGGCAGAGGTGTTCACAGACATCTTCAACAGGTCCCTGCTGCAGTCTGTTGTCCCCACATGTTTTAAACACTCCACCATCGTTCCTGTCCCCAAAAAGACAAAAATCACCAGCCTCAAGGACTACCGCCCAGCAGCACTCACCTCCATCATAATGAAGTGCTTTGAGCGGTTAGTCAAAACCTTCATCACCTCCTCCCTCCCTGACTCTCTGGACCCCCTGCAGTTTGCCTACAGAGCAAACAGGTCCACAGACAACGCCATAGCCCTCACCATCCACACTGCCCTCTCACACCTGGACCAGAGGAACACATATGTGAGAATGCTGTTCATTGATTACAGTTCAGCATTCAATACCATTGTGCCCTCCAAGCTGGCCATCAAGCTCAGAGACCTCGGTCTCAACAGCGCCCTCTGTGACTGGATCCTGAACTTCCTGATGGGCAGACCCCAGGCAGTGCGGGTGGGAAACATCACATCCTCAATCCTGATCCTCAACACCGGTGCCCCTCAAGGCTGCGTGCTCAGCCCTCTCCTCTACTCCCTGTTCACACACGACTGCATGGCCACACACAGCTCCAACACCATTGTGAAGTTTGCTGATGACACGACCGTCATCGGCCAGATCACAGACGGCGACGAGACGGCGTACAGAGAGGAGGTCGAAAACCTGACATCTTGGTGCCAGGATAACAACCTCCATCTCAACGTCAGCAAAACCAAGGAGCTGATTGTGGATTACAGGAAGCAGCAGGGAGAGGGACACGCCCCCATTGCCATCAATGGGACTACGGTGGAGAGAGTCAGCAGCTTCAGGTTCCTTGGGGTCCACATCACTGAGGACCTGACATGGACTCTTCACACCACCACCATCACCAAGAAAGCTCGACAGCGGCTCTTCTTCCTCCGCAGGCTGAGGAGGTTCAACATGGACTCCAGGATAGTCTGCAACTTCTACAGGTGCACCATAGAGAGGATCCTGACTGCAGGGTTCGTACGGGTGCTGGAAATCCTTGAAAATGCTTGAAATTGTACGAGGTGTTTTCAAGGTTTGAAAAGTGCTTGAATTTTGGGAATGGTGCTTGAATTTGGGATAAAGTGCTTGAAATTGTAAATGCTTTACTTCGATTTTTAGATTAAAAGAAAATAAAGAAGTCGGAGCGTGCTTAATTGCTTCGCTTTTACATAAAACAGCTCCACTCCGGCCTTCCCGCGCTATGCGCGTGACCTGCGAGTGTTTTTGTTACGTGTGTGTGACCTGGGCATTCTGATGAGAGTGATAGATGACAGTATGCCAGGAGGTTGCAGTTTCAACGAGCGTTGGCTAGCAGAAGACGAATACAAGCCATGGCTAAGACGAGGGTCAATCCCACGAGTAGCCTCCTGCAAAGTTTGCAAAAAATAACGATGCGAGAGTCTGCGCTGACGAGCCACATGAAAGGTACGCCGTAGTAGAGCATTTTAGATTAGGCTAACGTTGCATGTTACGTTTGTTTAAGCTAACGTTAGGAAGCTGAATAGCGAACTCGATGAGGGATAATAATAATTGCAGGGGACAATCATTTCAGAGGAGCGTACCTATGTTATGTGCGTTACAGTCGCCATCCTGTGGTGTTCAGAGGATGAAGCACTTACTGTTGTAATTCAACCCAGTCTCACGGCATTTCGTGTTATAGTCACGAAATATAATCTGTTGATTCGACACAGAGCGATTTTAAAAGCAATGTATTTCTACTGGTAGTATGTTTCGTGCCTAAACCAAATGTGACTTGCTCTATCGAAATCAGTCACATTGACCCGAAGACACATTAGGCACGTTCACACCAAGTACTTTGCCGTATTTAGTGCCGGCACTCAGTGCCCCGGCACTTGTTACCCCAGGGCATTTAGTACAGATCGCGTTCACACCGGAATAAATTCCCTGAGGGAAGATTACGCAAATGAGCCGCTGACGTCACTTCGTCTTCTTCTGCTTTGGGTTTACTGGCAGGCCGCAAACAACTTCACGGCGTATACTGCCACCCGGAGTCCCCGGCCGGAAGTCCCCGGAGTTGGGGACTGGCTTCAGTAGAAGCTGCTGGGACTCCCAGCAGCTTCTACTGAAGTAAAAAGTAGAAGTACTCAGATCTTGTACTTGAGTAAAAGTAGAAGTACTCGGGTCTTGTACTTGAGTAAAAGTAGAAGTACCAGAGTGTAGGAATACTCTGTTAGAGTAAAAGTCCTGCATTCAAAATGTTCCTCAAGTAAAAGTATAAAAGTATTCTCATCAAAATATAGTTAAAGTAGCGACAGTAAAAGTAGTCATTGTGCAGATTGGTCCATTTCAGAATAATATATATGATATGTTTTATAATGATTGATCATGAAAGTGTTCTCAAAGCTGGTAAAGGTGCAGCTAGTTTGAATGACTTTGTATACTGCAGGGTAGCTTGTGAATTTACTCCAGGTGGAACTAAAGTCTGATTTAACACTTGATTATATTTCACATCATTAATCCAGATCTGTGAAGTAACTAAAGGTATTAAATACATGTAGTGGAGTAAAAGTACACCATTTACGCCTGACTTATGTTTACTGCCAACCTAAAAGTACCTAAAAAATAGTAATCAATAATGTATTGAAAAGTTATTTGGCTGATTGTTTTATATTGGCTCAGCCAGGTTATATGGGATGCCCAGTCTACGTACAGATGGGTCACTCATTTTGAAATATTAAACTTAGTTTTCTTTTCTTTAATTTTTCATCCTCATGTAGAATGCTATTATGAAACACACGTTTGGTTGTTTATACTTTATAGCATAAAGAACATCTGATTTAATGTGCGGTAGGGAAATAATCATTTGAGTATAAGTATGTGTATATAAATATGTAATTTACAACAGCTGGAAAATGCTTGAAAAGCTTGAAAATGCACCTTGAAAATGCTTGAAAAGTGCTTGAATTTGACTTTGGAAAAGGTGTAAGAACCCTGTGACTGGCTGCATCACGGCCTGGTACGGCAGCTGCACCGCCCTCAATCATAAGGCTTTACAGAGGGTGGTGAAAACTGCACAGAACATCACCAGGACGGAGCTGCCATCCAGTTAGTTACCTTTACTCCCAGCGGCTCAAGAAGAAATCCCTCCGGATTATAAAAGACCCCCATCACCCCAGCCACAAACTGTTCTGTCTGCTGCCGCCTGGCAGGCGTTACCGCAGCATCCTGACTAAAACCACCAGACTCAGAGACAGTTTCATCCCACAGGCAATAAGACTGTTAAACACCTGAACTGTTGAAGCAAAATCTGTTAAACACCTGATCAGTTGAAACAACATCCCTAATATTCATCTGGCTGCTACTTAAAAATTATTTTTAAATTATTTATCGATTTACCTATATATCCTATTTCAATAACTTGCATATAGACTCTTATTGCACTATTTCACTATTTCACTTTTTTAAAACTATTTTTCTTTTTGTATTATTATTTACTATTTACTTGCACTATATTTTTTCAGTTTATCTGTGTTTTGTGTTGCTCTGTTGGAGAAGCCTGTGACACAAGATTTTCATCGGCAAAACTACACTGTAGCTATGTTCGTATGACAAATAAAGAACCTTGAACCTTGAACCTTGAACAACACATTTCTTGAATTCAGAATGAACTAACTAGATTAATACACAAAGTCTATGACAACAAACAAACAACCGCAATCTAAATCTGTGAAAGTATCTGTGGATTTACTAAATACTGTTATGACCTAAAACGATGCTAATACAGAGCCACTGACCTTGGCTCATACTTAACCCTGCTAGCTGTAGTTGCTGGAGATTATGTAATTAGCATTAGCCTGAGACGTTAAGGGACTATCGGTGTGCAAAATAGTAATGATCAATCATTTAGGGACGACTTAGCCGACCTGGTTTTAAGATTCAGATCACCTTTATGAATCCCCAAATTCAGTCTTTACTCTGTTGTTATTTTACAATTACACACATAGGCCCGAAATACACTCACATGCAAAAACAGGAACTATAGACATGCAATCATGAAGAGGTGGCAGAGTGAAAGCGGCTACCAGTGTTATGGAGCCAGGGAGAAATTGGGGTTTGGTGCCTTGCTCAAGGACACCTCGGCAGTGCGGCAGAAGGCAAACTTGCAACCGTATTTGTGCCAAAATCTGTATTTTTGGTCCGATCGGGAGCTGCTTTTTAAAGGGGCTCTACTATGCTCATTTTCAGGGTCATATCAGTATGTAGTGTCTCTACTGGGACATGTCTCCATGATTTAATGTTCAAAAAGCTCTTTATTTTTATCATACTGCCTGTGCTGCAGCACCTCTTTTCACCCTCTGTCTGAAACCAGAGCCCAGTCACGTACAATGTCTTGGAGCGCTAGCCAATAGAAGCGCAAATGTTATGTAGTGATGTCACTATTTTACGGAAGTAAACAAAGGAGTCCAATGGAGGCATTTCAGGCAGGGTGGGGTAGAGAAACTCCTTCTGAAAGGAACACAGGGATGTTAGCCTTTGCAGACCATTTACATGCACACAAACCTAACTCACTACGGGAAAGGGAAAGGGAAAGGGAAAGGGAAAACCCCCAACAAGGCATAGTAGGGCCTCTTTAAAATTCTAGAAAAGTACTGTGAATAATGAGAGTAACAGAGTTCTATTCGCTCTGGCCCTAAAGACTGAATTGAAGAATAGTTTCTATACGTTAGCTTATTTCTGTCCTCACAACTGCAGTAGGAAATGAAATACCTGGTACCAAAAACGGTTAATAGGGTTAATATTTCTATTAATAGCAGAATAGAAATAGTAATAGTGAAGTTTCTATAGCCAACAGTGTGCCTTTTCCTCCTTTCTTTAGCTGTTACTTTCAGCAGGCAGCTAAATGAACGTGCAGTGGGTAAATAGTGTTAGAGAACAATGTGCAGGCATCATGAAAAGCCAGAGAGAGCCTGCAGCGCTCCTGAAGCGGGGGGGTGGGAGATCAGCTACTGTTTTCAGATGATTGGCCCGTGGGCCACAGGGAGGAAAGCCAGAACACTGCTTCAGCAAGCTCTGCCTATTCAGAAGCCATGAGTCAGCAGAAAGCAGCGTCCTCTCTGGCTGCTGACACACACACACACACACACACACACACACACACACACACACACACACACACACACACACACACACACACACACACACACACACACACACACACACACACACACACACACACACACACACACACACACACACACACACACACACACACACACACACACACGGCTCAGGGCTGTGAGACAGACAGACTGCACGCTCAGCTGTCTGTGTTGGGGCTTATGTACTAAGGCAGTGAAATTAATCACAATGGACAGACCTGCCTGCAACCATATGAGAAGCTCCTTTCTATCTATATATGCTTTTTAATATCCATCTGTACATATATGTTTGTGTAGTCAGATAACCTTATACACATATCTTACAGTTTATCACAATTCACTACAATAACCCTGCAAAATTCCTCTTGTGTCTTTCTGCTGTTGAAATATATGTGAGGTGTTCAGGTTACCATAACATTGCTACATTTAAAGATAATTTACTATGCATTTCCAACACACTAATACTGTAGGTGTTGGACCACATTACATTATTAATGACAATTAATGCAGTTATGATAATTAATGATGTATCTATTATTTGTTAATAATACAAAATAATTATGATTGTCTTTTTTTATTTTTTATTTAATTTTTAATTTGTGGATTAATTTTGTATTAATTATTAATAATAAACAGTCCAGGAAGAGGCAGAAAACATACTGGGCTTATTTCCGACTTCACAAAACGTATATACGACTCCACAAAACTGCACTTCAAAATCATTCTTTTATTTTAATATTTTCATTTGTGTTAATGTTTCATTATTAAATAAAATGTCCATAAAAAAAAGGCAGAACTTTACACTTTAAATACTTGTTTTTAAATACCATTGAATTGAATTGTTATTGGGATATTTAACAAGGTTATTGCTTATTGCTATATGCAGTAAGTATATCCTCATGTTATGCAGACCTAATACTTTGTTCCCGCAGCTTCTTACCCTCTATTTTGTTTTGTGCAGGGTGCTAGAGGGAGTGATGTCGGCAGACGAGGAGCGGGATGGAGAGGCGGCAGCGCCCCTGTACGTGTATGAATCCAAGGTCCACTGTGCCAATGTGCTGTTGAGCCTGGAGGAGCAGCGGCGGCAGGGCATCCTGTGTGATGTCACAGTGCTGGTGGAGGGCCGGGAGGTCCGTGCTCACAGGGCCGTGCTCGCCGCCAGCAGCCGCTACTTCCTGCAGGCCCTGCTGGGGCACAATGGGACAGGAGAGGTGGAGCCCATCATTAACCTGCCAGACAAGGTAAAGGGCCACAAAGACAACACAGAACACACAGGCAGTTCCACAGGGATGGTTCTGAGGTCATTTTGAAGAGAAATGGTGACGGGACACTCAAACTTTGACTGGGAAAATAACATTTTGTAACACAGGGTCATTAGCTGTGGGCTTTCTTTAGGGTACTCATAATACACCTTTTCCTCCTTGCCCTATCAGCACATCTCCAAGGAATAACAGTTTAATATGTTCCCTGGGCAGCATTGGACATTCTGTAGGGACTTGGCTTGGGAATAAGTGCCAAATAGAGAGGTGCCTTTTCCCTTCCTGGGCACAAGGCAAGACACTACAAACCAGCAACTTACTGCATTATATAACACAGAAGGTAAAATAATCAAAGTTTTAATGAAATGGAAAAGAGAACTGGACCCAGTACAGATCCTTGGGGCACCCCACAGCTAACATCTTTGGAGCTGATCTGGCATCATCAATGCAAAGACGCTAGTCTTTTAAGTAGGCAGACAATCATTGTAGAGCAGTGCCACTGATACCCACCCATGTCTCTGCTGGGTCCAAGAGGATATTATGGTCAGTGGTATCAAATGCCCCGCTTAAACCAGTAGAACAAGAATGGATTTTTGACTAGAATCAGCTAACATAAATACAATTTAAGACACTTAAGAGTTTCAGTATTTTCTAGAAATCTAGAGTCAAACTTTACTGTGCGCTTTGTCCATGAGTGACAATTAAAATGTCCAACTCTCCATTTCTATTTCCATAAGGTATGTGTTCAGAATAGTCTTACAAGCCTGCTGTCACAGTGAAGGCTGAGGGGGTGCACATTTTCTATAGTTCTCTCCTCAAATGCCTCATATGTAAGGCATGACAGAGTTTCCGTTAGCCGGTAATTACCGGACTATGACCGGTAAAATGTGCTGAAGACCGGCAAATCTAAATCTCTCCGGTCAAAAATAATTTCCCCTTAGCGCAATACCGCATCAGTTGCGCCACTTATGTGACAGACAAGAAGAGTCAATACGCTACATGCACAGTCACTTCCTTTCTAATGTCTGACATTTAATGTGGAGAAAGAGATTTATCCTCCTGAAGGGGACATTTTGACCCCTCATGTAAACAAATGCTTAATGCTGCATAATGCTGCACTATACTTTTGCCGCCACACCCCCGTTGCCAAGCAACGATTATAGGTGTCCTTTGATACTCAGACAGTCATATCATTAGCTAGAACTAGCTAGATCTGATCGATATGGACATAAATGCGAGTGAAGTCTAATCGGACGCGAGAGAGAGAGATCAGAGAGCAGATCAGCTGCTGCTGTCGACGGAGACACGCAGCTCTGCATGATCACAGCTCCGCCCGCATTGACGAACCGGTGGGCGGAGCAAAACACACACTTCAAGTTAGACCTAACACACTTACCCCTAGATTCCTCCGGGTCCGTCTGCGGCGCCGCGGTTTTGTTCCGGCCTCCTCCGGCGTCATACCCTACCAGGCACGTTTCAGAAGCATTTCAGAAGCGGAGCGTCTTGCCTGCTGGCTCGCAGTTTTTGTTGATTTGGGCATATTTCCTGGACAGGCTACTTTGTACAGACAAAGTTAATAATAACTGTAATATTCCAGTTATAAACGACATGAATCAAAGATGTGTTGCTGTATTTTAGTGGTAAAAAAATGCATTCATCATCATAATTATTCTATATATATAATTTACACAGTGCCTGTAAACCGGAGGAGAACGCTGGCATTTCTCCTCCTACTTGAAAGACTACGGAGGGATAGGGTCTGCAAAATTAGTTTGTGTGTGTGTATATATATATATATATAAATGCTATATATATGCTCTGAACGTTCCACTTCCTGCCTGCCCGACCTCACGTTACGGCTGTGCCGCGACAAAAATAGGATTCGATCCTAATTTTAGAGGAGCCCTGCGCCGAGCTGCTTCTGGGATGCTTCTGGGACGCTTCTGGGACGCTTTTGAGCCGTAACGCGCCACGTGTGGTGGAATAGCACCCATTGACTAGAGTGGCCGCGATCGCCGCGATCGCCGTGAGCACCGCGGCGCAGCCGTAACGCGCCCGTAACGTGCCGCAGACGGACCCGGTGGAATCTAGGGGTTAGCTAGTTTATCTACCTCTGGAACATGGCAAATACAGTCGGTGTTGTATCTGTGTCTGTATCATGTTGTTGTGAGTGTGGACGGAGCAGATACAACGTTAGCTTAGCCTGATCGATCCGATCTCCATTCAGAAAACACGCATTTTAAAAGGTTTTTCGCCTGCCGTCTTGTCTGCACACTTGTCAAAGCATTAATTCATGGTTTTTACTAACCGTTATCAGTATGTTGTTACTTCGGCATCATTATGAAACGTGTATTACAATTAAATCATGGTAAACTATGTTCATTTTGTTGTAGTTGGTTTCTACCACAGTATAGAGGGAGGGAAAGATTATTATTAGTGCGAATGCTGTTCACAGCATTCCACTATAGTTCTTCAAATCTTTATTCTTCTTATTTCAACCAATACTTTGCCGTCGAATAACTTCAGCATACTTTCAGCTACATAAACCATTCAAATATCAAACTATTCAGCCTTTTCAGCACATGATGGGAAACTTTCAACTTTTTCAAAATATTTTATACTTTTTGAAATATTCAGCTTTTTAAAGGGCCCATGTCATGCTTTTCCGGTTATTACCCGTCCCCTTGTGTGTTATGAAGGTTTTTATGCATGTAAACGGTGTGCAGAGTCACAAACCCTCAAAGTACACCCTGTAGCGAGTAAAACTCTAACACAGAAAATACCTCCCCAAAACGCCTCGTTGGAGATTCGTCATTGTCCATTTGATTCTTCCATTTCGTTCCGGGTACGGCATGATGTCAAGCCGTACCCGGAACGAAATGGACCAATCCGTGGAGCCGTTACGTTACGTCCGCGGAGCCGTTACGTTAAGCCCCCGCTGATTGGTCCAAATTGACCAATCCACGGACTTCCTCACACACACATCTGTGTGCAGGGAGCAGGCAGCTCAGCTGATTTCTCCTCCCTGGCTGCAGGCTGATAACAGACAGTTGGGATCGCGGCGAAATTCTCTCTGCAGACCCATTCTCACAGCGTTTATCAACCTTTTTCTTACTCAATATCAAGCCACACTTATTGTTTTTACTCCGGCTGTGACTTTGTGTGTGCTCAGGATGAGTTTGGCTGTGTTTGGCTGTGTATCGCTAACAAGGAAACAACACCTCCACGGAGCTCAGCGCGATTCACAACGTCCCGACCAATCAGAGCACACTGTGCTCACAGGGAGGGTGGGGGCTGGAGCTATTGGAGCTACAACGAGCCGTTAAAGGCAGAAAGTGAAATTCAGTGAATACACGTAGTTTACAGAGATGCTGTATGAGAAACCAATGTGAGTTTGGAAAATTGCACAATATAAATCTATTCTAGTAGACCTCAACAATGGAATTATGATCAGTGGAAATGGCCATGACATGGGCCCTTTAAACTATTTTCTTTACATGGAACTCAATGGGAGGAACCTTCAAATCCTCTTTTAACTACACCGTGCGCCAAATGCTACTCCTTCCACATACTTTCAGCTAGAGACTTCATTCCAACTTTAAAATGATCATAAGACCTTCAGCTATAAAATATTTTTGATATCTTTTACACTTTTTGAGATATTTAACTTAGTTTGGAACTTGGTAAAGAGGCCTTCTTCAGATTTTAACATTAGTGTGTATTGAGCAGCTCGTTAAGTGCTTTGATCTCAAAACAGAGTGGAGGAGTTCTTGAAATTTGGCCAAAAAAATGTTTTAAACCTGCCATAATTCCCAAACCCTACACTCCTTGGACATCATTTTCAATGACAAACGTAGGAAAACCTCTCCTACGTTGAAAAATGTAATTAAATTAAGAAAAAATATTAAGCAAAATGCCTCTTGAGGGCATGAAAAGACAAAAACTTGTCAAAAAGTCCACCTAGCTCCCAATAGACTCCCATGTTAAAACATTTCGGAACTTTCTTCAGAACAGAGAGAAGTAAACTCTAGACAAACTGCTCCCATCTTCACATTTCACACACAAAACCCCCCAAAAAACCATATATCAGTTCATTGGGGTTCCCTGATGCTCACAGGTGGCAAAATGGTCAGATAGAATCCTCAATGCATTCTTAATGGAACTCAGTGCTGCAGCTGGTAACCGTGGTGTTGCTGGGCAGATTGAAACCTTTGATCTCTGGGCTCACACAGGTGTTATGATTATTTGTTATGATTAGGTGCTCAGCACAGAAACAAACACTGACAAATAGACTGGACTTTAACAGACTGTCTCAGCCTATTCGTTTCTGTCTGATGGAGACTTCATACTGACTTCAACATGTTCCACATATTTTAGACATTATTGGTGACGTATGGTTTTAGTCTAAAAGTTTGCAGTCAAAATATTCCGCTGCTTTCCCAAGCCTTTTTACTTTCTTTTCTCTTCTTAATACACATTCATTCACTACTACTTACATCTGATATGTAACTCCTTCAGCCTACTTTCAGCTACAGAAACCATTCAACTATTACATTATTCAGCTATTTCAGGACATTGAGGACATTGAGGACATGTTGTTGTTTATACCTTTTTTAAACCTTTTCTTTTAAATATTAAGCTTCTTCACTATTTTTCCTACTCTTCCAGTTTAACATTTCACTTTCAAGTTTTCAACAAAGTCATTGCAATGCATTTGAGCTGTAACAATTTTGATTCAAATCATTTCACTTTTCTGCATTTCTCCGCTAAGTTCAGCAACACACTGACTTGGTCTCTGTAGCTAAAAGCAGCTACAGAGACCATTCAACTAATAACATATTCAGCTTTTTCTGCATTTTCAGCTAAATTCAGCCACAACTGTTCACAGTTACAGCATTCGCACACATTTTCTGCAGGAAATGCATTTTCTAGTTATTATTTATTATCCAAAGTTACTGTACACTTTTGAATAATGTAGTTAATCTACTATAATTAGTTTGTTTAATATAGAGTTGTTATGAATTTGTTTTAAAGCTCAATAAATAACAAAGAAGACCTTTGACCGGCACTTTTCTCATTTTGTCCGGAAGATTTAAATTTTAACGGACATGTTGGCCGGCAACAAAAAAATTCTAACGGAAACTCTGAGGCATGAATATAAATGTGGTTGTGGTTACTTTGCTGCTGTTTCCATTCAGCACCGCGGCTGATCAGGGAACAGTTCCCCGTGCCCCAGATCTGTCATATTGATTAATATGTCTGTGTGACTCCACCTTACAGTGATCACTCACACAGGCCTGTTCCACTACAAACCCCCCCCCCCGTATGTCTCTCAGCATGGCTTTATTTACCACGTCCTGTCTGCTGTCCGCTCACTCCTCTACATCATTTATTTTCAGGACTGAGGACGCTGCTGTTCTCTGTCCAGAGGGAATTGTGTGTTTCATGTGCACCTGGAAATAAAGTGTCAATTTAATGAAAACAATTATCTGTGAATTTCTGCCATATTTAATTGTGTGAGATGGTCTATCATCTGAATCTAGCCTCCTAATTATGATCCCATATCAAGATTGGAGCATTTAACTTTAAAAATCTAAATGTAGGTTAAATGTGTGTATTAGCTGAACCAAACATAACATGGTAGTGAAAGCAGTGCTCTGTTTATTTAAATGTAGAAGAGCAATACAAATATGTTGTCACTTATACAAAGGAATACAAATGATAAATAAACATGATCTCAATATTGATCAATATAATGGTGATTATCATTGTGGACATAATCATGCAGGATAATATGTATTCATTCCGTACACATGTAGTTGCATTTCACTTTTCTCTTGCAAGATTGAAAGTTAATGGTCATTAGTAATGACTCTTTGAAAAAGGTGTGTATATATTGTCATATTGTAAGATGTAAATTAATTCAAGTTAGATACAAGCTAGATTTAGGCCTGAGCATTATGACCAGCCCTTGATGTCCTAACAATATGTGAGTGTGAAGTTCAGATACTTTGAAATTATTGAGGCTTGAATACAAGGTCATATTTGAAAATGTAAAATGTGTCTCATTCTCTTTTTCAAAAGTGTAGGCTAAGTTGCCTGTGAGTCTAGCATTGGACATGTGTGCTATGATTGGGGTATTACTAGAGTTTTTGAGGGTTCACACATACCTTCAAAACTCAGTATTCAGATTGAGTAAATACTGGTCAGTCCCAAATGTTTGTATCTGTAATCTGGATAACTTTCCTCCCAGATGAACACAGAGGCCACATTTATAACTAGACTGGCATGCGTTAATTCTATCAAACAAACCCGTTCCATCTACCAATAAGGTTGGCCCGTAAAATTAACCATCTGGTGATTTGCGGCCTGGGAAGGAGTCAAACTTGAGGCCTGAATTAAAATCTCAGTCTGCGATGGCCAAGTCTACACAGGACGCACAGCGGAGCAGGACTTTAGCACTGGCACTGGTTACAATGTTTACACTACTGCGCAATGCTTGTGCTGGATATAAATTAACATTGACTCACTTGAAATTGTATATTTAAGGCACTGACATCTCCACCCTTGTCTCCTCTGCAGGTGACTGCTAAAGGTTTCGCTCCGCTGCTTCAGTTTGCCTACACAGCCAAGCTGGTTATAAGTCGGGAAAACATCCATGAGGTCATCCTGTGCGCTGACTTCCTGGGTGTTCACAATTTGGAGGACTCCTGCTTTCGGTTCCTTCAAGCCCAGCTACAGAATGACAGCCAACACGCCAGCAATGGCAAGGTGGAATACGATGAAGACATCACGGCGGACGATGCAGTTTTTTCTGAAGCGATATGCTCGGATGACTCTTCAGAGAACACGCAGCAGACCAATCACGTAGCAAGCACTGCGTCCCTTCCCACTGACCGTTCTCAATGTCCTAAATACAGGAACTATCAGTACCAAATCAGTGATAACAAGCACAATGGAGAAGACCATCATGGCAGTGATTACTCCAACCATACCTCAGTAAGTCCTGTGAGCTCACAGCTCAGAGACAACAGCACTGCTTCTCAAACTCTTCTCACCCCCTCCAGGATCAAAGAAGAACCATTTGGGTTTGAGGGAGAAGGGGATGAAAGGAGTGGTAGCAACCCAGAGTTGTGTACCGAGGAGGTGCTGGAGATGGAGCTGGAGGTGGAAGGGGATCCAGTAGCAGCTGAGCACTCCCCGGGCCGAGGCTCACCTTCTTCCTGTTTGCGCTCCTACCTCCAGAGAGGCGGCTTAGATCTCAGCGGCGTGCCCAGCACAACCATCCAGCAGCTACTCACCAACAGACTGACCCTCAACCACTACAAGGATCTGGTCAAGGACAGGCAGAGGGATAAGAGGGATTATATGGGTCGAGGGGACCATAAGAATGCAGATGGCATTGGCAAGAACATGGATAGACCAGTCTCCAAAGCCTCCTCCTCACAACACGAGGGGGAGCTGGACAGAGCCAGCGTCATTTTCTCTTCAGCAGCTGGAGAGCAACAGATGTTGGCCAATTCCTACATGGACGATCATTTCAGAGAAAAGGTCTCGACCCTGATGCAGGTAGAAGCTCCTTCTTCTGGTCGGTCCCGCCTCCCCTCCAGCTGCCCTGTTCCCATCAAGACATCAGCGCACTCCCCCCCCCCCTCTGAGCCCCACACCCAAACGTCCAGCTCCCGGTCCTCCTTCTCATACCCAGAGGACGCCGGCAGCGGTAGCTCACCTTTCAACCTCCCCCAGTTTGACTTCTCCACATCCCCACACTCAGGCTCCACATCTGGACTGTCTCTCTCGCAGAGGAACCCCCACAGCGGAGAGCTGCTCTTCTCTCAGGGTTGCACCAACATCAAAAGTGAACAGGGATTTGGTGCCAGTGGTGACAACTCCAGCGACGAGTCAGGCTCTTTCTCAGAGGGAGACAGTGAGAGTGGCGCCTCCAGAGTCTCCGCCCCTGAGGTTCGTATATCCTTTTTACTTTATCACCCAAGATTCTACTTTTGTTATTGCTAAAGGTCCCATGTCATGGCCATTTCTACTGATCATAATTCCATTGGTGAGGTCTACTAGAATAGATTTATATTGTGCAATTTTCCAAAATCACATTGGTTTCTCATACAGCATCTCTGTATAGTATGTGTATTCACTCTGTCCTAAACAGCTTGTTGGAGCTCCTGCCCCCCCCCCTCCCTGTGAGCCCACTGTGCTCTGATTGGTCAGCTCGCCCACTCTGTTCTGATGAGTCTACCACTACAGCGGAACATCAGTGTTTATGTGTTACAATGGCGTTAGCAACCAGAAAATGACCAGTAAGGACAAACAGATGAGAATGCTGCGTGGGGTCTGGGTGCTGTGGTGTTGGCGGGACGTTGCACGGCTCGGGGTTCATTTCCTGCTCGCTGCGTGGGGTCTGCGAGACATCGCGAATGGACACTGAAAGGGGGGGATGCTGAGGGGGCTGCAGCACCCCCATCTGCGAGGCTCCACTAGCACCCCCCCCCCAGCGCGTCACAGTTTCGCCACTGAGAGAGTATGTGTGTGTGCGGAGCTCCAAGGACAATGGGTCCATTTTGGTATGGGCACGTCACTGTACCCAGGAAGAAAACAATGGAAAAAGAGAAATCTCCAACGAGGCGTTCTGGGGCAGCATAGACAGGTCTTTTCTGTGTTAGAGTTTTACTCGCTACAGGGTGTACTTTGAAGGTTTGTGACTCTGCAGACCGTTTACTTTACATGCATAAAACCCTTCATAACACACAAGGGGACGGGTAATAACCAGAAAAGCATGACACGGGACCTTTAAGGTATTTTTTTGCTAATCTACCCTGAAAGCACAGTGAAAGCTATTCAAATATAAGAGCCGCCAGGGACCACAAGTCACAATGGCACTGATATTCCGATCATTCCTTAAAAGCTCATGAGTCAGATTTCTCTAAACTTCTTCATGAGTAGTCTGAGAGCAAGTGGAACAGAAAACAACAAACGTTATTCAGCAGTTCTTTAACCTGTTAACAACATCTTGCAAGAAACAGCGTCTGAGGGCTTCTTAACATTTAACAAACTATGAATGTGTCATACCCACTTAACGGGTACCTGACGATGTGAACCATTTTTACCGAAACAAAACACAAGTCTAACGCCGAACCTTTGAATTAGCACTAAACGAAAGAATGCTAACGCACTTAGCACATAACTCACGGTAGAAATATTGTATACTTCATCGGATCTGCACAAACTAGATACCATATGAAAGCTGCGATTCCACAGATTCCAATGGTATATGTATCATCACTGAGCGACCAAAGCTCGCAGCAGCGAAAGCCAGCAAAGACAACACACAACTCTACTTTACGGAGCCAAATCGGCAAATAGGTCTTACCTTTGCTGTTTTCTGATCAAAAGTTGTGTTCAATGACAATAAACGCATAAAGACGCTGCTGAAGGTTAATCCAATGTCTCTGTGTCACTTTGAAATGATTACTGATAATCCATCATCATATTTATGATCAATAAGCCTAGTTTTCAGTTTTCAGAGCGTAACGTAGCTTTCGGTTTGGGCAAACTGCGTGCGCATCACTCTCACTCCTCAATGGTAATGTGTAGGTGGATTTAGGAACTTCGCCTCGATTCTATTGGCGCTAACGGTTAAAAAGAGGTGTCCATCACCAAAATCGACCAATGGGTTCCAGAGAAACGGCAAATACACCCCAAATGACCCGAGAGGTGTTTTTTTCTTTCTAAACCTCTCTAAAAAGGTAAAATGTCACTTGTTTTGCATCAATCTTGATACAGGGTACTTATTATATGTTATAGTTTGGATTCCTAAAGCTTTTAGTCTCCGATCCCATCATTCAAGGGTGGTTTTCACTATAAGTAATGGGGTTTCTTTGGACGGAAACTATATAATTGACATTGTTTTACTATGTTCAATCTGAATTTACTTTATAATAAAAACATCTATATTGATTCTGACTCTTCTACATCCAACTCACAGGTGTATCATTGCTTTGAGAAAAAAGATTATTAATTTACCCCTTTTAGAAGTGAAGATACAGATGGAGCGTCTTATTTTGGACAGTTTAAAACGCGAGGGTCGTGATTGGTTCGTGCACGTTCCGTGATGGCCGGCCGGCCCCCAGTCTGACTTGATACCGCCCCCGTGATAAATACATTTAATTATTGTGAAGCCAGCTGCAATGGATCATTGATCCACCAGGGGGTGCAGTGGGGTTCCACACTGGAGTCATGTGAAATCAACTTCTTTGTTGTTAAGATCCATATGTCACGGATAGGATCATAGTCTGTGCTAAATAAGACATGTAATCATTTACAAAACATCACCATGTTGTTATTTAACAAAATAATGTTGTTTAGTCGAAAAAAACGAACGAGCCGGCTCTCCCGATTTTTAATCCTAATTTAATCATCATCATTGATGTTTATGTTCGCCGAATTGACATGAAATCACTGACAAATATGAATATTCTGTATTCAACTTCATTGAAACGATCAGGATGGGTGTTATTTTTCCCCACAATGACCAAGTCGCTGCAAATTATCCCGTTTATTACATGGCCACATTCTCAACAAAGTTACGTAACGAAACATTCTGTATTCCTTGCTTACTTCCTTAAACCTTTTCTCCTCCTTATCTCTTTCATGACTTTTTATTTAATGCTTTATAACAGCTGGAATAGTTCGTTTAGAACAGGCACCTCACTCGCAATCTGCTCCTCCGCAACGCCTCCCACCTACCTCCGGCTGAAATTATGAATGTACAGTAAGGCATAGTAATCATAGATAACACGGCAGGGTCCGTTACAGTTTGTTTTCATCTGATTTCAAATATTTCAAATGTCTGAAGTTAATAAATACATTCTCAGTGTTCAAGTCAATAATAGTCATATAAGAAAAGTACTGATCTAATAACAGAGATTTTATAAGGACTTTTCAATGTTCGACATCGCTCATGTGAAATCAACTTCGATACAGTAAACTGGATGTTGTGGTGCCGAGAGACGGGAGTCGGAGGCGGGGTATCAAAAGTACAAGCTAAACTTTTATTTAGCATCTGAACACACTTGTAAACAACTTCATGCCTGGGAAGCGAAGACCGGCGGAAACAGCTGGTCTGGTTCACTAAAATGTCCGTGCGGAACAATACCCCAACCCATAGATCCGTGGGTGAATAATGTCAATCACCACAATGTACAGTTTGTCTGGTACTAATGTGTAGGTTACTCTGAGTGACAAGCTTACAGTTAGTGAAGTAACACTTTTTTTTTGTGAGTCACGACCTGACTGTTTCATTCTAACATAACGGCCGCTCCGAATATGACTGTTTCCACTCGGACTTCAATACAGCAACACCATTGTTTGGTTTCCATGGTAGCGTGTCTCTTTAGTAGCGTGCACTCCTTTCCTGTAAATTACAGGTCCAGCCAGGCAAAACAGTAATATGAAATATGAATGTTAGTTTTTAACTGAAATGATCAAATAAAGTCAAAATGTCACAGTGTTTACAAACATTGACCATACCGTTCACCAGCCCCAACCCATATGTTGAATATAGCCTACTCTTTGTTTAAAACTAATTGGCCATCGGAATGTGTGTGTCCCAACCCCCCCCTGTGATATCTCTTCTCCAGCAGTCTGTAGGTTTGTGTTCGCATATTTATGCTGTCGCAGTTCCTGTTCTTTCTATCGCGCATTGCCGGTATGAAAGGGTCTGTGCCGGAAATATCAAGATAACACGGCAGGGTCCGTTACAGTTTGTTTTCATCTGATTTCAAATAAACAAAGTCTTGGCTTTCAGAATATTAAACTTGTTTCGGCAAATTTAGATGATAAATACAACTATGAAGCAATCGTGAAAGTGCAAAGGGGTCTTAAACCAAGAAACTAAATCTCATTGGCTGGTGTCAATTTCTGACAACGTGATTCGTTCAGATGCGTCACGTGGTGTGCTAAAGCACTTCCTGGTTAGCTTTCCGCTAGAAATTTAAATCTGAAAATGGCAAAATAACGGAGAAAAAAACGTTCACAGAGAAGACGACAACAATTGTCACTTGCACAAAGCAAGGTTATACAAAAAACAAATGACCCCGAACATGAAATACCTTCACGGAGTGCGTCGATGCGCAAGCTATCATCCAGATAACAGGAGGGTTTAGCTAGCGTCACACTGCAATCTTTAAAGGTCGTTTTCTCAAAATGAGTTTTTTCTCCTACTCTGAGTTCGAAATGTCCACTTCAGTAGCAGTTACATACACTAAACCTTCCAGTTATATTCCTATCAATATTATGAAGGCTTTTACAGAAGGGTTTGGTCATATATAATTCATAGCCTGAATTATATAACATTTTATACCTAAAAACATGGTGAAAATTGATATTTTAGGGCTGTTGACAGTATTTTCTGATTTATGGAGTGATACAAAGAGATATCCAAAATCCCTTCTGTAAAAGCCTTAGATACTAATATAACTACAAAATGAAACAATAATTTTGATCCTGGCTTTATCCAAAGTTCAGATTTCGGTTCCTGAAATGTGTTAAAATGTGCGCATATTTCATGAGATAATGGTTCATTTGCATATTTAAACATGCTATTTCAGAAAACTTGTAATACAAAAAACAATTGCCATATTGTAAGTAATTAACTGGAGAAATTTTAGCTGATATCTTTAAGTTAAAAAAATTACCCTATTCACCTGGGGTGTCTCGCCTTAAAGCCTATTGTATACTAACTCTTCCCGTCAAGAATATGAATAGAACTTAGATAGATCACTTCTGCGAATGAATAGCTAAAAATATGTATTTCTTAATAAACTAAATAGGCCACCATTGGTAGCAGTTCTCATTATATACTTCTCAGTAACTGCTCCCCTTAAATTAAATGTATTCTGTAGATTTTGGGGATTCATTAATGCATTTATTGCCATCACCATGCTTTTTCAAGACTCTTTTAAATTCTATCATTTTATAAGGACTTTTCAATGTTCGACATCGCGTGAAACAGAGGATTAATTTCGACATTCTGTATTCCTTGCTTACTTCCTTAAACCTTTTCTCCTCCTTATCTCTTTCATGACTTTTTTTTTAATGCCGGTGTTTATTTTATTATTATATATAGTCGTTATTCATTTGTTTTAAAGCTCAATAAGGAAGATTTAAACTTTCACACACGTTGACCGGCGAAAAACTCTGCCCGGTTCCTTCGGCCCCCACCACGTTGAATAAACAGAAGGCTGCATTTTGTGGAGGAAGTACTGTATGTTGATTTTTGACATGTAAATGGCTACCTACCCCCCTCTGAGTGAATACCTGTTGTACCTGTCCGGGGCTAAGCCCATAGGACGATGCTCTGATGTCATCACCCTCGCACATTTGTCATATGTTTACAAAAAACGATGTTAACACTTTCTCGTTCTTAATATATGCTATATTTAGGGTCGATATGTGTTGAATTTACTTTAAAATAGCAGATCACTGTGATTCGGCTTAGTGAACGTGTGTCTCTTCTCCGCGGCTCCTCCGTGCAGAGAGGCCCCCCCCCCCGTTGACAATTCACGAGCGTCTAACTCTCTCCCCCGTCGCACCTTCTAACAGAACCCCCCCACATATCAAATCCCAATGTAACTGCTCTGGAGCAGAAATGAAAGAGTTTTAAAAATGTTTACGTTTTGGTAAGTTTTTAGGGAAATGTTGTAATATTGCAACGTTGGCCTTAGGTGGGAGCAGAATGTCTGTATTTCTACTCGCATTGTCTGAATAAATATATTGAACAACTAAGGGTTCATTTGCAGGATTGATTGCTTACTTAGCCCTATATCAGTATATAGCATGAATAATAATCACACATCACTCATATTTGTTATGAATAATCATTTATCATTTATTAAATAGTAAGTTGCTTTGGATAAAAGCGTCAGCTAAATGCAATTTATGAAAGCCTCACTCAGGATTTTTTTAACAAGTGTTTTTATTGCTCTTGGGGCATTAAAAACAAGATTTTAACTTTAGTTCTTTATATAATATCTGCATTTTCTCTTGTGAAAAACTAAGTCTTAGTTTGGCCATAGTTATTTAATATATAGCGCCATCTCCTGGTTAAACCCTGAAATTGGAAAATAGTGGGAGGGCTTAACATTCCCGGATACTGGTCTTTGGCAGGTCTTAGGCAGGTAACTGGTTGATAGTAGGCAGGAAGCTGTATGCTGGCGTCCGAAATAAGATGCCCCATCTGTATTGTCATTTGTTCTGGGCATGTCATTTTCGAGCCTGAGACCTGAAAAACAGGCTCAGGGCTTAAATGTAGCTTATATTAGCTTTAAAAAGAAACTGCTAGTGGATATGAGTTTATCAGATGCAGTTCTCCCAAAATGTAAATACCTATAGATTATAGATCAGTTATACTCACAGTTACCTCACTGACTTTAAGGTAACAATATATGGTGTTCACTTAAAGTTATGATGGGAACATGGATTTAAAAGATAACTGGATTCAGTGCTGGAGGCTCAGTGGCATGAAGCCACAAAGGCCTAACCCTTGAGTTAAAAAATACCCAGATCATCCGGGATCAACTTTGAGGCCCAGTGATTTCAACAAGGACTATTCAAGTTTTTAGACTGGGTAGTTGATTTAGCTTAGTTGATAAAAAAACACAGTTTTAAAGACTTCTCTTTCCCGATGTAAGTCAACGGGTGAAAGTATTTTTGGGCCCAATGATGTCACAGACTGACTTGAAGTTGTAGTGCCACCGATTGGCCACTATAGAAATATGCTTCAACACCCTGCTCACTTCCTCTGGGCTTGGATTGGAACCCTGCTAGCCAAACGTTAGCTAACTTGCTAAATTAAACAGATAACATAAAAAATGACAGGTGATGACATTTCTAACATATTCTGAGATTTTTTTTTTACAGATGTTGTCAAAAGCTTGCCCCTGTACTATAATGACAAGGTTTCCAAATCAATAGTATATTATGTTACTTAAAGGTGGGGTAGGTAAGTTTGAGAAACCGGCTCGAGATACACTTTTTGTTATATTCCATGGAATGCTCTTAACATCCCGATAGCAAAAAATCCATAAAAAAATGTAATCTGTGGAAGCCGTAATACTGTAAAAAGCACGACCAATCATTTTAGCCGGCCCGGCTAAAATAACTGGATGGCCTACCTGCCTGTCAGCCTTCCATCGGGGCACAAACTTATCTCGTGCCCTCATTGGTCATGTGCGCGTTCGTGTGTGTTGGAGGAGGGGTTCTATAAGGAAGTGGCAGATTTTCTCCGGTTGTGTATTTTCAAATTCTAGCGATCTCGAGCCGGTTTCTCAAACTTACCTACCCCACCTTTAAGTGTCAAACACCTCTATGCAATAACTTCCTCTCATGAAGCCCCATTTTAGCAGTGCATACTCCTGTGCTAGTAGTTTCAAGCATATTCTCCGTGTGATTTACAGCTGGGACTATTCTTAGACATTTTTCTCTCAGGAGAAATTACACAAACACTTCCAACACATACTCCTTTGAGTTAAAAGTTGCCATAGTGATTTCTTGGAACATGCATAATATGATAAGACACTCACACATACATACACCACAGGCTTCTAACTATATTAGATGTGAGTGGTTGTGGCCTGGGCTCTGGGTGAGTCAGTGAAAACTATCTATTCTGAACACACTGGAGGTGGGCCGTTTGGATACATCCTACAGGGATCAGACAGACAGATTAACTACATGTATTATACCTGCTGCTCACCAAATAATGTGTACTCTACTGTGGAGAGAAGCCTTTAATGTTCTGATATCTTCAACAAACCCTATCCACTGTTGGTGTTCATGGTGTGACGGTCGCTCAAGAAGCAGGTTGGCTTCTGTCAGCCTCCTTATATTAGAACGTCAAGGAGTTAGATTACTATGCACCAAATACAACCAGGCATAAAGACCTACATATCTTCACTATGTTTGAACTTTTGGTCATCATGTGATGGAATCCAACTATTGATGGATTTCACAACGTGTCCTATTGCAAGATGGTCTCTAGTTGATCGTACAGGTTGACACCTTAATACCTTTCCCAAACAATTTTTAAAACTATGAACTTTCTAACATTTATGAGGTGAGGATGTATTGCAAGAATGTTGTATTAGAATGGATTGGGTTTAGCTCAATGTGCCTAATAAAAACAATGTGTAGTGTGTGTGTGTGTGTGTGTGTGTGTGTGTGTGTGTGTGTGTGTGTGTGTGTGTGTGTGTGTGTGTGTGTGTGTGTGTGTGTGTGTGTGTGTGTGTGTGTGTGTGTGTGTGTGTGTGTGTGTGTGTGTGTGTGTGTACCCACATCATATATTACTCCTGCATGTGTGGGGTCTGTCCCACTTTTTTGCCCTGACCTACTTATCTTGGAGCACACACACACACACACACACACACACACACACACACACACACACACACACACACACACACACACACACACACACACACACACACACACACACACACACACACACACACACACACACACACACACACACACACACACACCAAGGGTGCCCTGTAGGCAGGTGGAAGGTGCCCCTTTCCACCAGCTGTTACTCCTGACCCCAGATCTGCCCTCTCCAATTAGGCCAATTGTTTTTTTCCTCATAATTTAACTATTTAGGGTGTTATTCTTCAATATTTCTAATCAAATATTTTACTGATCCTTTAACATCTACCTGAGTAATTAGATAGGAAAACTACAATTTAAATACAAATGACAGATTCCTAATTCAACCTGTATTTAAATGAACTTGCTGAGCAGAGACTGAATACCTGCTCCATGCAGATGATCTTATTCTGTTGTCCTCAACCAGAGACAACTTCTTTCGACACATCTTAAATCATTTAAATTCAAAAGACTCACCTCTGTTCAAAGCACTGGAAACCAAACAGATTGGTGCTCTTCCTGGGGTCTTGGTGTATATCTGGGAAGTAAAGACAGAGTTAATGAAAGTTAGCAAATCAAGGGTTCCATTAGAAAATGAAATGCGATTTTTCAATTACATTTCTGAATATTGCAGAAAATGAGATCTTTGGCAAATGCAGGTTTGTGATACATAGTTCTTTTCAGCAGGATCATCTCCACATATTAACAACACTTTATAATGTTGTGTCAATGCATCGACATAAGTAAGAAGCTTAGGTTATAAACAAACTACATCACCTCATGATTTCATGTCACCACCGCTAAGCTAAAGGTGGCTAATGTTCGGAGTGAGGATGTTTAATAGTCTCATTTAGTCAATTGTTAGAAACAAATGTTATGACCCAGAAAAAAGCTTCAGACATTCACGAGTGGAGTATTTACTGACATATGTTATGTCGTACGTAGAACAACACGTGCAGGTCTCTTCAGCTTGTGTTAACCACAGGCCTAAGTTTGGTGTTCCAACCAAAAAGATATTAAAAAAGCGTTGACTTAGAGACAATGGAATAGGAAGTTGTAAAGGCAAACTCATTTCTGGGTTTTAGGACTCATTCCTTCATCAATCTATGAAATAGTTAAAAAGAATGGAAGTGTATTCCATTGTACAGCAGAGAGAAAGAGAGGGATTGTTGAGGGGATTTACGACCGTCGAAGGCTCATTTTGTCATTCCAACCTTATTATGTGTCTGCTGAGAGTCCCTGAGCTATATATAGATGTCTATATAGTACAGGACAGGCTGCGCACACACACACACACACACACACACACACACACACACACACACACACACACACACACACACACACACACACACACACACACACACACACACACACACACACACACACACACACACACACACACACACACACACACACACACACACTGTCAGACTGTTCTGATGAATCACATTGAGATGTTACATGGTGCAAACACAGACTATTCATTTATCTTCACTTTAAATAAGATAATGAGAAAATGCTCATACATTTGTAATCAGTTCAGAGTGAGGAGCAGAATGTGTGTGAAACAAAGAGCTCCTCTCTCTTTGTGTCAGAGCGGCTGGGTCAGTAAGCTGCAGCACACTGACACCTAGTGAGCTCTGCAGCACACTGACACTGTGGCCCAATTCCAATCCACCCCCTACACACTACCCCTCCGTTCGCGCGGAGGGTCCGCCACATTAAGTGCTGTTCCAAACCAACGAGTGTGGAGCGGTGTGGAGGGGGAGTGGGCTATCAAGCCCTCAAACACGGTGGGTGTTTCTCAATCGCGAGTACGCTTGCTTGGTAGCACATGTCTGCCGAGCATCTTGCTTCAGAAGCGAGTCAAGAATACTTCCTGGCATTCGGAAAACAAAGGGTGGAACACGCTAGCAAGTGTGCAGGTGTGCGTCATATGAGAGGCCCCGCCTTACATCTTCCACCACAGATTTGTGGAAATTGGTCCGTGCGCAAAGCATTGTGGGGATTTTAAGACCGCGAAGTCTACTCATGTGCAGACTCGATATTTCTCCAAACGGAGTACGCCGGGCTCGGTAGATTTCCAAATATACTGGAGATTGGAACAGTACTTCGGCGGCACTCGATGACGTAGAATGCTTGAAATAGTGGCTCTGAAGCAGCTTTACTCGACATTGAGAAACACCCCGAGTCTGCAGCGGTGCTGACTGGAGACCGGTCTCTACCTGAGTCACGCTGTGTGTGTCCGTCAGGAAACACGCTGTTTACAAACAGTTCCATCAAACATCCACTGATAAACTGCGATGTTAACAACCTCATGATAACCTCATATGTTTTAACTGAGGATCATACCTGTGTTTAGTCTAGAAAAAGGTAAATGTGTGCATTTTATTATAAAGTTGTGTATATTTACAGACTGTTGCAAAAACTAAGAAGCTTATAAACATCAGGTTTAAAACTAAAAGATATTTACAAAAAAGTAACACAATTAAAGATGAGTTTTATTTGAGTTATTAATTTTATTTTTTTGTCTAAGAGATGCTGATTTGAAACCGTTGTTACATACAGTTACGGCATTTCCTGTTTCTGCCGGAGAGAGGGGAGGCCGTCCCAAAGCTTGCCGCTGTATTTACTCCCTCCATCTGACAGGAGGAAGCCTCGTTGAGCTGTGAGTGTCACTCCACGGAGTTCACTCCGTCACGGAGGGGTAGTGTGTAGGGGTAGGGTGTAGGGCGTGGTTTGGGATTGGGCCCTAGTGAGCTCTGCAGCACACTGACTCCATGAAGCTGCTCTCAGGACTGAGTGCCAGCTGATGTTTGTAGATGCTTGACACAATGAGAGACCCTGCATTGAAAATCCTACTTCAGTAAAAGAAAATACATTTTACATAAATATACTTTAATTATCAAAATCCTAACTGATTATGCAGCAGAATGACTACTGGCTTTATGGGTTTGTTATTACTGAAGCAAGTGTGAGTTATAAACTATGAATATGTATTTAAATGTATTACATCATGTATAATGCCTCTTATTCTTTCTGCATTTTATAGCAGAGACATTTATACCACTCCAGCACAATATATTATGCAACTAGTTATTGTGTTTTAAATACGGTGGTGTAAAATAATTAATGTTCTTTATTATATCACTTCCTTCACTGTTGATTATCGATCAAACAACTGTATTTAAAATGACATACATGATAATGTATTGTGGTTCTTTGCCACCAAAAGCACCATCTGCGACTAATGTTCAACTGTGCTATAGAGTGGTGCAGTGATGACACATTTTTGTAGTCAACCCAGGAGTATGCATCACGTCTGTAGGCAGCCTGCATACAAACAATACATACATACAAACACCACAAGCTCTTCCCCATGCCAACACTATTCTAGCGCCTACTGGTGTGATGCATTTTTGGAGCCTGCCACATTAAGACTGCAGGCATGTGGAATAGTATTTATTAATTCATCTCTTTGCAGAAATAAATAATAATATTTCCCATCAGTCCAACAGGTTAAGAACTTCCTAATTTCTGTTGTTTACTTTCAGTTCTTAAATCGGCTTTCAAGCCTACAGTTAGGCAGGAATTGAGCAGAAGACCGCATTGAATTGTGGGATACACAGACCAACACTTGATGCACACTTTTCCTCATTTCAAATGTACATACAGGGCTAAGTGTAATGTGTGCTGTCTTATTGTGTTACTACCTGGCTGAAGATGTGACAGTGCAGCTTGTATGTAGCCTGCGAGACAAAACCCAGGGCAAAAAAGGCCATCAAATCCACCCTGTCGATCATAAGGTGTATTAATGTTCAACCACAACATTGATTCCAGATGACTCAGATGTTGGCTCAATTGTCATCCTATAACCTTCGTATGGAGTATGCAAATAAACTATATTGATTGAGATAAAGAAAAATCATCTAAAATGAAATCAACATCTGTGGTCCTTTCATCAGGTGAAGCTGCCCTTCCCTGTGGACCAGATCACACACCTGCCTCGCAACGACTTCCAGATCCTCATCAAGATGCACAAGCTGACTTCAGAGCAGCTGGAGTTCATCCACGACATCCGCCGCCGCAGCAAGAACCGCATCGCCGCGCAGCGCTGCCGCAAGAGGAAGCTGGACTGCATCCAGAACCTGGAGGGAGAGATCCGCAAACTGGTACGGTCTACACACACACACACACACACACACACACACACACACACACACACACACACACACACACACACACACACACACACACACACACACATACACACACACACACACACACACACACACACACACACACACACACACACACACACACACACACACATGCACACACACACTTTGTTGAGACTAGGTATGCATGAAAACTTATCAAACTACAACTAATTGCTAAGGTAAGGGATCCTTTGTTGTTATGGTTACAAGAAGAACCATACACTTTACTTGTGGGAGAAAGGGATCAATGAGGTATCAG
Source organism: Trematomus bernacchii (assembly GCF_902827165.1). NCBI lineage: Eukaryota > Metazoa > Chordata > Actinopteri > Perciformes > Nototheniidae > Trematomus > Trematomus bernacchii. Next base: position 7,843,999 of record NW_022987656.1, read on the forward strand.
ACAGGGAAGACAAACAGTGGTCTCTGTGTCAGAGCTGTGCCCTCAGCCCTCCCTGTGGAGTGATGAAGATGATAACAGGTCTCATTAGTTCTGCCTTTGCCTGTGACTGATGAGTGTCATACCTCACACAGACACTAGAGGTCGCCTGTTCAATATTAAGCAAGCATTCAGACCGCAAACAGGCCTGCTTTTAAAGAACACAACAACATTACTGTTTAAGGTTCTGGTTGTTATTTTTTGAGCAATAATACACAAAAACACAAAGAGGCTGCTGATGTCTTAGAATACTGAAGGTGTATTGAAAGGCTTGGCCAAGGAGAAACAAAAGACCAACAATTCAAGCGAAAACTAGTTTGCAGTCACATTATATGCCATCATTTTACACTCAAAACAGAGGTGTCACCTAAAGATAAAATGGACTTCACAGCTGGTCTGCCTGGTGTGACGTAGGGCTTCCTACCATAATAAAGGACCTTCTGATATCAAAATATGTATTAAGATGGCCCCATGTACTGGGGCTTGGTTCAGATGCGTAGGACCGGGGTTCGAATCCAGCATCGGACAATTTGCTGCGTGACATCTCCTCTGTCTCCCCCTTTTTACACTGACACTCCAATAAAGGCGCTGGTTGCCCAAAAAAAAATATATGTATGTATTAAGACTAATGTTGGAATATATTTTTATATATACTAAATATACTACGAAAATGACATTACAATGGTGAGACAGATTGTATCTTTTGTCACGACAATCTGGAGGTAAACAGCAGACATAATTTGTTCATATAAAACTATAATCTAACAGATGCATGTGACATGCATATATCCAGATGACTTGACATTACGTCGGTTCATCAGTGTTCTAATCACACCGTGGTAATGTTGATCCGAACACACCCTGACAGACTGTATTTGAACACAAAACTGATGCTGTGGTTTAATGGTGAGGACACACTGGGTGACAATATATAAAATGTTTTGAGGTCATATCCTCATGGTTGAATGGTTGTAAGTCGCTGTGGATATAAGCATCAGGTTAATGTACAGAAATGGAATGGAACTGAATGTCAGACTCTGATTGGCCCTGCTGTCCTGCTGACCTGCTGCTCCTGTGTCTCTCAGGTGAATGAGAAGGACAAGCTGCTGAGCGAGCGGAACCAGCTGAAGGTGTGTATGTCGGAGCTGTGGCAGAACCTGTCCTTCCTCTCGCAGCAGGTGTGCAGGGAGGTGCAGGGCACGCAGCCCCCCCCCCACGCCAGCATCGACCTCACCTCCAGCCCAGCATCGCCTTCTGACCACGGGGGCTCCTCCCGGCCCCGCTCTCCTGCGTCCAGACAAAGTAACGCCGCGTGTCTCGGTGAGGGGGGGCGGGAGGGGAGGCGGAGCCCCGAGTGTCCCCTGCTGCTGGGGCCCAATGAGGGAGTATGTAGCCCCACGGTAACAGTGGACTTCTGTCAGGAAATGACTGAGAAATGTACAACAGAGGAGCAGACCTAGAGTCTCACACTGTCTTTACCTTGATTTTTTGTTTTGTAATGGATGACACATCGTTGTCTTATCAGCAATACTGTCCAACAGGTGTATGTGGACTGGCAGCTTCCTGTCTCTCTGTCTCATCCCAACTCCACTTCCTGTCTGCTTCCCTCCCTCCCTGGTGCATCATGGGAGGTTAAACTCAGGAATTCCTCAGAATGTTCACTAATGTCCCTGTAAACACGCACTTTACTTTACAGTCCTGTCAACGCTTCATACTTACTTTGGTACATATAAACATGTGTTTTAACTGTTGAGGGTTACAGGACTTTAAAGTAAAATGTTACCAAAGGTGTGTATTTGTACAATTTTCATTGGATGACGCGGTCAGATGACTCTCATTATGCAAACTTTCTTTGGTCAAATTTCACATGGACTTCTCAGATGGACGTTTTTACACAGTTCTCTTCTGCCTTCTTTCATACGTGCGCTAAGAGACAGAAATACATTACAAAGCACTGCCCCCCCCCTCCAGGAGGAGACAGCCGCTAAAGGAGGGTCCGGATAGATTAAAGGACCACACCGTTTCTGACTACATTTACACTGACTTTTCCATAGCATGCTCCTGTGTTCCTCAGCTAGGGTTAGGGTTGAGCATAGATGATTTATTTCAATTATGCTCAGTCAACATGCAGGAATGTTGAAAATAGCTTGAGCTTGTTAGATCATTCATTTACTTCTGCGTTGGTTCTAGTCAAAGTTAAATACGCGGTTTCAAACGCTTCACTTTGCAGCTTCATGGTTTCCAAATCATTTTCACACAGTCCAAATGGTACCATTTATTTTCATTTGACTTAAGTAGTAACATCACTTTTAATGACCAAAACAGACATAATGTAGTTTTAAATTACAGCCAGGCATACAATGAAACAAATATAAAGAATAAAACAAATGTATTTAGTCCTGGTTCCTCCATTCTTTACAATATAATGACAGGAAGTGCTAAATTAAAATGATCTCAAACTTTTAAAAAGGTTGAAATGTTTACACATTGGTACACTTAACTAAAATGACCAATGAATGAAAAGAAATCCTTAAAATATAAACAGACATGATATTCAATGTAAGGATTTATTTTCTCAAGCAACTTCTTCTTTACTGCTATTATATTTATTAGGTCAAGTGAAATATAGCTAACATTAGCTCCCTGGAAAACAGAACATATTTCAAAGTTTGTAAGGAGAGAACACAGATATGCTGTGGAAATGGAAGTGGTCTAAATGTAAAGGACACCCTGGTGTGGTCTTTGAACAGCAGCTGGACGGATCATAAGTGCTCTCTTTGTTTATTTATTGTCTTAAAGTAGAATGTAGTGTCTGTACTTACGGTAATGATGTATTTAGCTGCACTGTTCTTGTATTGTACATAAGACAAATACCCCTAATGAAAGTATTTGGTTCAGTGTGTCGGTGTAACACACCTACACTTCAGACCCACACATCATATGTGAATCTGTTCAAACACAGAGCAACATGATCAATTCCCACTGACCAATCAGTGTCCCTCATGGAGTGTGAGGCTCAGAGCTCCAAACAAACACACTGGCACGGTATTGATTTAGGGAGACGCCAAATTCATCAGCGGTGAAACGTCGATGGTGGGGCACGTGGCCGGGGGAGTGCTCTCAGTGGGGGGGGGGGGTTTTGGCTGGTGCAGCGGGGTCAGTGAAACCACTTTCAGCAGGTCAAAGTACAATCTGGTTATATTTCACTGCACCAGTACGGAGGAGGTTTAGGCCAACGTGTATTGAGTTCTGACCAAAATAGATTTTGAGAGTATCGTTGGAATTATAGGAAAATAGTCAGATTTTTTTATTTAAAGCCATAGTTCTGAGATTAATTTTTGAACTCTGAGAAATAATGCCAACATTTTAAGAATAAGATCAAAATTATGAGAACAATTTTTTGAATTATTAGAAATGTCACGTTAAAGTCAGAATTATCATATTAAATAAAAGATTTCATTACACATTTTTTCGAAAATTCTGACTTTAATCTCCAAATAAAACATAAAATACTCAATATTTATTTCACATGTGGCCTTAATCCTTCTCCGTACACCAGACACTCATTATTGGCCCTTCAAAATAAGAGCTGTTATTTCCATGATGCCATACTCCTAGTTTAAAAAATAAGTAAAATATTGTATTTGAAAAATAGAACTAAACTACGTTACTCAGAATGGCAGCTCTAACAGATTAGAAAAGTCAATCTGCCTTCAGAGGAAGGTTTCCCTGCAGCCAATGATAGCCCCACAATGAGCTGTTGCTCAGAGTACACTGAAGAACACTGCTCACATTTTTATTTGATTCCTCAATGTGAACTTTATTTATTTGGACTCTTGATGTTGGGGGGGTGGGGGTTCGGGTGTAGAGGAAATTGCTTAGATGTAAATGTAGGTTGCTTCCCTTTCTTAGAGTTGATTTGTTAATGGTTGTTCATTTTTTTATTCTTCATGAAAATAAGTCTTTATTTACAAGTCTCACATGTTCTTAGTTAAGTTTAATATTTTAACTTACAAGAGGTGTGAGTATGTTTACAATTTTGTGTATGACCTTTTTGTTTTGTAAAGATATATAAGACCTGGGAATTAAGCTTGCTTAAATTGACATCATTGAATAGTGTTGTGAGAGAAAGAAGCATCTGACAGTGCAGCTACAATGTTTTGCCTTAGAGGTTAAAGAGGCCAAACTATCACGAGGGAACAGATGATTTGATTCCATGGAAACTGCATCGCAACAGTCCAGTCCCTATTTATTCATTTGTAAGCTTTCTTTTTTAACAGGAAGTCAAACCTTGTGATCATTTTATTTTTCCTTTTTCCTTTAATATTCATAAGCATTCCAGTCATGCAGAGTAATAAGTAATCAGCCCCGTTTTGTGACAAAAAGTGAATATAAATACAATAAATAAAACATCTATCAATATGAATATAGACAGAATATGTAATATAGCCATGAGAAATAATTACACAAATGTAAACAACATTTTGAGCAATGAATAATCTTAAAATCAAAACTGCTAGATGTAAAATTAACTATAATATATTGTCGTATAATAATAAAAAGAAAATGCCACTTCATTATAATCAGCTAGGTTCTGGATTTCATGACTGCATTATATATTTCTGAATATTTTCATATGATTTTTTCTGACATAAGATTTAATATTGACCACTAAGGGTCACTTTAATGTGTCACAAAGGAATATCCCTTAAATGTATTATTTTATTATTATTGAACAAATAGAAGGCAGCACTTCAAAGATGTAAAATATGAATACTGAGCATACCAGTGCTTCTTTTTTTTCTTTTTCGGTCTACCCTGTTGACTATAAATTCCAAATGTGATCTTACTGCCAACCAATAAGCACACACTTTGTCTGTAATTAATTTTCTGATGGGGTTTTAACCACACTTCACTATGGTACAAAGGTTAAGTGAAGTTATGGATAATCCATCGTAGACTTTGTTATTGTGCAGTAATGCAATGCTGAAGTTTACGATCAATTTGCACTTAAAACTGCATTAGCATGCCACAAAATGAAACATGACAGCAGTGACAGCTGTTACATTTACCAGATTAGCTAACACAGGCAAGGATTGAACCTGAACGAAATGTCCTACAATGCGGAAATCAGTTAGCATTTTAGCACTTATGGTTCCCTCGTCTTGAAGTTTTTTGAATATGTTTTTGGTAAATGCCTGAAATAAGGTCTGTGACCAACACTTGCTAAAGAGATGTTCACATTTTGTTCTACAACATAAAATATGTCAGTAAATAGCCTACTTGTGACGGTAGCTTCTATGTTAGCAGCGGTTGCTAACAAGTGACCAAATGAGACTGCTAAACGTCATTAAGCCAAACATTAGCCGCCTTTAACTTAGCGGTGGTGGTGTTAAGTCATGTGACTGTGTTGTAGTTTATTTATATCCTAACGTTAGCTTTTTACTTCTGCCGATTGCGTTGACGCTTCAAAAATCATAAAGTGGTGTTAATATCTGCAGGGCCACAGATCTTATTTTCTGCAATATTCCAAAATCCAATGTAGAAATCCAATTTACTTAAGTTGTCCCTGGACTACTCTATACATTCATGGTTGCCATAGTGAAGGTGTGGTAGGTGATGTAGAACCCCTGGTTTACACAGTATCTCTATGACTTCATATAACTCATGTCCACTAACTTGTGACTGCTACTCTGAACAGGCAATGTAACAGTTATATTAGCATTTATCTTAAGTGTCCAGCTTCCATACGTCTTTGAACGCAGCTCTTATCTTGGCACAGTTATTTATTTAAACCATGAGCAGTGGTTTTCAGGGAAGACATTTCCTTTAACTATTTTGGAATCAAATGCTTTCTTTAATCACAACACATAGTGGCAGACTAAAGGAAGTACTTATTTAATCCAATCTGTTTACAGAATCGGGGCCACTTACATCTCAGATTGTGATTTTTGAGGTTTTCTTAAACCTCTGTAGAACAGACTAAGCACTTATCTACCTGGATATTTCAGCATACCTCTTTTTATGGGTACGGACTGTATGATAGTCGTGTTGACAGTTTCTGTGGCGTTGTTTCTAACTTTTTACAGTGGTTACTTCATTGTATTTGTAGATTTTTGGTGAGCCATTTTTTACGTGTTCTTATTTTTACCTGTACCTACAACATGACTGTTATTTGCAGATTGAGCATTTTTCATTTCCTTTTTTATCTTTGAATGTTCAAAATGAGTTGTGTTTTGTTTAGATTTATTTGTAAATATTGTGCAACATGTCATGTTTTGTTAATTTGATATGAAAAGGGTTTTAAAGAGAAAAAACAGCATTTTGTCTAGGCATTTTTTCTTGAGAAATAAAACAAAAAGCATGAGAATTCTCCGGTGTGGTGTTCAATGTCTGCTCACACAGTGACCGCTGTTTTGTTAAGAAGCATTTAATGTGAATACAATATAAAGCATCATCATCTCTCATGAAATGACCGTATATAAATGACTATACACAGATACACATGACTCTAATCAAGTGTTAGAAAAAGTATTTAAAGATCATAACGTCCATGTTACACAAGTTAGTAGATCCTCTGAGGAGTTTGCTCCATGATCAGCCATTAAGATGTCCACATTAGAACACATTAGAAATAAACACAATCCTGTCCTTTTACTACCAACAAGTAGACTTTCTAAGGTGCTTCCATTCCAAATATGGTGTTCCTACGGCGCTGAGTCCGCTGTCCCATCATGGCTGACTCCACTGGCTTTGTCCCCATCATGACTCCATGCTGACGGCTGGACCACTGATAAAGTTTGCGGAACACAGCTGTGACGCCATGATGTGAGGCTCCACGCTTCACTTCTTCATGATAGAGGAGATATCCAGAAACATGCTCTGAAAGGACAAGAGGACAGGTTCAGACTGGAGCAGCAGGACGTAGAACACAGGGTGTAGCTGGTGATGGTGGAGTGTTTGAACAGATCAACAGAACATGAATGTTTCGTTAACATATGAACACAGTTAGACAAGAGAACATTACGTTCAACTGAATTGTTCGTAAAATACATGGAGATATGTTGTGTCACATTCACATTCATTTTATTTGTACATGTATTTAATCACCTCTTATAATTGATATCATTGTTTATGTATCTATGTGATGTAGTAATACTTATTTTATTTCTGATTCCTGATGTCTGTAACTACTGGGCTTCATCCAGATCAGCAGAGAGCACCTCTACACCTCTTCTGCTCTCTCTAAACACTTTCTCCTTTAACCTATGACTGTTTATGTTTATTGTTCTCGCCCCAGATGTGTTGGCTCAACCTCATAACTCTACCAGTGAGTCATGTTCCTGGTCTTTTTTCTCCCTTTTGCTTCTTTGATTATACAATATCAGCTGGTAGGGCTGCACAAATAACTTCAGTTAGTCTGACCGATATTGCAATTGCGATATGATTCATGATATTCAGTATTCTTTAATCCTAGTTCTCAATATCATTGAAAAATATATCAAATTATTATGGTGTTTTTTTTTTTAAAGGATCTATACTAAACAAATCTTTTTCTGTGGGATACAATGTATAGGGTGGGATCTGTCTTCAGCTTTACAACACTCCATTCAAAAGTGTTGACACATATTTACCCTTTAACAAATATTGTGTTTCCTGCCATTTCAATATTCCACTAGACCATATTGCAATTTTGATACAATTTGAATAACTGTGCAGCCCTATCAGCTGGTAACAACTGTTATACTCAACACAGAAATGGTGGATAAAACCCTGGTGGGGCATGAGCAGAAAACCAGAAGCCCTCTGCTCTGTAGAACTTCTCTTCTGATGTTTTGGACTACTGTTAAATGAGACACGAGACACTCTGCTCTTTACTTGCCATTGACATCCTCCGGCCTCCGGCAGGCGGCATCATGGGCATGTCCCCCTGCAGGGAGCCCAGCTCATCGGACTCCTCTGAGGAATGTAAGGACTGGCTGGTGGAGCCACTGATGGAGGACAGGCTCTCGGACGGAGGCCTGATCATGAAGCTGGTCTTCCTCGGGTTGTGGATCAGGCCCTCGCTCGCCATCGACTCCCTTCGATTGTCCTCGTCCAGGTCTCTGATGGCGCTGGGCCTAAAGGTGCTAGCGGACAGCAGAGCCTCCAGGTGGCTGGGGTGAGTCTGTTCTCCCTCACAAGGGTCCCCGAGGAGGCCTGTTACACTCCCCTCTACCATGGTTCCAGCAGAAGCCCAGGCTGGATGGTGGTCCACCATAGCCATGTGGACCTCTTGACCCTCATGGGTTTGAGGGGCTGCACAGTTCTGGCCAGACCTTGGTGGCATCCTGGGTTGGGGACAGATATAGTTGGTCTGAGTGTGTCCCACATAGGCCAGGCTGTTGTGTCTCGTGGTGTCGTGGTTGGCTTTGAGCCCACTGTTGTAGTAAGGAGGCTTCATGTCGGCCTCTGGAATCACTTTGAAGGTCTGAGTCAGGGGCCCGTTGTGAGGCGACGCATTACTCGTCACACACAGGTGCGGTAAAGACGCCTTCTTCTTGGACCTGTAAATAAAACTGTCCTCCTCCGTGTACCTCTCTCCAAACAGTGTCTGTTTGATTTTCCTGATGCCCAGGTGGGATATTTCCAGAAGGTTGAGGAAAAGTGACACACCAGCAATGGCGATCATGAAGACCATGAAGATGGTCTTCTCCGTGGGCCTGGAGATGTAACAGTCCACGCTGTTAGGGCACGGCAGCCTCTCGCACCTATAGAGGGGCTCCAGTTGGACACCATAGAGTACATACTGGCCCAGGATGAAGCACACCTCCACCATAGAGCGTGTTAGGATATGGATGATGTAGGTTCTCAGCAGAGAGCCTCTGAGAGGAGCCTTCTTCACCCTCTTCTGCTCGTCCAGCTTCCTCAGCTCCCTCTCCAGACGCCTATGTTCCTCCGAATCCAGCTCAAACTCGTCCAGGTCCTCCTTCAGCTGGGCCTTCCTGCGGTGCCGCTCCTTCTCAAGCGATCGGATGCAGTAGAGGGCATGGCCCATGTAGACCAGCGAGGGCGCCGAGACAAAGATGACCTGCAGGACCCAGAATCGGATGAGGGAGATGGGGAAGGCCCGGTCGTAGCAGACCGCCTTGCAGCCCGGCTGGTCCGTGTTGCAGACGAACTCGGACTGCTCGTCGTCCCAAACGTCCTCGGCAGCGGCCCCCAGGATCAGCATGCGGAAGATGAAGAGGATGGTGAGCCAGATCTTGCCCACGATGGTGGAATGAATGTGGACCTCTTCTAGGATGCTGCCCAGCAGGTTCCAGTCACCCATGGTCAGCTTCTCACCTCTTCACTGCCACATGTCCTCAAACTGTGGAGACAATACCAGAACACACATCAAAGCAGAGCTACTGACAAGGCTGAGGGGAAACTCTAGAGAAAAAGACGGGTTACAAGTTTTATTTTTGTGTCTTGGGCCATCAGCTCTCATGGTGTACTTGCTAAAAGGATTACTGAAATCTTGGGACATAGCAACCTCTCCTAAAACAAATCCAATGGGGCAGGACACAGAAGCAGTCAGATAATCTGACATGTAAAAAGGTGACAGTTTATCCCAATTTCCTTTGACTTCCTTTAGATGTAAAACTGTGTATGCACGACTACTATTCCTAAAGTTCATTGGTTCCAACTCAAAAGAGGACGACTGAAAGAGCTCACAAATACATTGTTTCTTTTTAAATGCTAAGTAAATAAAAAAACAGCTGTTTATTGTGAATGAAACATTAGGAATTGTTAGTTTGAATGTGCACATGGGATTTGTTGACAATAAAAAAAATGGTCATATCAACAGAATCAAAACTTTTACACTGAGAATATATTGAGATACATACTGGACCAGTGTTTAGAAGTTGATGTAGCTCCCCTTGAAACTTCCAAACATCACAACAGCAGCTCCAATGAGAGAGCAAGTGGAGTGTACGTCCAATCCGCTGGAGCCGGGCTCATGCTGATCTCTGACTGAAGGAGATAACTGTCAATCATGTGTCGCACAGCCTACGCAAAAAAGAGCCCCAGACCAAAGAGAAGCAGAAAGTCAATGTGTGGCCTGGCACTGTGACTCGATGTGTTACGTATGAACTGCCTGTAACAACTATATCCTATCAACAATGTTATGGAATAAAACACCATGGTAACAAATATCACTTTTAACGGAAATGTGGACTTTGAAGCATCAAAAGATGGCGTTTGCTGAGAATCAGTGGTTACATATTTGCGTTTTATTTGAAATAATCAAGCAAAGGTTTGATTTGCATTTAGGGTTTACATTAGACTCCAGTTTGTAGAACTGCAGCGTTTGTTTCAACATTCAAATGGAACGTTACTTCATGTCTCCAAAGATTGTCTTATTGAGATTAGGTGTGTTTGAAACTTCAACCACCATGTTTTAACATAGGATCAAGACGTTTGATCAATTCATTAGAGTACTCATACTCATGTGAAGTATGTCCTTGCAATTACCAGTGTCCAATGTCTATGCATTACGTCTGCAACACATGAGGATATAAACATTTTACACAGCTTAAAATGTAACTGCAGCCCTAAAAATAACTTACACGTTAGATGTCATGGTGGATTGACCCTTCAATGAGTGTGCAAATGAAATGCACCGAGCTTAGTGCGGTTTTCTGTCAGGTCAATAATCCAGTACCATCAATAACATTAATACTAAAAAGAATGTACAGGTGCCAATTTGAGCCATCTCAGAAACTGTTGACATGATGTTTACTGACCAATGTCTTGCATTACTTTACATCAAACGACTCTATTAATGAATTGACTTCAGCAGCACTTACATATCAGTGGTATGGGTTCCCTCTCGGCCTCCTGGTGCACGTCATCATGTTTATAATAGCATCCCAGGAATTGCGTGTGTCTGTATGGCTACCCCATGGAGGTGTTTGGTGTTCCTCTTGTCGCGGTCCCAGACTCCAGTCCACATCCCTCTGCTCTGCTGGTCTTTGTCTCCTGCGTATGCTGGCTGGGTGCTGTGAGCGCTCTCCCGTGTTACATGCAGGGTTCACAGGATGTGACCATTGATCGGCTCCTGACGGGACAATGTCCCCTACCCCCCACCGCTCTCCCATGCCAGCAGTGCCAACTCCAACCAGTGCCATCAATATCCTCTCTGACAGACAGATGTTTATGGCTGGTGTTCCTCACAGGGCCTGCACTCCACATACAAATGAAACTGAGTCAACCGGGAGGCCTCACCATTTATTTAATGTGTTTTTATAATGGAACAGATCCTTCCGGCTACTCTGCACACGGTCCAAAATGTAGATGTGTATATATATGCTATATGACTGCCTGGCCTCCATGCTATGTTGATTTAATCCAACAAAGTATGTGTAGGGACATTGTTAAAGTGTTCATGTGATCAAATAAAATAAAAATGATCTGACATTAAGATCACAAGAGGACTAGGATATTACCTTTGTGTTCCTTTGTAGGTTCAGCTGCAGCACTCAATACTTTTGTAAAACAGGTCAAATGACTAGGTGTCACTTGTAGTGATGGACCAACAGAGACTCATCCACAAATCTCCTCTCAACTCTACTCAGCATCTTTTAGTTGACTTCGTATCGGCGTCCCCCTCTAAGAGTTGTTGCTGATGGGTTCATGTTAAGATTTGAAGAAAGGGTTTTCCAACCCTAGAAAACTGAGATCGCCCACGTACATCGAGGGCCTTTCTGCAGGCCTTGTCAAAGTGTCCATGGGCAGGAGACTTAACCCCAAATTCCTCCCGTAGGCATGTCTACGGTATTCAGGTGTATGTAAGTCACTTTGGATCAAATTGTTAGCCAAATGCCATGTAATATAATGTCATGAAATAATGATCAGACATGTACTGAAGAGTAAGATGTCTTTTTACATGGAACAATCAGACACAGAACAATTCCTCTGCTTCTCTTTCCGGAGTGTACCAGAACAACTAAATACCTGGAGGTAACCTGGACCACCTGTAGTGTTTTGGACCCCTTAAAGTAGACCTGAACTCCACACGGTGACATTCGTTCAGAACCTTTCAGCACCGCCTACTATCCAGTCTCTAATTTACCTGGATTCTGCCACTAGAATAGAATAGAATAGATTGGGAGGGATGAACCCCACTGTAATGGTCACACAGCACACACAGTGACATTTGGCCTCTGCTTTTAACCCATCTTAGTACCAGGAGTCTAGTACTAGGAGCAGAGGCTAAAGCTGTGCTCTGCCAGAATGGAAATGTTAATCAGAACATGTTTTGTGCTCCTCAGAGGGGGGGCTGCGCCTTCTCATGGTTCTTCTCATGGTTTTCCCCTTGGGACTGCTCCACATGAAAACAATCAGAAAAAAGAAACCTATGGTCCCTCCACATAAACTGTCTGGAGCTGTCGCTGTGTGGCAAACAGATGTTTCAGTAAGAGATGGCATGATGGCAGCAGCTTACATCAAGCGTTGATAAAACGCTCGGCCCGGCTGCTGTGGTCCCACAAACATCTGAAGCGTTCATCCCAGGGGAACAGAATCAGGCAGCAGACCTGATGTCGGACTGGAAGTGGTGTTGGTTATCTGCTGGGAGACCTGGGTGTCACAGTGAGGCATTTGCCCCTAACTCAACACTTCTTTAGGTTAAGGCCTTTACTAGGTTAAGGAATTCTATCAGTAGAGCTGTAAGACACAGTTGTTTAGCTTAATAACTATAACTAAGAGGTTTTTACATGCAAATCTCCCTTAATACAACATTTTTTAAATGTTTTTATTTGTTTCAATTATTATATTTAATTATGGTCCGATAACCAAAACAAAAGATTTTCTGAAATATAATGTTGAAATATTTAACATGTTGTTTTTATTGACAGTTGTAGTATGAAATACGAGCCATAACAGGTTTCAATCCAATGTTAAATCACATAGTCCTTTGATCCTGTGTCAATATAAACTAATGATAGAGTGCAGAATCAAAATAGAGGCAAATCATTTTATTCTACTTTTACACTTTTACAACAAAGCCAAACTATATGTCCCTAATGCTGCATTTAATTAAGTACTATTATTTTTAACTTTTCACTCAAAGCAGAAGATTTATTCTGCAATCTCCACGCTTTGCATTGTAGATCAGTTATATTGACTTTTCCACAGTATATGAATTATCTCAGTATACCAGAATGCAGTTGTGTATGCTAATATGACAATGATGAAATACCATGTTGTCTGCAGCATATTGAATGCTGACACTATGCTGGTCAGGGAGGCCCACAGACCCCCCCCCCCCCCCCCTCAGTGCACAGAGTAAAGCAATGGTACATATTACTGGCTTGATTTGAGAGCGCTGTGCTTGGCTGCATAAAATGACCAGTTGTGCCTGCAGGGCCTTTAATTAGGTTTCCATCGCGCTCTGACAGTCAATGCAGCATTGATTTGATTTTTCCCCTCAGAAGCTGCGGCTGTGGTCGCTGAGGCCAAATGTCACCCCAGGATCATTGGATTACACAACCAGCCTCCGCTCCATCAGGACCCGCCCACACGCCTGACTGACAGCTGAGCGGCGAGGGCGGGACTTTGTCCTGTTTGTTGACAGACATCACAACTCATCCACAAGTTTGTCTTGAATCAGTGATCGCAATATAATACTCCAGGAATGAGTCCTTAACCAGGAAATGAGTTAGCATTTTAGCACCTTCGGGGTTAGGTCAATGTTTTTTAAATGAGTTTCTGGTTAGATTCTGAAAATAGGGACTGCAGATAACACAAATGTACAGATTTTCAAGTGTTGTTCTACAACATAATTGAATAAATACCCTACTGGTGAAGATTTATGTGTAAAGGTGGTTGCTAACAAGTGATTGAAAGAGAATGTATACCGTAATCAAGCCGGAAATTAGCCGCCTTTAGCTTAGCGTAAGTGATGCGCAGCCATGCTAACGTAATGTAGTTGGTGTATAGCCTAACGTTAGCTATTTACTTCTGGCCATTGCATTTCAAACTTATAAGTATAATGCACATCTTATTTTCTGCAATATTCTGAAACCCAATGGAAAAATCCCATTGGTTCTTGTTGAGGAAGCTGACCTTGGGGTCGACCTACAAACATATAGTCAGGTGTGCACATAACTTTTTGAGTGAGTTACTCAGATGAGTACCAGGAGACAGCGTTTGGTACTCACCCCACATGAAGCGTGGTGTTAATAAGTGCAGTCTTCCTCACTGTCCTCCTCAGTGTCTCCTTCACTGTCCTCTATTTACACTTCTTGCATGCTAGATGATGAAGATGATGAAGATGCACCTCCCTGTCTCTTTGTAAGCCTCCAATTTGCTTTCTCCAAAACTTGTTGCCAAAACTGTGAAGTCCTTGCATTTCCTGAGGCCAAGTTGAAGGATCAAATACTAAGAAATTATCACATGACTTGAAGTCATATCTGATTTCAGAGGTGGGAAGTAACAAAGTACACTTATTCAAGTACTGTACTTAGGTACAATTTAAGATACTTGTAGTTTACTTGAGTATTTCTATTTTATGCTACTTTGTACTTCTACTCCACTACAGTTCAGAGGTAAATCATGTACTTTTCTTCCACTACATTTATTTAATACCTTTAGTTACTTTACAGATGTGGATGAATGATGTGAAAATATAATCAAGTGTTAAATCAGACTTTAGTTCCACCTGGAGTAAATCCACAAGCTACCTTGCAGTATACAAAGTCATTCAAACTAATTTTTAAACACTTTAATGATCAATAATTATAAAACATATCATATACATTATTATGAAATGGACCAATCTGCAAAATGACTACTTTTACTGTCGCTACTTTAACTAGATTTTGATGATAATACTTTTCTAATTTTACTTGAGTAACACTTCTTCCACCTCTGTCTGATTTCAAACTCTTCCATTAACAGCCTGAGTAAGTTTGCAGCTGTGTGTTTTACTCCACTTTGTTGTAAATAAAACTGCAGCAGCTTGACCACAGAGCGTGAACGTTGTGATCAGCTGATTTTGCGCAGTTCTCCAGTGTGTGCGCGGGGCACAGAATGTGCACAGGGGAGTCTCCCACCGCAGCCAGTTGACGTAGTTTTGGTACAATTCTGTTGTACACACCGACGTTAACAGCAGCTCCGTCTGTGCACACGGCGACCAACTCTGTCGTCCAGTGATCTAAGCCTCTGCCTCCTGTGAAGCTTCACAGGTCCGTCGGTTATGTCCTGCGCGGCACGGCCAGCACCCAGTTCAATCAGTCATAGAAAGTCTGAAGATTTTAGCAGGGAGCGAAACGGCAAAGTGGCTGCTTAATGTCTTTGTTTTTTTTGGACATGTCTAATAATTTACTAGACTGAGTATTGACAAGAAACATGTGTAGGCGAAATATGTGTTTTGTTTTGATGACCTATCAGGTACGCAAAGGCGCGTTGTGACACAAGTGACGTTACGCATTTCAGATTGTTGCCGCGCATGCGTACCTGCGTACCAGTTATGTGCACCCCTGCATATAGTACATCATCACTGCAGCACTCCATGTACCTAGCAAGTAACAGTGTAATGTCACTATGAATATTTAGTATTCAATGGTACCTCATACTTGAATTATACTCATTCAGAGGGGAAATGTACTTTTTACTTCATAAGAAATTTAGATTTTATGTACCAAACTAATGCTACACTTTGTTGTTGTACATTCAATTCCCTCCTTAATGGAATGACTGTGTGTGACATCAAACCTTGATCCAACAATCTTTATTTACGTATAATGCAAAGGAATTTTACATTATTTAGACAGTTTAAAGATACAGGAAGCATGAAAACAGAGAACGGTGGAGCAATGACAACACATGGACCGAAACAAAAGGTAAGAGGCATCCACATAATAATAAATAATGTTTGGACCACATTTCACAGATAAAAGTTATTTAGCTGTTTCAATAAATGGTAATATTACGGCCAGGATTTATACGGAGCATATATAACGTTAGCTTAGCCTGATCGATCCGATCTCCATTCAGAAAACACGCATTTTAAAAGCTTTTCCCCTGCCGTCTGTCTGCAGACTTGTCAAAGCATTAATTCATGGTTTTTACTAACCGGTATCAGTATGTTGTTACTTCGGCATCAGTTAGAAACGTGTATTACAATTAAATCACGGTAAAATATGTTCATTTTGTTGTAGTTGTAGCCCCCGAGCCAGCCTTGTTTGAATGATGCGAGTAAACACAGCTGACAGCCGCGGTGAAACTCGAGCTATTAGAGCGAAGCGAATATTCGCATCGGTATAATGTGACCTTTTTTTCGTATTCCAAATGGATAATGGAAACATGACTGAATGGAATGTATCATCATCATTTACATCTGGATAAACTATGAAATGACATACTCTTGTTCTTAAAGAGCCTCAGACTATATTGTGCATAATGTTTTATGTTCTATTCATGTGTGGTCTCCAACCTTATGTAACTTGCAGTGAAGTATTATGATAAAGAACAATAGGGGTACAAAAACTTGACTAAACTATACATAAATATGAAAAACATTACATCTGCCATCCAGCTAGCAGTGAAACTCAAAGTCTTACTAAAACACATTAATGAGTGAACTTGACTCAAAAGCAACTCTAAAACTGCCACCCTCAGTTTATATCCATATGCAATTTAAAACACACATTTCTACAATAATTAAATAGTAAAAAAGTGAAACTGTCTTAATATTTATATTTGGGTGGGCACCTGTCCAATGGCCAGGGGCCCACAAATAAAGGGAAGAGGTTCCCCCAGGGAGTGGGAACCCAACCCAGCTCCATGTTACTCAATCAGAGGGGGGTGGTCTGATCCCCAGACATGTTGAAGTGTCCTTGGACCAGATACCTAACCCCATTGCTCCTGTGGGTGTGTCTACAGTAGGAAGGAACCGACTCCATGATCATCGGAGCGCCAGCTGCAGATATCCTCTGGTGGGGGGGGGTCATGGATGGCAATTGGACAGTGAGTCAAAAGCCTCCTTTTGTACTTGTATCAGTTAGTTGTATACAGTATAAATCCTTGGATCTATTTACTTATTATTTACATTAACCTTATACATTATTTATTTTCTATTTTCTACTTTTCCTGTTGAAGTTGTAGCTGGGTTTTTCAATGTTCAACCAAAGTACAGCAGTTCATCCAATCATCCATTGGTCGGTGTCAGGGCGCATCAGCTGTCTGGGTTCTCATTGGTCTTCAGCCTCTCTAGCTCCTCCTCCAGGGCGTTTATTCTCTGCAGCAGCTCCCTCTTGTCCTGCCGAGCTGAGAGCTCCGTCTGCTGCTCCACCTGCGCCACCTTCCTCTCGTACCAGCGCTCCAACTGAACCGACACCGTCTCAAAGAACCGCTGAGTCACCTGACAGGAACACAACAACACGCTTAAAGTGGTTCGAGGTTCAGGATCAAGGTGAATTCTGAATTGTTTTGCTCAGGTGACTACGTTCGAAAAAGGGATAGTTTGTCATTTTGGGAAATAATAATATATATTTTTTCTGAGAATGCAATGAAAATACTGATATCAGTTAAATGAGTCATGTACAGAGACAGGAGGCAGTTAGCCTAGCTTTGCACATCCCCCGCCCTGCTTGGGCCTTCTTGACTATTGTCCTTTTCCAAAATCACCCACTCTTTGTTAAGCAAAGTGCAGAGCTGTGCTGTTTTTCAATTTGTGTACTTCTCTACTTATATTTGCTTTTTTTGTGTGCAAAAGTGTGCCCCAATTTGAAGTATGGCAACATGCAGTGCACTATGGTTACCTGGATTGTCAAAACATGGATTGTGGAACACTGGGCAATTCTCGGCTGTGTAACGGAAGTTGCGCGTCCAGCCAAGATTCCTCAGGTAAACAAAGCACGATATTAAAAAAAGGTATACATTTGTTTGTTTTTTAGTGTTTATTAAAGGTCTCCTATTATACTATTTTTAGGCATATATTATAGGTCTCCGATATATAAATAACATGTCTATGAATAGTTTTGCTCAAAATACCAAACAGATGACCCATTGCAGCCTCATACCCCTCTATTTCAGCCCTGATAGAGAAGTGCTGATTCTGGGTCTGGCCCTTTAAATGTTTCCGAGCTGTTACTGGCCACGCCCCTTTGGAGCATGCATGAGCTCTCCTCTGTGAAGAGAGAGGTTTCTACCCAGATTCTCAGCTAAATGCTGATGTGATTAAACGCCATATTATGTTCCAAACCACATCAAGGATTATTTCTGAAACAGTATGGAGCTCAAACTCTTTCTCTCTCGCGGGTTTACCATAAGGTGAGTACCTTTTTATATTTCTGCTTCTTTACACGTACTCTCTCCAGTACAGCGTTAGCTCTGAGTGTTAGCGATGCTTGCTAATGTAAACACAGACCATATTACTTCCAAAACACGTTGCGCATTGTTTCTGATACAGCAATGTTTCTGATAGGGCTGTGGGCGTAAAGCCAGCCCACATTTGAGTAATGTCGTCATGACGCAGCAAATCTGGATCAGCTCCGTTGTTCCGCCGTTTTTAGAGATGTGGGTAAGGAGGAAAGAGAGAGGGTTTTATTTTCTGACACTTGTGAGTCTCCTTACACACCGGCGACACATATTTATGAAAAAAAACAATAAAAAGTGCATTTTGCATTATAGGGGACCTTTAAAGGACCACTTTACTGTTGTTGAAAAGAAGCCAACATTATTTGTAAGGGTTATAGGCCCCGCAGCTGTCGCAATAAGATGCTTCATAGAAAATGAGACCACATTGTTACTTTTCTACACTGTCTGCACACTTTGAATAAGAAGTGTCTCTCCAGAGTTGAGTGTGGGTTTATTATAGTAAAAGCAACGATGAATTGTACAGTGTGTGATGTACAGAATGTGAATCCTGGTGTCTGCCGTGGTGTTAAAGGATTGAAAATAAAAAGGACATTCTTTATTTTCGTTCTTTTTTTACATGTCGGCCTCCAAAGCTAAATGGAAATCAGGATTTGGAGTGTGCTTAATTGACAGGTCCAGTCTTAAACCTGTCCTGCTTGCTCTCGGGGGGGCAGTTCCTCCTCCACTCACCTCCATGGCATGCTGACTGTTCCTCTCCTGAGTGAAGGTGAGCTCAGGGGGCCGGTCGAAGAAGAACTCCAGGGTGGTGGTGCTCTCAGTGGGGACCCCCGGCCTCCTCTGCACACATAACTCTGCAAAGTGTGTGTTGTAGAGCTGGTCCTGGTGCTGGGTCAGGGGGGGGCCCGGGGTGCTGAGGCTGGACTGGCTGGTGCTGCTTGAGAAGCCCCCCCCACACATGGGCACCACTGCTGCGATGGGACTGTCCTGCCTGCCCGGCAGCTGCCACAGGGGGTCTCCAGAGGCCAGCAGGAGCCCGGAGCTGCTGCTGGCAGGTAGAGGGAACAGGGTGGTGTTCTCGTAGTCATCTGATGACAGGTAGGGGGAGAGAAATATAAATCATCCATCAGACACATGCATAACCACAGTATACCAGTGGCGAGCCGTCAGGGCCCTCTAGGCCCTCTCTGAGGGCCTAAGTTATTCAAAAAAATGTTTTAACCTGTTCTGCCCCGAGCCTGTTTTTCAGGTCTCAGGCTCGAAAATGACATTCCCAGAACAAATGACCTACAGTAACTACACTTCTAAAAGGGGGAAATTAATAATCTTTTTTCTCAAAGTAATGATAAACCTGTGAGTTGGATGTAGAAAAGTCAGAATCAATATAGATGCTTTTTATTTTAAAGAAAATTCAGATTTTACATAGTAAAAAACTGTAAATTATAGTATCCGTCCAAAAATTCTTTTTTACTTATAGTGAAAACTACCCTTGGATGATGGGTTAGTAGACTAAAAGCTGTAGGACTCCAAAGTACAACATATAATAAGTACCCTGTATCAAGATTGATGCAAAACAAGTGAGATTTGACCTTTTTAGAGAGATTAAACTCTTCTTTTTTTCTTTTTTTTTGAGGGAAGGGGGGTCAGAGGGCCTAGGTATAAAAATCACGGCTCGCCACTGCGGTATGCAAATGGTAAGCTCTCATACAGTAGCTTAGGTACTAAAGATCTGACCACCTTCTGTTCCCTCGTCTCAAAGTCAGTGTTTTTTTAAAAGTGTTTTTGGTTACATGCCTCAAATCAGTTCTCTGGTCAACACTAGGTTAAGAGACTTTCATATTTTGTTGTACAGCATAAAATACATCAGTAAATATCCCACTGGTGAATGTCGGAAGCTTCTATATGTCATAAAAACAGCGGTTGCTAACAAGTGGCTAAATGAGCAACCCAGTCTCATGGCATTTCGTGTTATAGTCACGACATTTAATCTATTGATTCGTGTTCACCAACAAGATTTTCCCCTTTTTTTCGTGTCACACAGAACGATTTTAAAAGCAATGTATTTCTATTGGTAGTGTGTTTCGTGCCTGCACCACGTCTTTTTGTCCGGTCGGGTCTTGGAAGACCGGAAGCTGTGCGGTTAATAAAAACATGTTCTTACTCAATATCAAGCCACGATTATTGTTTTTATTTTAAATCGTATAATGTCGGACTTTTTTTGCCGTCCGTGAGGAAAATAAATGGAGCTCAGAGCCTCAGAATACTGAAATTAGTATTTTTTAAATCTTTTTTTCCTTCTAATTTGTTATTCTTTTCTAAATAACACACTGTTATTTACTCAACAATAACACACAATTATCCTTGTTTTTATTTATTTGTTTAAAGGGGACCTATCATGCAAAATGCACTTTTGTACGTCTTTTATGCATGAATATGTGTCCCCGGTATTCCAGGGAACTCACCAAGTGTCAGAAAACACAACCCTCTCTCTTTTCCTCCATACCCAAATCTCTAAAAACGGGGCTGCAACGGATCTGATACAGACTGATCCAGATTTGAACATTTCTCTGACGTCAGGACGGAGGAGTTGACCTATCAGGGGAATGAGAGGTTGCCGTGGCATGGTAACAGCATGGTAACAACATGGTAACACGACGCTCGTAACTCGGCCCCCTCCTTTGCAGGGGGGCGTGGTCAGCTGCAGCGCATGCAAAGACAGGGTGGAGGACAGCAAAATAGAGTGAAATGAGGCATGGCTAAAATGCATGATCTGTTTGGTATTTTGAAAAAGAAAACGTATAAATATATCTTATATAGGTATGGCCCTACAATATATTATTCAAATATAGCATGATAGGTCCACTTTAATTCTATAATCTCTGGCTTATTTGGCGTCCGTCAGGAACTGAATTTCAAAATAAAATAACCGGAAACAGATACACACCCACTGAACTGATTACCCAAGATCCTCAGCTATGGTTTAAGCTCGGTGATTGGATTGCTTAGCCGCAATGCACGTTGGGATATGGTGTTTATGCGATATGAAATCCGAAATACATTTAAAAAATATATATATATACTTTATTCCGAGTGTGCTTGCTTTTCTCTTTGAAAGTCATCACATAACGGCATTGTAATACACGGTTCGGCTGCATTAAATATTACACATCTGCCGTAGTTATTTATTTATAGAGCCCTGATGAGAAGACCTTTGGACAAACTGGAAGAACTGCCACCGAAACTGAATACGTGACGTGGATCATAAATATATCAGCAATTAAACAACATCTTCAATTTCTCTTCACACAATACATCTCCTTGCAGTATCAATACTAATTCGGCTGACTTTTATATTTGATCCAATTGGTAGATAGGCTATATTTACACCATAACGGTGCACAGCTGATAGAAAAGGACTTGTAGTTTTTAAAGATATTACTGATTTTCTTTGAATTAAAGAATGTAAATACTGAGTTGAAAGAATAGTCAGGGGTTTTGGGTGATGGGAGACACATCTATGGATTCAGAATTTCAATAGCTTACCATTAAATGACGGATATATCTTTCTGTCTGTGATGTTTTACAAATCAGATATTAATGTGTAGAGGTAAAACATGTGAAATAATATAGCAATATCCTGTAAAATTATGTGAAAACATGAATAAAACTACACATCTTCAGATGTTATACATACATAAGTGTCCTACACTAATAATACACAGTTATTATGGCTGTGTGTACCTTGTGTGCACCGCCTAGTGGTTAAAGCACGTTATTGAATTATTTTTTTAATGTTATATTTGATGAAATAAGAGTACATACTTTCATTGGGGGAAAGTAGAAGGTCAATGATAGAAATATAGAATATAAAAAATCAAGAAGATACTGTAAGTGATCTCTACAATAAAACAGTTTAGTGCCGGATGTACAAAGATATTAATATGAGGATGTGCAAAACAGAAAAACGAATTAACCTTTATTTAAATATTAAATAATACTTTAGGTTAAGGTCTTCTTTTAAATAAGAAAAAAGCTTTGGGGGTATCTACAGATAAATATTAAGCCTGACAAAGTACTTAACGTCTAATATATTGCTTTCCTGCAATGTTAACTATGTTGAAGCCCTTATTTTAACTGATATTATACACATGAATCTTATGTATGTAGATAGTATAAGAAATGTGCAGAATATGACAGTTTAATGGTGGAGGTACACACATATTGATAGATGTCTTGTAATGCACTGTTGAGGAACCTGTGACCCAAGTTGTTCATTCATTGCATAACTTCAACGTAGTTGTGTATATGATATGTCAATAAACCTTTGAAAATCTTGAAATCTTGAAAGAGATGTGCAAAATAGCCATTATATACAGTCTTTAATTAACTAATAGTAGAGAATAACGAGTAATGAATATACTTTATAGGGATCTGCAGATAAATGTTTAGTCTTCTCAAGCACCAACTAATATCTCGCCTGATTGTTGGCACTTGACAATCACCTTCCCTGAATTTAACTCGGGTGTAACTAAAGTCTGATTTAAAGGCCCCTACACACCCACCTGAGACCAAAGAACGCGTACCGAAGGCGTCCCGACTTTTCCCGACTTTTACGTCAGCTACGTCGCCTGCGTCGGCTACACCGCCCGCCTACGAACACACCGCAAATACTTCAGTCGACGAGTGGCAATAACTGTCCTTACCAGCAGGCAGCGGTAGTGTGAACAGCCAATCAGAGTGATTGCTTGTCCCGACTTTCTCTGACCTCCCGCGGCCGATTCAACATGTTGAATCGGCGTCGGGAGGTGTGAAAAGGTGCCGTAAAGAGACGACGGTGCGGGACACACAAACCTGAGTAGGGCGCCGCGAATGCCCGACTGCCTCTGACGGCCTCTGACGGCCTCTGACTCCCAAAATCGGGCTGGTGTGTCCGGGCCTTAAGGGTTGTTTATATTTCACATCATTAATCAGAATCTGCAAAGTAACTAAAACAAATGTAGTGGAGTAAAAATACCAGGTTAACCTCTGAATTGTAGTGGAGTAGAATTACAAAGTAACAATGAGCTGTCATGTGGGTATATATTAATGCTGTCCATTATGGACACAAGCAATTTTCACCCATTTATTAATTATATGTTTTAAATTTGATAACACCAATGTGTTTAATACTGGCAACTTCTAATTGTGGGAAAAACGAAAACGTTCCCAGTAGAGACGTCCCATAGAACATTTTGCGAAACACAATAGCCAGCATGTGTAGTTCTGGGGGGGGGGGGGCTTGTCCCGTTCGAGTCCAGTTTTGGATAGTCTGCCGTGGTTTCGTTCCATTTCATAGAGCTGTTTGACGCTCGGCGTAACCTTGGCAGTGCAACATCCAATCCCAGAGCTTGAAGATTATTATTATTATTATTATATTATTATAATCACGGGGACTGTAGTCCCAAACGATATCTGAGGATTATGGGTAGTGTAGTGTCTTCGGCCATCCTAAACTCCGAAATGTTTTTCGGATTTCATATCGAAATGTCCCATATAGGCCTACGTCTGTTTCCGGTTATTTTATTTTGAAATTCAGTTCCTGACGGACGCCAAAAAAGCCCGAGATTATAGAATTAAACAAATAAATAAAAACAAGGATAATTGTGTGTTATTGTTGAGTAAATAACAGTGTGTTATTTAGAAAAGAATAACAAATTAGAAGGAAAAAAAGATTTAAAAAATACAGATTTCAGTCCGACATTATACGAGAAAAAAGTCCGACATTATACGATTTAAAATAAAAACAATAATCGTGGCTTGATAATGAGTAAGAACATGTTTTTATGAACCACACAGCTTCCGGTATTCCAAGACCCGACCGGACAAAAAGACGTGGTGCAGGCACGAAACATACTACCAATAGAAATACATTGCTTTTAAAATCGTTCTGTGTGACACGAAAAAAAGGGGAAAATCGTGTTGGTGAACACGAATCAATAGATTAAATGTTGTGACTATAACACGAAATGCTGTGAGACTGGGTTGAAATGAGACTACTTAACATCATCACGCTGAACATTAGCCGCCTTTAGCTTAGCGGTATGATTGGTAGCAATGTGACAATGATGTAATATGTTATGGCCTAATGTTATTCTTTTACTTCTGGAGATTCCACTTAAGCTTCAAAAATCATTAAAAGTACTTTATTATGTGGAGATTATACCTCTGAAGTATAGTTTAAAAATTAAAAATATTCTGCAAAAATCCAAAACCGCATTGCTTTTTGTTGTGATGATTACTTCCTGGTCGACATACAAAAAAACATCATCAATGCACCACAATTATTTATTACCATTTCTTAAAATAGCTTAAGTTGTAATGGAGAAGGCTAAGTCGATATTAAAGGGGCCCTATTCTGCTCATGTTCAGGTTCAGGTTAGTATTTAGTATCTCTCCTGTGCAGGGATGGGTATGGAGAACCGGTACTAAGTCAGTACCGGTAGCTGATTGACCGGTATCGGTATACCGTTAAGCCGCTGGACAAACGGTGCTGCTATCGGTATATGAATTACGCTACTTCCTTAGTTTAAACAATTCTGGTTGGTTGGGAACCCTCATCCCGTGTGACGTATCCGGTTTGAGTACCACTCTGATTGGCCACTGTGAATGCCACTCGTCATCTCTCTTAACAGCGCTCTTATTATTGTGAGACTCCCGGGGGCAGACCATAGGGGCAGATGCAACATCTTGCAAGAAACAGCGTCTCAAGGCTTCTTAACATTTAACAACCCATTAATGATGCATACCCACTTAACGGGAAGAAACTCAGCTAACAGACGATATTAACCATTTTAGCTACACGGAACAGAAGTCCAACACCAAGAGTCTAAATCAACACTTAGCTAAACGGGCTAACGGGGCTAACGGGGCTAACGGCTACTTTAGCACATAACTGGCAAAAGCAATCTTTTCTACGTCATGTTATCTGCACATTCCATTGGTATAAGTCTCATCACTGTACGACCAAAACTCACTGAACTAGCAGCCAGGAAAGAGCAAGAAAACAACTTCACTTTACGTAGCCATGATGATAATTATGTATACCTTTGCTGTTTTGTGATCAAAAGTTGTGTTCAAGGGCATAAAAACGGTTAATCCAATGTCTCTGTGTAACTTTAAAATGATTACTGATAATCCATCATTACAATTATAAATAATAAACGCAATAAACGGATTATAATGGTTAGGCGACCGGAGCTTCCGGTTTAGGAGGTGCGCACGCAGCGTCTCATTTTAACTGAATAATGGTCATGTTTACATGGATTTATGAACTGCCCCTAATTACCGCCCCCCTTCCATAGACACACTGTCAAACACACTCAGTCATACCTGCTTGGTATGACATTGAAAAAGTTACATTCAATAATAAATAAAAATAAATTACAATAAAATGACTGTTGTTTAATCTTCAGATCTTGTAATCATGCCTATAATTTTGAGCACCAAATTATTGAAAAGTATCGATAAGAGTATAAAAAAATACCGGTATCGATAAGCAGTATCGGTATCGGTATCGATAAAATCCTAACGATACCCATCCCTACTCCTGTGACATGTCTCCATGCTTTAATGTTCAAAAAGCTCTTTATTTTTCTCATACTGCCTGTGCTGCAGCACCTCTTTTCATCCTCCCCTCTGGAGGGAACAAAGTGATTTGAGCCTTTGCAGACCATTTACAAACCTATATAACCCACTACAGGAAAGGGAAATAGCAGAAAAGGGCCTCTTTTAGTTGTGCTACTACTACAGTCAACCTTTTTTGTGTCCACAAATTTGCGTCCAGGAGGATCCAAAATAATCTTTATTGACTGCTTTGAAGAAGCTGTTCTGAATCTCACCTGGTGACCTGTCCACTTTCATTTCAAAGTAGGTCCTGCCCGCCACCATGTCCGGCTCCGGCCCCCCCACACTGAAGGAGGATCTGGACGGCAGGATGTTAACGTAGGTAGCCAGGGACGTGCTGCTGTCTCCGGACAGCACCGACAGCAGGGGCACTGACTCCAGGTCAGCGTCTGCTGCACACTGCTCCACAGACTGGGAGGGGAGGAGGTGGTAGTACTGGCCTTTGGCTGGGAGGGGGGCGTCCATGTCCTTCAGCTGGGACACACACCACCTCTTCAGCTCGTGACTCACCGCGGCCTGCAGGAGAACATATTCTACATTCTGAGAATTCTGACTTTTATTCTGTGAAATCTGGCATCTCTCTTATAATAAAGATAACTCTCAGTCCTCAGGTGACTCTTTTTACAGTTATTTGATACATAGTTGTGTCAAACAACATTGACCTTTTATTTTATAATCAATATAAGGTTATGTAGAGTGTGTCTTCACCTTCATTTGTTTAAATCTGTTTGAAATACAATTCTATATATTATTACAGTAAACATTATGTTTTTCCATGGTACAGTATTACATTTTACATGCAGTTTTATCTTATAATATTTGACATGAACATAGTATAGATGTTGCTGCATTTTCCTTTCATTGTTGTATCAATTGCACTTTTTTCTTCTATTTTATGTTTTCTAAGTATATTGTATAGTGCATTGTTAGAACAGCCTGGGACTTGAGACTTTCTTTGCCAAAATCTACGAATTATATATTGTGGATATGACAATAAAAAACGTTGAATCTTATTCCTGCTCAGAAGGTCACAGATGTAAACATAAAATAAATGTTCCCTTCAAAGGAAGGGATCCGTCATGAACCTGTGTCATGAGGGCCTCCTCCCGGCCCTGGGCGGCTCTCTGCTCGATCCTGAACCCCGTCCTCCTCCTCTCTGCTGCGGCTCTCTGCTCACTCAGGAGGTCCAGCACCTTCATCTGCACAGGAGTAGGAACAATTGCTTGAAAAATTGCTATATTTGAATTTAAAGTAAATGTTTGTTAATGCACATGCAATCTGTATTTGAATAGTCAATATGGTCAAACAATGTAGATCTTAGTTATTGTTCTTCAGTCATATTGCCCAATAAATGTATATATTCACACAGAAATGTAGGAATTGATATCACACTTTGACCATACAAATGAACTAAAACATCAGTTTAAGAAACTGAAGGTCAAAGCAATGAATAATTAAACTCAGGTCCAGGAGAGGGGCCACATCTCGACACCCCTCTGATCACCTGCTAAGCTACTGTACAACGCATCTGGACTTGTTTCATACTCTCATCCCTTTATTTCTCTCTCCCTACATCCCTTCATCAATCCATCTCTCCGTGCCTGCATCCTTTGTCCATTCATTCCTCCCTTCCACATCCCTTTGAACCTTGATCCCTCCCCAATGACATCCCTTCATCCATTATTCATCCTTCCCTTCATATGCCTTTGACTCTTCAACCCTTCATCCCTCCCTTCCTATATTAATTCCACCTCTTCATCACTACATTCCTTCCCCCTTTTCTTCCTGTGTTCCCCTATCTCTTTCTCTTTAATCTACATGTAGTGCTCATTCTAGGTAGACTTCAGTCTGTCCTCCAGACCGGCCTGACAGACAGCATCCCTAAACAAATATTGTTTTTGCTGGTCCTTGCTAGTGAAATAGAAGTCCTGATGTGTACTCAGAGGCTGACCTGGTGTCTGTTCCTGTGGTCCATCTTGCTGAGTCTCCGGTTGACCTGCTCCTGGACGTTGAGGATGTGCAGCCTCATCTCCTCCTGAGTTTCTGTCAGCTGGCCCTCCATCTTCTCCAGCAGGGGCTTACAGTGGCACCCACTGGCCTGTGTCTGAAGACAGTGGGCACAATCAGAAGCTGCACACTCAGTAGCAGTTATATCTCTCACAGGCTCCGCCCTCTACTGGACTCTATGGGTACTGCCCTTGACCTCCCTATGCGAGCGTTCAACTACTGAGAAATCTATAAATGTAGCCAGCCCCGGGGGCGGGCCTACCTGAGTGAGCCCCCTCACGCGGGGGCTCACTCAGTCCCGCGGCCCCGGCTCAGAACCGGCAATCGCGGGTACGAACTGGCCGGCCCAGGCAGGCTCCGGCCCCACCTCAGCAGAGAGCTTCGGGGTGGGGTGCGCCGTCCTCCCGGAGCTGACTGGCGGTGCGAGGGCGAATCCCGCCTCCTCCCTCTTTAATGCAAGTATTGGGAGGCATACTTTCAATAAAAAAGATGATTGCATTTATCCCAGTCTAAATGTAATTTCTTTCCACACTTCCACATAATGTTAACTGTACTGATTCCCCACTCGCTGCCCCAGTTGTAACTCCAGTAAAGGAAGCAGCTAGTGGGCATGCGCAGGCGAGGGTAATAAACCGCAGGAAGAGCTATCAGAGCGCTCTGAGGTTACAGGGGCATTATGGCCTGCGTGTGATTGTCAGGAGGCACACGGCACTTAGCGTAAAAACTCCGGGTAATGCATTTTTCCGTTTGAGGGAGAATTGCATTATGGCGTAGCGTGCGGTGCGTTCAGGAACCTCAGTAGAAAATCGGAGACCCTTTCTGTGTCAGCCCCCCATTGGCATAACTTCCCTTCATGGGGAGTTTTGCGGCGGAGTGGGCCACCAGGGAGTACCACAGCTTCTTAGCTGTGGCCCCCCAGCTGGTTGCTCATCCCCTAACACAATGTTATGCGGAATGGAAGCACAGCTGTGTATTAACAGAGTGGATGGACAGGACGCTGAAACGGGGTTATACACTTCAGTTTTGCAGCATCCCTCCTCTGTTCAAAGGTGTAAGAGCGACAAATCTACCATCCCAGAAAGGTTTCTTTCAGCAGAGATTCAGACCCTGTTACAAAAACTAGTGGTGTCTGTTGTGCACCCCCAGCACAGAGAGAGGGGGCCTTATTCTATGTACTTCCTGGTTCCCAAGAAGACAGGAGAATTCAGACCCATCCTAGATCTCCGCAGCCTAAATCGGCACATCGCCTGCAAACAATTCCAGATGTTAACTGTAAAGCAGTTATTAGAGCTGGTGCAGCCAGGCGATTGGTTCACAACCATCGACCTGAAGGACGCTTACTTTCATGTCGAGATTGCTCCAAGGAACAGAAAGTATTTGCGTTTTGGCTTCCAGGGGGTAGCCTACGAGTACAACAGACTACCGTTCGGCTACTCCCTATCCCCACGCACATTCAGCCAATGTGTGGCGACAGCGCTTCAGCCGCTGCGCGGCCAGGGCATGAGGGTCTTCTTTTATCTGGACGACCTCATAGTCATGCCCAGGTCCAGGGAATGGGCAATGTTTCATACAGCCCAATTGATCCTACACCTAACCAAATTGGGTTTTGCGGTCAATTGGAAGAAGAGCAATCCCATACCTCACCAGCAGGTGCAGTATCTGGGGATGGTGCTCGATGCAGGCAGGCTACGCGCCACCCTGTCAGAAAGCAGACAGGCGTCCCTGCTGCGGGCAGTTCACAGACTGCGACAGGGGGCAACAGTGACAGCTTTGACTATCATGCAGACTCTGGGTTTCATGGCGGCTGCTCACTCCGTGGTGCCGCTGGGGTTGCTGCATATGCGCCGCCTGCAGAGGTGGTTTGCCGGTACGTAACCCCCCCGTTATATCTCACACAGCCCCGATGTATAAACGCCCTGTCGTCCAACAACATCGACCCACCACACCGTCCCTGACCGGCTTTTGGCTTACATCCACTGCATCCCCACTTCCTCCCATCCGGTTGTAACCGTGGAGAAGTCGGGGCCGCAACTTGGATAAGGCACACTCACACACGCTTACCTCGTGTAGAGTGTGCATGGAAAAAATTGTGCGGAGACTCCGTCTGGAGCCTACCGCGCACCATGTTCCCCAGGTCCCTCAGGAGCATGGGAAAACATAAGTGCACCACATCCCCCACACTCACACACGCTCCGTGTAGAGTGGGCATGGACAATAGTGAGGAAGGCTCCAGCCCTGTATGGGGCTGATTGCGCACCATGTCTCCCGAGTCCCTCAGGAGCATGGGAAAACACAAGTGCTTTATGTCCAGGGGGGGGGGGGGGTCAGATACCTGCTGACCCACAGCCACCCCCCCTCTCACCAGTCATGCGTTGCCTCGGCAAGCACAGACGACGAGAAGGAGCCAGACATGTCCAGGAGATAACATTTTATGAAGGGGCCTGGCGTAGACCAAGACGCCGCCGTGCATATATCTTCTACACTCACGCCGCTGAATAAGGCTGTTGACACAGCCACAGCCCGTGTAGAATGTACACGGACCCCAGTGGGGAGGGCTCTCCCCGCCCGTCCATAGGCATGTATAATGCACCCGCATAGCCATCCTGTTAGGCGCTTCTTGGAGAGAGCTTTTCCAGCCACACCATCCCCAAAGCACACAAACAGCTGTTCAGTGCGTCTAATGGCAGCCGTGCGCTCTACATAGCATGCTAGCGCACGCACTGGGCAGAGGAGGTGCAATTTAGCCGCCCTGGCCCCAATATGGGGTGGAAGATTAAAGCCACCTAACTGAATAGCCCTTGATCTGAATGAACTTCTGATACTCTTAGGAGTAAAGGAGGGGTTCGGCCCGAGTGTCGCCCCGCTACGGTCACCCCGGATCAAAAGACAACTTGGGTGTACCGACAGAGCGGTCAGCTCGGACACTCTTTTAGCTGAAGTCAAGGCAAATAGCAATGCTGTCTTCCATGACAGTGCTTTCAGGGAGGAAAGCTCCAGAGGCTCAAATGGTTCTGTGACCAGAGCCTCGAGCACCAACGGCAGGTCCCACTGCAGGACGGAGGCGTGCACTACCGGGCGCTGCCTCCTGACCCCCTGCAAAAACCGCGTCATAAGCGGCTGACTGAAGGCTGACCTGCCTCCAAATCCCTCATGGCAGGACGAAATGGCTGCTGCATACACTTTAATTGTGGAATGAGCCAGCCCCCTGTCCACCAGTATCTGTAAGTAGGTAAGAATAGAGCCCAGCGTGCACGACAGAGGCTCCAGACTCCTTCCTTCACACCATCGCCGGAATCCCGCCCACTTTGGCCTGTAACAAGCTGTGGTGGATTCTGCTCTTGCTGCTTGGATAGTCTGAATAACGTTATCAGACAGCCCCACCTGTCTCAGCCTGTCCCTCTCAGGAGCCAAGCCTGGAGAGGTTGGCCCAGAGTGGGTAACGCCCCTATTGCACCTGCTTCCTGAGACAGCGCTCCCCAGACCTGAGGAATCGCCCAGGGCTGGCCCACCATCATCTGTGTTACCCCCGCGTACCACGGCGCCAGGCGGCGATCTGGGGCCACCAGGATGATTGACAGCTGTTCCCGCCTCACCCTCTCCAGGAGGGGGGGGGATAAGGTGCAGCGGTGGAAAGGCGTAAAGCAGCTTTCTTGGCCATGGCTCGTGTGCAAATGCGGCGACCCCCAAGGGCGGGTTGTCCCACCGAGCCAGGGAGAACCACCGATTGGCGAACAGGTCCACCTCTGCTCCCCCTGAACTGAGTCCAGACCTGCTTCACCACCTCCGGGTGAAGCCTCCACTCATCTGGCAGGGGTCCGCCTCTTGACATGAGGTCGGCCCCCCCGTTCTCCCGTCCCGGGATGTGCAGGGCCCTTAGAGACAACACAATCTGTGAAACCCACAGCCACAGGTTATCTGCTGCGGTCAACCAGGCTATTGAGCGGACTCCGCCCTGCCTGTTGATGTACGCCACTGTGGTGCGGTTGTCGCCCTGTATTAAGGGTTTGAAGTGCTGTAGGACCAACATCACTGCTTGCAGCTCCAGGAGGTTGCTGTGCCGCGCCTCTGCCAGAGGCCAGCAACCACCCACAGCTCTCTCTAGGCACGTCCCCCCCATCCTGTCACTGAAGCGTCTGTGAAGACTGTGATATAGGAGGTCACTTGCCCCAGTGGAGCTCCCCTCCGCAGATTCTCTGGGGACCCCCAGAATCGGAGGTTGCTCTCTACTGAGGGGGGGGATGGTCACCAGACGTCGTTTGTGTCTTGAGATCTAAACGAAGGCCGGTAACCCACATCTGCATGTGACGTGCATGCAGCAGTCCGAGTGGCACTACGGAGTGAGCAGCGGTCATGAGACCCAAAGTCTGCATGATGATCAAAGCTGTCACCGTCGCCCCCTGACGCAGCCTGCAGACTGCAGGGATGCCTGTCTGCTTCCTGTCAGGGTGGCACGTAGTCTGCCTACATCGAGCATCACCCCCAGATATTCTACCTGCTGGTGAGGTATGGGGGAGCTCTTCTTCCAATTGACCGCAACTTCTTTTTCAACCCAACTTGGTTAGGTGTAGGATCAATTGGGCTGTGTGAAACATTGCCCATTCCCTGGACCTGGCCATGACTATGAGGTCGTCGAGATAAAAGAACACCCTCATGCCATGGTCCCGCAGCGGTTGCAGCGCCGTGGCTGAACGTGCGTGGGGATAGGGAGAAGCCGAACGGCAGTCTGTTGTACTCGTAGGCTACCCCCTGGAAGGCAAAACGCAAATACTTTCTGTGTTTTGGAGCAATTTCGCCATGAAAGTAAGCGTTCTTCAGGTCGATGGTTGTGAACCAATCGCCTAGCTGCACCAGTCCCAGTAACTGTTACATAGTTAACATATGGAACTTCTTGCATGCAATGTGCTGGTTCAGGCATTGAAGAGACAGAATGGGCCTGAATTCTCCTGTCTTCTTGGGAACCAGGAGGTACAGGGAATAGTGCCCCTTCTCTCTGACTTGAGAGTGCACATGCCGAGAGGAAACCTATCTCCTCCTGGGATGACAGATTTGCCTCTCTCATGCCTCTGAACGGAGGAGGGATGCTGCAAACTGTTCTTCTGCGGAGGTCCCTGAACGCACCGCGGCCATCACGGGGGCCGCGCCTCATAATGGGTGTCCAATTAACATCGTATGAAAACGGCCTTGCCGATCTCAACGAGACATTATGGGAAAATGTGGAATTGTGGAGAGAGATGACTCTTACTCTGGGATAAATGCAATCGTTTTTACTAAATGCATTTTTCACACACACATCACTCTAGAACTAGGGTTACTATATACGTAACCCA
This sequence comes from Trematomus bernacchii, assembly GCF_902827165.1. Classification (NCBI taxonomy): domain Eukaryota; kingdom Metazoa; phylum Chordata; class Actinopteri; order Perciformes; family Nototheniidae; genus Trematomus; species Trematomus bernacchii. Next base: position 7,877,379 of record NW_022987656.1, read on the forward strand.
CCGTTCGTGCAACAGGGCCTCTTTTCGACTTTCTGTTGAAAGGAAACCTATCTCCTCCCAGGATGATAGATTTGCCTCTCTATTGCCCCTGAATGGAGGAGGGACGCTGCAAAGCTGGAGTGAGTAACCCAGTCTCAGTGTCCTGCCCCTCTACTCTGTCAGTACACAGCTGGGCTTCCATTCCCCACAAAACTGTGTTCAGGGGACATGCCAGCAGCTGTGGAGCCACGGCTAAGAAGCCGTAGCACTCTCTGGTGGCCTACTCCGCTGCCAAACCTTCCATAAAAGGGAGTTTTGGCATGGGGGCTGACACAGAAAAAGGGCCGATTTTCTACTGAAGTTCTTGAACGCACCGCGGCAGCTCCCGTGGGGCCGCGGCTCTGTCACATGCCGTCTCTTTGAAACGGACATTATGGTGAAAAGTGGAAATGTGGAGAGAGATGACTCTTACTCTGGGATAAATGCAATCGTTTTCACTGAATGCATTTCTCACACACACATCACTCTCTTGAACCCGCACAGTGCTTTGACAGCACTACGGTTTATTCCACTCACGTGCACGTGCCCACCTGCTGGCTCCAATACTGGAGTTTACAGAGGGGGCGGGGAGTGTGGGACAGTGTTCTTTCCTCTGGGGATGAGCAAGAAGCAGCCTACTCCTCACCCACGTGACCAAGGAGCTCGATCCAAAGAGCCCTTCCGTAAACACGGGGGCTCCCAGGAGATCAACACGGTCCTTTTTGGAAAGTGCCATGCGGCGTGATCCAGGCGCGCCGGATTCATTTTAGAAGTGGGGGGGCCAAAAAAGTGCGTGTGTATGGCCCAATCCCAAACCACGCCCTACACCCTACCCCTACACACTCTATGGAGCTAATTTCCTGCCATAACTCCACAAACAAACTAAACAGGTTTTACAAATGCCTTATGATTCACTAACAAACACAATGTGGTTTGCAAATACAAAACACCATCTACAAACTAATGAATTTAGTTTTGCAAAGAAAAAACGTATCTATCAAACAAACACATAACATTTTTCTAATAAATCATGTTTCAGAGACAAATTCAGCATAGGTTTTACAAGTACACAACTTTTTTTTACAAGTGCACAAATTTGTTTTACAACTACAACACTTTGTTTTACAACTACAAAACTTTTTTTTACAAGTACAAAACTTTTTCTTCTCACGGCGGAATATTACTGCCAAAAGTCACGTGACTGGAATATTACTGCCAAAAGTGACTTTTGGCAGTAATATTCCGCCGTGGTTGTGCTTGTCACTACCCGATCCGTCCACCTGCCCGATCGGTACTGCGCATGTGCGAGATGGTCCACCATATTGGACAACTACATACGGCAACTCTAATAGGACACTTGACACAGTGGCTTTTGGCAAAGCAGAAAAAGAACTGATAGAGATGAGTTATTGTTATTACAACAACGTGACTTCACTATTATTTAACAACTCTTTTTATTGGGTTCTTTTATTTGGGGTTAAGTACATTGTTAGAATAAGTGAGACATGGATTTAACTTATGTTAGACAGCTATCATACTGAATAAATATTTACTGTGAATGTATGCAAAAATGTATGGCATATAGCTGTCTAACAGAAGTTAAATCCATTTCTCACTTATTCTGACAATGTACTTAACCCCAAATAAAAGAACCCAATAAAAATAGTTGTTAAATAATAGTGAAGTCACGTTGTAATAACAATAACTCATCTCTCTCGGTTTTTTGAGTTTTCTTTGTGTGCTTTGCCAAAAGCCACTGTGTCAAGTGTCCTAGTTGGGTTGCCGTACGGAGTTGTGCAATATGGCGGACCATCTCGCACATGCGCAGTACAGATCGGGCAGGTGGACGGATCGGGTAGTGACAGTGCTCATACACACTCACACATGCTCACTCACACATGCTCCACGGCAGCAGGGGGCGCTACTGAGTCCATTGGGAAGGCGGGAGGTTGAGCAGAGCATGGAACAGCCCTTGCCAGCCTGATGACAGCGGTGTTTCTAGCGATCCAGCATCTGAATTTAGCGATCACAACGAAAACAGCCAAGACACATATTGAGCCCAGAAAATGAATGTTCTTAGGGCTGTAAATATAATAAGCCTTTGTCTAAAATAGACAACATTGTAACTAAGGAGATTTAAACTATACAGCGATTCTGCACTCGGTCAATCAGCTGCTCTTCATTTTCTTTCCTGCTATATTCAATGAGTGATACAAATATTTTTTACCATACGTTCTGAATAAAACTGATACTGTTGGACTCGGTACTAGTTGACTGCTACCAGAAATAAAAGGAAGTACTTTACTGTGTACTTTGTGAGTAATCCTCTGTCAGAGTCCCCTCCATAGTACATAATGCATGTTTTTTGCTATCTTTGATGAATGATAAAAGGGTCATTCCAGAATTGGAGGACAATTTAGATACCAACATTTTTGAAAAATGAACCTTTCATTTGATTATTTTTTGTTATGTATTTAGGAAAAACAGATAATAAACCATAAAAAAAAGTGATTTGCCCAGCTAAGGCATCAAATGTATATTTTCCAATGAAGAATTAACCCTGTTACTCTAATTATAGTAACAGGGTTGCAAGTAACAGGGTTGAAAATCAATGCTAATTTTAGCTTTTACCTCAGGAATTAATGCTAGCTGCACAATGTAATGCTATTGTCAAGGAATGGACACACTTTATATTATATTTATATTTATATATATTTAACAAAAGAAAGATACATTTGAAATTAATTTGTTTTTGTTTCATAATTTGAGTAACAGGGTTGCGTTTGTATGAGTGCCACACTCCTTCAAGAGTGACAAGATTGGAAATATATTACAAATAAAAGAGAGGACTTAGTTTTGGTCTACCCATGGTAGTAGCACATGGCTTGCTGATGTCCTTTCCACTGTGTCATGCGACAAACAGTTTTTTCACTTCCTCTGCCAAGCTAAAAAGGTTTCGGTAACATGGTTGCGCGCATGTTGAGGGACACACCTTCTGTGCAAAATTACTGTTATTTAAAATGTGTTTATGATTTAACAAATTGATTTTACCATTACAAGACACATATATCAATAGAATAATACCAAAAAAGTAAATAAAAACCCTATTTTAAATGTTATAGTTGACATGCAAGTTGGTCACCAAGAAGCTGGGACAAGAGAAAAGGGCAATTTTAGGGGGTGTTCGAGAGCTATTTGATATTTTAAATAATATTTTGAAACCACTTTTTCTACAACTTTATATGCATCTTGTCTCAAGACAAGTATATTTAACACAACAAGTGCATGTCTTAGCTTTTTGGGCATGGATTATTAGATTTTTTATATGGGGGACATGAAATGTCCTCCAATTCTGGAATGACCCAAAAATAAAATGTTACCATTAGTTCTTAATGAAATTGATACGGTTTGACTTTGTATTAGTAAGCCTACTACTAACAATACATTGAAGTACTTTTACTGTGTATTTTTTTGAGAAATACTCTGTCAAAGTCCCCTCCTGAGAACAAAATCAAGCCACTTCTTCTAAGTTTGATGAGGGAAAAAAATATTTTTTGGGTGATTTAATGGGTGATGTAACATTAATGACAGACATAATATGAGGTCCTTGGCACTCTAGAGGGGTCATTTTGTGATCATGGGGCATCACCCTTACAGCATCAGGACAATATCATATGGAGTCAGATACTGGAAGTGGGCTGGAGGCGTTAACTGGGACTGATGGAAGGATGAGGCTGATGAGACTGAAGAATCTGCGAGGAACGAACTAGCGGCAGAGGAATAATTATATATTAAAAGACAGCAGCATCATAAGACGGCAACCATGTGACAGAGTGTGTTACTTTGCTGAAGGATATTTGTGACCAGCTATCCATTCCAGGCCAGACTCTAAAGACTTTCCAAGGTGTGAAAATGCTGCTGCCGGAGGACTGACTGGAAGTATTGCTGATATCATGTCTACCATCCTCTTAAAATACTCTGTCCAACAATATCAGTCTCAGGAAGAAATGTTTTTTAACGCTTATCAAAAGAAAAACATGCATTCTTGTACTCAGGAGGGGACATTGACAGAGGATTACTGGAAAAGTACACAATAAGTACTTCATAGTACTTGTGGGGGTAGTTTCAGTAGTACTGAGTCCAACAGGATCAATCTCACGAAGAACTAATGGCAACAAAAAAGAATTCCCTCATCAAACTTAGCAGAAGTGGCTTGATTTTGTTCACAGGAGGGGACTTTGACAGAGTATTTCTCAAAAAATACACAGTAAAAGTACTTCAATGTATTGTTAGTAGTAGGCTTACTAATACAAAGTCAAACCGTATCAATTTCATTAAGAACTAATGGTAACATTTTATTTTTATCATTCATCAAAGATAGCAAAAAACATGCATTATGTACTATGGAGGGGACTCTGACAGAGGATTACTCACAAAGTACACAGTAAAGTACTTCATTTTATTTCTGGTTGCAGTCAACTAGTACCAAGTCCAACAGTGTCAGTTTTATTAAGAACTTGTGGTAAAAAATATTTGTATCACTCATTGAATATAGCAGGAATAAAAATGAAAAGCAGCTGATTGACCGAGTGCAGAATCGCTGTATACAGGGGCGGACTGGGACAACAAATCAGCCCGGGACTCTCGACCGGCCCACTTCGGTACCGCCGGCCCACCTCGGTACCGCAAGTAAGCGGCCCACCTCGGTGGTGCCGCAAGTAAATACCGCGAGGAAATTGTCGACGGGGGGGAAGGGGGGGTGAGCAGTGACTTATCCGACCGGCCCACTTCAGTACCGGCCCATCGGGATTCGTCCCGAACGTCCCCTGGCTGTATATATAGTTTAAATCTCTTTAGTTACAATGTTGTCCATTTTAGACAAAGGCTTATTATATTTACAGCCCCTAATAACATTTATTTTCTGGGCTCAATATGTGTCTTGGCTGTTTTCGTTGTGATCGCTAAATTCACCTTGTTTATAATATTATCACTATAACACCTGTCATCAGACTGGCAAGAGCTGTTCCATGCTCTGCTCAACCTCCCGTCTTCCCAATGGACTCAGTAGCGCCCCCTGCTGCCGTGTAGCATGTGTGAGTGAGTATGTGTGACTGTGTATGAGCCAGCCACGGCGGAATATTACTGCCAAAAGTCTCAGTCACGTGACTTTTGGCAGTAATATTCCGCCGTGAGAAGAAAAAGTTTTGTACTTGTAAAAAAAAGTTTTGTAGTTGTAAAACAAAGTGTTGTAGTTGTAAAACAAATTTGTGCAACAAAAAGTTGTGTACTTGTAAAACCTAAGCTGAATTAGTCTCTGAAACATGATTTATTAGAATAATGTTATGTGTTTGTTTGATAGATACGTTTTTTCTTTGCAAAACTAAATTCATTAGTTTGTAGATGGTGTTTTGTATTTGCAAACCACATTGTGTTTGTTAGTGAATCATAAGGCATTTGTAAAACCTGTTTAGTTTGTTTGTGGAGTTATGGCAGGAAATTAGCTCCATAACACTCCCCCTCCGTGACGGAGTGAACTCCGTGGAGTGACACATGAGGCTCCCTCCTGTCAGATGGAGGGAGTAGATACAGCGGCAAGCTTTGGGACAAACTCCCCTCTCTCCGGCAGAAACAGGAAATGCCGTAACTGTATCAACGGTATCAAATCAGCATCTCTTTGACAAAAAATGTAAATTAATAACTAAAATAAAACTCCAAACATCTTTAATTGTGTTACTTTTTTGTAAAGCTCTTTTAGTTTTAAACCTGATGTTTATAAGTTTCTTAGTTTTTGCAACAGTCTGTAAATATACACAACTTTATAATAAAATGCACACATTTACCTTTTTCTAGACTAAACACAGGTAGATCCTCAGTTAAAAAAATATGAGGTTATCATGAGGTTGTTAACATCGCAGTTTATCAGTGGATGTTTGCTGGAAGCACAATAACTGCATGTTTTGCATTGCTTTTACATTTCAGTTAATATAATGGTGAGAGACTCCCGATACATTAGATTTATAAGTTCATTAATTGTCTCATGATGCATATTTCCCGGTGAGCATGAAGCTTTTCAGAGTGGGGTTTTTCTCAGCTACGAGTTCTTTTGGAAATTGCTCTCCTTATCCGCATGCCCCCCTCATTGCTAGGCCCTGTCGGGTTAGAAACTGCAGACAGCGCAGTTGCTCCATCATTCTATCTCTTCTTTTTTCCTGCTCAATACGCTGTTGTTTGACAAGCTGTATGTTGACTGGTGTTTGATTGGAGAAAGCGCACTTTTTTTTAATACACTCTCTGTGGAAATGAGACTTTTTGTGGCTGTCCAGGAGGCTTGGGCACTTTTTCCAGTTATTAACTCCGGTATTAACAAAGCTATCATCTCCACATTTTGAGAAAGTTACAAGCCGTTTGACAGCAGCAAATCTGCATATTTCACAGAAGGCCCGTTTAGTGGTTTTGCAAAGAATGAACCACTCTCTGTTTTTGTACCATTCTGCGTTGAAGTACCTTTCTCTTTGCCCAAATAATCTAGCGGTCAGTTAGCTGCAGCTTTACCCGTCTCAATGTCCCGACAACAAACCTCCATGCAGTCGGAACCAGCCTGTTTCGGTTCAACGACGGCGGTGGCGGCGGTTTTGACAGTCTCTGCGGCTGCAGAGCTGCTGCTTTTGGGTTCATCTGGCTTCGCTGGTTCTATGATTGATGAAGGTTGTTAGAAATTAAAATTCAATGTTTTATGGCATGATTTAGTCTAAAACATACCGTCAGTTTAAAAGCAGTCAGATGAAGAACTTATTACTTTTAGTATTGTGTTCACACCTTAAATGGTGTGAAAGGAGGGATTGTTAGAAATTAAAATCAATGTTAAACAGCATAATTCAGTCTAAAACATATCGTCAGTTTAAAGCTGTTTTATTGTGGAAAAGCCCGGAAGTTCTCAGGAAATCAATGCCAAGCTTTTATTCTGAAAAATCCTTTATCCGGTTAGCTTGTGACTAAATGTTGCGTTTTCTGAATGTAAAGTGAAAATGACTTGGAGTGTTACACACAAACGTACGGACTTTAACACTACATCGATAGACGTTAAGATATTATTACTGCTGAATATTAAATGAAGGTCTAGTCGATCGTAGTGTTTACAGATACGTGAGAAGCTATGACGTCAGAGGGAATTTCCGTAAAATAAGAACTGTGCCGGAGCGGAACCACTAGGACTTCTAAACTAAGTATTACAGCTGTTTATAAGGTATTAAATAGAAAGTCATGACAGAGATAATGAGGAGAAAATGCTTAAGGAAGTAGGCAGAGAATATCAATGTCGAAATCATCTGTGCTCTCGCGATATTGAACCGGCAAATGAGTAGGGGGCCACCCACTATTTGCACAGCGGGGGACAACGAGACGTGGATAAAAAGGCAGGACGAAAGATAACGCGGTCTCTTCCCTTCGCTGCAGCCTCCCTCAAGACAACACCGGCTTTGTCTCTCCATTCACCATGCTTGTTCTTTAACCACGTTACTTAATTAAACTACCCATTTGAACCTTTTCAGGGACTCCATTAGTCTCGTTATTTTAAGTTTCTTTCCTGGGAGCGAGAAGATCACAAATTATCAACATTTGGCTGACCCAGACGTGTGATATCAACACTGGGAGAGAAATCGCTAGTTTCGACGGAGATTCCGCCAACCAAAAGACACACAAAGGGCCCATACACAAACGGTAAGGAGAAGCCAGTTATATCAAATTCTTCAATAGCTTATATAGAACCATTTAGATTTGTGTGTTTTGCGGCGAGCAGGACATCCTGAGAACAGCTGTTAATTTAATGTTAAATATAAATTTAAACCAAACCACGTGGCGTTGTTTTACAGCAAGCAGGGTGAGTCTATTTTCCTTTCTTTGATTCATTAACCAACTGCATGTTTTTTTAAACCAACTGCATGATTATAATGTGTGTGTTTTCCAAGCCGGATATATTAATGTGCTTTTAAGCCGGTATTTATATAATCTTTTTTTTTAAAAAAATAATTAAAAAAATAAATAAAAATAAAATAAAATTAATAAAAAATAAATAAATAGATCCCAGATATTGTTCGGATGACATAGGATATTTGTTATCAGGAGCGAAGGTACTATTCAGTAGATTAGTGATTCATCTTTGATACATTTAAGGACTATATCCAACTACTTATTATATTGTGTTTGACGACTTATAGATGGACTCTTGTCGTTTTGTATATTCTCAAGACAGATGGTATCTTCTTGACAGAGAAATAGATGGTATCTTTTCTCGTTATTAGCAAGTTAAAGATGGAATCTTCTTGTTAAAGAGAGTTGATGGCATCGTCTCGTTTTTAGTCTCAAGATCAGATGGAATCGTCTTGTTTCATTGTCCCAAATAAGTGAGATGGTCTCTTGTTTAATTGGTGATAAGAGTCTGTGGAAGTCTGAAGTATACTCTTTAATCATTGCGTGTGCATTACGGAAAGAAATGCGGCATTCGTGCGTTAGATAGACGATATTCTTTTAATAGTGTTTGACTGGCTTCCCATTTGGTCGCATAATAGCGTGAGAGTTGCCCAGACGACCATAGGCTAAATAGTTTTGATGGTCTCTAACTATTTTGTATTAACTTGTTTAAATTGTATAGCATATTGAGAGTGTCGTGCTGTTATACTGCTCTGAAGTTTAGCCTGGAATGAGGTCTCCTTGTTGAGATCAACACCTCCAGGATTTCAACGCATCAGAGACAGCCATTCTTCTTGCAAAAAACTCTTTGTTCTGCAGGTCAGCATTTGAAATCAGTTGCCATCTTGTTTTGACCTCATGTTGACAAACAATGACATGGCAGTCGCCATTCTGTGAAATGCTAATTCAGAGGACCAGTTGTTGTCTTTTTGAAATCCATTCAGTTTCACTCACATGAGGCTAATTCAATATTCATGACCTCCATAGTGTGTAGAAAAAATCATTCTTCTTGAGTCAAAGTTGGAATTAGATATTCCATTTTGCTGAATCAGGTTATCTATACCGTTGGAGTTTGGTTTTTGAAGAAAAAGATTATTGTATTTTCTAAAAAGCTCAAATCTGATTTTTGAAATATTAGTCCTTGCAAAGGAGTTTTACCTGCTTATGCTTATACTGTGCGATGTGGTTTGGCTGTTTTATGCTTTGTCGATTAATCCTACAAATTGTGTGTGCTGATGGCTGTTTTATGCTTTGTCCATTAATCCTAAAAATTGTGATTGCAAGTGTATTCGCTGGTTTAAGTTTGACTGTTTAATCATAAAGTGAATTTCTTTCCCATATCAAAAGTAGTTTTTAAGAAAATAAGCTTCTTGTTAAAAAGAAGTCCGTTTCTAGAAAAATTTAAAAGGGGGGGAAACAAAGCTGAAAAATTACAACAGCGCACTCTGCTGGTTGTACAGAATTGTGCACAAGAAATAGGGGTAAAAGGACAAACGTATAAATACAACACCAATTGATTATAATTATGCTAAGGTTTACTTTCAAGTATTATAGATGAACGCGTACTTCATCACACATAGATAGAATCACAGGTGGTTCCTGATATTAAGATAAGAAACCTTACATAAGTCTTTCAACCTAGACTGTAGAATACCTAAACACCACACAATTGAAGTAAAAACATAGTTTATGACATTAGCATAATTTCATGCACTTTGGAATACACTATACACAGTAAAGCCAGATTTTTACGAGATTTCTATTTGCATATTTCAAAGCCAAGCCACTGTACAAGGTTTAAAAAAAAAAAAAAAATATAAAAAAAAAAAATTATTATTAAAAAAAAAAAAAACACTTTTTTGCATATTTTTATATTTCTTTATTAATCTTAAAAAAAAAAAAAAAAAAAAATCCCAGATATTGAAGTTAGGTTCGGATGACATAGGATATTTGTTATCAGGAGCGAAGGTACTATTCAGAAGATTAGTGATTCACCTTTGATACATTTAATAACTATATCCAACTACTTAAGCAATATGTCGCCAAAATACACTAAGTTAGGAGCACCCGCAGAGCCAGGGTCAACTGCAGACATCAAGGCAAAGGTACATGTCAGATCAGATGCCACAACACATGCATCAGACAGACAAAAGAACTGGAAACAGATACAGGAATTGTTTGATCAATGGCAAACAAGAGGGTTGATTCCACCAGATGATCAACCTGGACCAACAAAAGCCCATAGAAGAGCAGTACTCGACTATGAACAGGAACAATGCCTACAACAGCTAAATGTATGGAGGGAAGCTGAACAAAGGTTTATAAGAGTTACAAGTCTAATACTCCATCTGGAATATGCCAGCCTATTGACAGACAGCATAAATGTGGTCCAAGTAGCAGACCTACCAGTGAGGGAAGACATAGCAGAAAAAACTAAAGACGCTCAAGTTATCCAAACTCCAAAGCTGTATCTAAGCCTGGCCGAAGTCCCTCCTCCCTCCCCAAATGTTGGATTTATAGAAGCATTGCAGTTCAATGGAGTCTCCACGGACAAAAGTGTCAAAGAATTGGAGTATGAAGTAAGAGTGCTAACCAGCAAATCCAAACAGCTGATGGAAGAGAACATACGATTAGAAGAAATCACAGAAGAAAGACGACGAGAAAGACAAACACAAAAGACAGAGCGGGAAGCGCTACAGATAAGACTTTTGAAGATGCAAGTAGCTGAGAAAGACATTGAGGCTTGTAGGAAGAAGACGAGGAGAAGGGAGGAGAAGCTTTCAGAGATAGCCATAGAACCAGAGAAGGCAGGGCGAACACCTCTAACAGTTCAAACTCAGGAAGAACCAGAGAATCAAATGCAGAACCAACAAAGCGGAGGAGGAAGTTTCAGAGGAAGACGTTTCCAGAATGGTGGCTGCTACACATGTGGTCAGACGTCACATTGGTCCAATGCATGTCCCACACAACTCCAGCAACAGCAAGCACCTGTGTATCTTCCTACCCAAGTACAGCCACAAGCACCACAGTATCTTCAACAGCAAACACCTGCATATCTGCCTACCCAAGTACAGCCGCAAGCACAGGTATACCCTCCCATACAACGAAGGGGCAGAGGAGGAGGACGTTTTCAATCAACAGCAAGAGGTTCCCAAAGTGAAGGATGCTTCAAATGTGGTCAGCTGACACATTGGTCCAGAGAGTGTCCGCAGAACATTGCACCAAACAACGGCCCTCCACAAAGTTACCCAAGGGGAGGTTTCCATGACTATAACAGAGGCAGGGGGTCTCAGGGATGGCAAAGAGGAATAGTATTTCCAAACATGAATGTGTTGAATGTTATTTAATAATAGTGAGTAGCATATTGCATTTAAATATAAATCATCCACAGATTAGTATAAGAAGATTAAAACATAGTAGAAAATTTAGCAGACTATTTTTGTAATTATGAGAAGGAAAGAGATTACGAGTGATGTTGTTCCCCCACACAGAAAACTATTGTGCCCACACAGCTAGTGAGGTCAAGAAAATGGGTTTACGCCCAGAAGATGAAAGCCTAGTCCTCGCCCAAGACGGAGGGTCCTTACCAAGTCCTCCTGTTTAAATTGACTGCAGTTCAAGGGGCAGTACAGGCTACACCTGATGTGCAGCTGCTAAGACCAAAAAACAGAAACTCGATTCTGCTGTGGTGAAGTCTGGCTACAAAGGGAGGTGTTTCAATAAGATCGCTTGTCTCAAACCAGTGAAGAAGTCAACAAGAACCCAGCAGAACTAGAGAGTGACTGTTATGCCCCTTTCACACCAACGCAACTCCGGTTCAAGCTCCGTGCTAGAGCTTTTCTGGTTCAGAACCGGTTCTTCGGTTTAGCGCCGGCTCTTTTCACACCGCTCAGAGCCCGACTGGTGCTGCCGCTGCTGCGTCATGACGTCACAGTTTACGTCGCTGAGTTTCTCCCCAACGCCGGAGCTCACCTCACAATAACAACGGGCCGGGGACTGCGTTGCTTTTAATCATACGAAGCCAGATTAAATTAAATAACGACTTCTCCAACCTTATACTTTTCTCCAGAGTGCCGTGGTTCATTGTTTATTAATGTGTTTCAGCGGCATTTACCGACCGCTGCAGTGCTGGCCGGCTGCTCTTCCACGAGTGTATTCTCCCGTTAGCTCCGGGTTAGCTCACACGGCTCTAAAGTATTCACTGTCTGACTGTCACACAAGCAGCTGATACATATCCCCAGTTCCCCTTAAGTGAATGTGTGTCAGTCTGAATTGACGCTGTTTGGTGTCAGTCTGAATTGACGCTGTTTGGCATCACAACGCTGTTATGAAAGTTTCTCTGGTATAACATGGGTGATGTTAGCATAGCAACCGAAGCTAAACTGACTACTTGCTAAGCAGTTTTCTACAGGCACTTTTTACCGACGTATTTTTCATTATGATTCTACTTGTGATAGTCGGACATGACAACCTGTGCAGCCCATGTATTGATTCCATCCGATAGCTGCTATAATAACAAACAAAACGTCTGCCTGCTCTCCACAATGATCAATAACAGCGAACGGATGGTCAAAGTAAGGTACAAATAAACAGAATCACACGAAGCCTGGTTAGTGTTGCCTGACTTTATAAAGTGTGTTTTTTTTAACAAGTGTGTGGTTGCGTTCTAGTCACTTTGCTCAGCACTACTGCTTGTTACAACTTTTATTTGCCGTACTCGCCTTAAGTGTTAGCTCAGGTTAATCTCGCCCCCCTCCGACGTAAGCGTGACGTATGCGGTTCTTGCTTCTAGACGGACAACTTTTTGGTGCTCGAAACGAACCGGATTCCGGAGCTATGACGCTGCTCCGCTGCGGTGTGAACAGGAAAACCCGGTGCTTTTCAAGCACCAGCACCGAACCGGCCCTGAAACACCGTTGGTGTGAAAGGGGTATTAGCGGGAGAACAGTGACAGAGTGACAGAAACTGGCACAACATTTACCAGCCACCATAGATAGACCCCGTCAGAAGACCGGGGCTGTGTTTAAAGGGGAACTTCATTTATTAAGTTGAGGTATATATGGAGTCAGATTACATTCTCTCATAAACACATTTTTATAATAGGTCTGAAGTTTCTGATTTAAGGCATGAGCTGCCAACTAAATAACATAACACTGAGCTTGGATGAAGAAGTTGTAGGGTTTTTTTTTTTTTACAACAGTTTCAAGAATCAGTCTTCATTTATTTATGTTCAAGTGAATTTGTTGATTTATAAAGTAGTGCATAAAGCAATATCTATTTTTAAGTGAGGGACATCAGCCCTTCATGTTCTTCTGCGTGCAACCCTCTGTGAGAGTAGTTCGTATTTCCCACTAGTTTAAAGACATATTATTCTGTCATGATTTGTTTGTTTAACAGTGTCAGCCAATCTCTAATACTAGAGCTATTAAGACGTATTAGCAACACCAGTGTGGTTTTTTCGCAGCAACACTGATACATAGTACCATGACAAAAGCCATTATTGAACCAACAAGAAGTAAACTACATTTTTGTACTAATGACAGATTTTTAGTCAAGGTGCATTTATACCATTGGAAGACGATACATCACACAACATCTTTGTACGCCTTGTGGGTACACAGAGGATTTATATGTGTTTGCTACGACGTTATGGGTTTTCCATGTCCTATTCATAATAGAGTAATCATTGCGATATTAATTGAGCATGTTATGCTCAAAGGAGGGAAGGTCATGATTAGTCAGATAATGGATTTCGGTAACGTTGTAGTTGATAAATACTAACATGCTGTCAACAATAGGTCGCATAACAACAAAAGGTATACCAAAGCTTGGGCCTCCTCCAAGGAGGGAGTGGTCCAGTTTTAGATATTAGACAAATAGAAGTGGATGAATATGTCAGAGCTTTGAGTAATATTTTCCAAGTTTTTGTCTACACAGGCTAGGAAAGACTGCACAGATACCAGACGAGACATCAGAAGAGACTCCTGTTCGGCCAGGTGATTGGGTAAGGGTGAAAGTTCCCAAAACACAGTGGGCTGATCCCCGGTGGTCGGAACCGTGACAAGTTGTAAAGAACTTCCCACGCGCTCCGGTTTAAAGGTAAAGAAAAAGGAGCAAATTGACACCACCTCACACATTGTCACCCTTCACTGGCAACTTCCAGAGAAGTTATTGGAAGCTAGGACTGATTTGGCAGAGCTGGAACAAAAACAATAAATAGAAATACGATTAAGATCAACAGCTCAAGAGACGAATTGTCTTTAGATTTTTATAGATTGTACACTAAAGTGAAAACCTATTTTGTTTTTTCACCTGAAAAAGAGTCCAACGTTTTGTTTCCATTTTCGTATACGTTATTTTTGTACTCATTTACATTTTATAACTGACACAACCATGGATAAAATGTCAAGAACAAAGCCAAAGCAATTATGGGGTCCCCTAGGGATAAGAGTCAGAATAGCATTGTTGATTGTGCTCATTACACTTGGCACCTTTCTGGTTGGATGGGGAGTACGATATCATGAAAGACATGGATCCATTAGTTCACTCGTAGAAAATGCCCACATCACTAACAAAACACCAGCTGTGTTTCAGAGACTTTCACTTATCCCCAGAGCCAAAAGATCAGTTGAGCAACAAGAGGAGGAGTTAGAAATACTCGTTCCCAAAGATGAGGAGGTTACAATCAAGATCATTCACCCCCCCTATATGCAGTTCTTGTATCAAATGATGAGATGGGTTTAAGTGATCGGAATATTTAAGTGATGGGAATTTACAATTTAGGGGAATCTCCAAATACACTGGATCCATGTTTTAGTCTGTACCAGAAACACCCCCGTTAAGACTATGGACAACCGACTGGTGACCTGAGCAAAATTATTGAAAAGTTATTACAGTATAAACAGGGTACTAACCCACGAGGACAACTGTATGTACAAACTCTATGAACAAAATTCCCCAACAGATTGTGGCGACTGCACAGATGTATCCAGTCACAAAAGTTACTATTGTTCTAAGTAATAGTGAGATTTAACATATTGGAGAATATATGGAGACGTCCTTTTATAGTGTGAAACATGTGGTGCTTGAAACATGTAAGTATTTCAATTTATAGAAGAAAATGGTTTCCTGAAAGAGTTATTTGGAGTAGATGTGTTACAGTGGGAGAAAAAACAATGTTTAGAGATATAGTACATTTATTAGTAGACATTAATTGTGTTTAGATGGCATTTAACATTTAAAACAGATAGTATGATTAGAAGATAGAGTGGAGAAGGTTAGATTTACTTTACCTCAGTGTGTTAGAATTTCTATAGGTAATGCGTCCCGAGACCTGGACTCTCTCTCTCTCTCTGCCTGTCAGACTGCTACGACCCCTATCAGACAAAAGACCTCACTACAGGAGACTCCTCCTCCTCCTCCATCGAACAGACAGAGAACCAGAGCTGAACCAACAACGACAAGACTGCATCCAGAACCTTCTCCACCTGCGGCATCCAGAACCAGAACAGCATGCTGACATAAAGAGGCATACTCTCATCAGTCCCTAACCCAGGACATGAAGTTCCAAGCTGAGCCACGAGATTTGGCACAAGAGCAGAGTGTGGGACATGAAAGCAGAATACGCCCTCCATACAACAGCGAAGAGACTGTAAAGAAGGAGATGAAATGCAAAGCAGTTGGGCCACTGAAAAGAGTACCAGCGAAAGGATTTAAGAGCTGATGGACTGAGGAGAAGACGGAACCAGAGGAGTTGGCATGGTCTAACAGAATGTGAGGGGGTCGTGGCTTGAGACAACAAGAGGAGGAGAAAAGGAAAACGGGAGTGAGTGAGTTTATACATAAACACACTTATTCACAAACAAACTTGAATTGACTTGATAAATACGTAAAGACAAAAAGATTTATTAGCCATGAATTAATAAATTGGTAAATTAAAATAGTAATAAAGAGGAAACTGTTAAAGTAAAATGAGGAAATAATCCTAAAACACACTGAGGGTACTGTGAGATAAAGGGGTAGACATGATGGAAATATTCACCACACTTTACACTTTAAGCAGTGAGTGTTGTGGAACTTAGGAGTAGAACATATTTTTCAATCTTTCCATCATGTAAACGAATTATTCCCTAAAAGATTTTATTCATGGGTGAATTTGGTAGAGATCTAATGTGTTACAATATTGATCTACAGCTAAAGGGATAGTTTTAGTGACCACTCTATAAGAACAGACAAATCTGTGTTAGTTGGACAATGTTAAAGGGAGAGCTAATACCAAGCCAAATATAGTATCCCAATCTAAAGTATTGTTTTCGCCATTGTAGCATAGTTATTACCATAGGAGAACTGTTAAGGTGGAAATAACATTTGTTTGTCCAAGATGTAGAGTTTTAAAGGACACTGGGCAAAGAGCGATTGCAAATTTAATTTTGGAAAAAGCAATATAATTGGGAGTAATACATGCGGGGCCTTGGATCACTCATTGCAATGATGCATATTTTTGACAACCCATATCGTTTAGAGAGAAGGGGTCACTCAACCCACCCAGCAGTTGTTTTAAATCTTACTTGTAGCTTCACAGGGAGCGCACGGCACCAAATGATGAGTTTAAAAGACAAGCGCCACCACCTCCTGATGGTCATCCATTTAATCAGGGATGACCTGAAATTTAGAGATGTTATTTAAAGTAGAAACATATCCGCCATAAGTGAAAATTCCTAAATTGAACTACAAACCATGGATGAAATAACTACTGTTTTTAAAATCCTTGATAGAGGAGGGAGTAACTGTTACATGCTCGGACACCCAAGGTTCCACACACTGTTAAAGGGGTTAGCATAGTTCTTTAAACAGACTAGAATTGAAGATAAATTAGTGAAATGAGTTATTGATATTCCACCGGTTTTCACACCATTTAAGGAACTTTATCACTGCATTAGAACGGACCACCAAAAGGTACTGAAGTAGGAACCATAAGTGATGAAATTCTCCAATTGTTGTAACTGACCAAAATCTTCTCCCAGAAATGACTGTCTGAAATGCCGTATCCCAGAGTAGATGTTTGATGGTATCATGGAACTAAACCCTTGTATGCAGTCTTGCTACAGGATTAGACTGGGACCTGTGCACTTGTACAGCCAGTGATGTTTTATATGCAGTACCAATGACAGTGGGGCAGTTAATTAACATGGCGAAACGCCCCAAAACCAGTAGGGCTAAGAGACCAGTCAAAGGAGGGAGTTTAGGCTCGACAGTGTACAAGGATAGCATAGGGGTGCCCAGGGGAGTGCTAGATGTTGGAGTTGCATTCCATGTACCCGCACCCTAACGTACCGATTGATCACCACGGCCTTTTCTAGAGAACATATTACTTTCATACTTTAAAAAGTATGAAAGGGGGGAGGGTACATTTCTCATAAGGGAACAGTTTCAATTGCTAGCAGAACAAGACGACTCAACCCATATACAGATATTGATGAAAATGAAGACAGTGTGTAAATGATGTTAAATGATATGGATGATAAATGATGAGATTGTTCAAAGAATGTCCAAATCATGTGATATTTCAAATGATGAAATATATTTCAAATGATGAAATCATTAGAATGAAGAACCAGCTACAAAGTGGTATTACTTTGCACTATTCAAAAAAGGTTTCTAACTTTTATGTTTTATACTGTTATTAGTGATGTGATTTTTAAATAGTATGTTTTTATACTTTGTAAAACAAGTGCCTTAACACTGAATGTGGTATGGGAACGGTTTCTGTGAAAGGAGGGAGTAAGAAATGTTCTAATACCACAAGTTGCTGCTATTTTAAAAAGTGATATTGAATGTTAAAACTAAAAGTTATGCACAAGGGAAAACTTTTACACCAGAAGACCAACCAATGTATTGTTTGTATTTTTGATGACGGTTATTTGAACCATTCCATTTTGATAGTATGTTTTTGATATGAGTTATGTACTATGCAAAGTTCAGATGAAGAACTCATTGATTTCAGTATTGTGTTCACACCTTAAAAGGTGTGAAAGGAGGGATTGTTAGAAATTAAAATTCAATGTTTTATGGCATGATTTAGTCTAAAACATACCGTCAGTTTAAAAGCAGTCAGATGAAGAACTTATTACTTTTAGTATTGTGTTCACACCTTAAATGGTGTGAAAGGAGGGATTGTTAGAAATTAAAATCAATGTTAAACAGCATAATTCAGTCTAAAACATATCGTCAGTTTAAAGCTGTTTTATTGTGGAAAAGCCCGGAAGTTCTCAGGAAATCAATGCCAAGCTTTTATTCTGAAAAATCCTTTATCCGGTTAGCTTGTGACTAAATGTTGCGTTTTCTGAATGTAAAGTGAAAATGACTTGGAGTGTTACACACAAACGTACGGACTTTAACACTACATCGATAGACGTTAAGATATTATTACTGCTGAATATTAAATGAAGGTCTAGTCGATCGTAGTGTTTACAGATACGTGAGAAGCTATGACGTCAGAGGGAATTTCCGTAAAATAAGAACTGTGCCGGAGCGGAACCACTAGGACTTCTAAACTAAGTATTACAGCTGTTTATAAGGTATTAAATAGAAAGTCATGACAGAGATAATGAGGAGAAAATGCTTAAGGAAGTAGGCAGAGAATATCAATGTCGAAATCATCTGTGCTCTCGCGATATTGAACCGGCAAATGAGTAGGGGGCCACCCACTATTTGCACAGCGGGGGACAACGAGACGTGGATAAAAAGGCAGGACGAAAGATAACGCGGTCTCTTCCCTTCGCTGCAGCCTCCCTCAAGACAACACCGGCTTTGTCTCTCCATTCACCATGCTTGTTCTTTAACCACGTTACTTAATTAAACTACCCATTTGAACCTTTTCAGGGACTCCATTAGTCTCGTTATTTTAAGTTTCTTTCCTGGGAGCGAGAAGATCACAAATTATCAACAAGGTCCAGGCTCCGTTGATGTGGATGTCAGGGATGTGACCTTCCAGTTGTTAAATTTAAGTTTAGATTGACTGTATTTAGTTTTCTTCTGCGCTGGTTCTTCTGACGTGTTTGCAAGTGTATATATTCTTTCTATCTAGGTTAACGGCTGACACACACAGAACAACGTAACAAATAAACTAAACAACGTAACGATTTAACAAATCTAAGCTTTTTTATTGGTTGTAATTTACATGGATACATTTGAATGGTGTGACAATGTCCTATTTGATTGGGTTAAAATGTACATATTCTTCCTGTTATGTCTGCCTGCTTTATTTTACCTAATGCAAAGTGACCTGCTCCATCGAAATCAGTCGCATTGACCCGAAGACACATTTTGAGTTGTATACACCAGTGGTTCCCAAACGGTGTGCCGCGGCACACTGGTGTGCCGTGAGGCAAGTCCGGGTGTGCCGTGGGATTTTGTGACAACCATACGTTATTATTGCAATATACAACTACACAAAAATAATTATTTTTAATTTACTATATCAGTACTTTGTATGCACTCATTTCATAATACAGAGGCAAACTCTATACCTAAAAACAATTCTTTAAAAAAAAATCCTCACAGAACCCCATATTTCGCTGTTAACGCAGTTGCAGGTAACTAATAACTATTTAAAAGAGAACAGTCTGACCTGGAATATGTGCGTCAGTCTTTGCACAGATTGTGCGGCAAGCATGACGGGGAGAGTGAAAGGATTTATTGCTAAGGTGAGAGCACAAAACCCACATATCGTGACAAACCACTGCATTTTGCATAGAGAGGCATTAGTTTCCAAAACCATGCCCCCGGAGTTGACTGAGGTGCTGAATCAGGCTGTGCAGATGGTGAATTACATCAAATCAAGGCCCCTGAAATCTCGCCTCTTCTCCCAGCTGTGCGCCGAGATGGGAGCCGACCACCAAAGCCTGATCCTCCACAATTTTTAATTTTGTGACCTGTCTGGTTTAAATGAGTGTGTTGCTGCTTTGATGAAGCCTAATTTGATAAAGTTTCAAATTCATTTCTGAAATATTTCGTTAATAAATATTTCATGAGTAATATAGTTGTCTTTGTCACATTTTATTTGGCATTAGTAAATAATTATGCACATTTACAGATATTTTTACATGATATGAGTGATAACACGTGTTATACGGGCTATTTTGCACAATAGGTGTGCCTTGAGATTTTTACTTGTCCTTTGGTGTGCCTTGGGCACAAAAAGTTTGGGAACCACTGGTATACACTGTTGGAAAGAGGAGATTCATAGCTTTCTAATGATATCAGGATTGTTGTTGTAGGCTACTCCAAATATTAAGCAAAATATGTCACATTATATAATGACTGGTACAGAGTCATCATTTTGAGAAAAAGGCCTTTAAAGTTTCCTCTTCTCTGGATCGATCTGATTGATTATTAGCGGAGCAAATGATCAAAATAGTACGAAGGGAAGATAGGGGAAGCCCGCGAGTGTGTGTGTGTATATACGTGTGTGTGTTTGTGTATTTTTGCGTTTGTGTGTATTGTGTTTGTTTCCCGGGGAAAACACTCACGAGAAACACCGGCTGTTGTTATGCCTGCTGTGACGTCAAGTTACTCCGTTCTCCGCTTGTAATTATGCCGTTACAAGCTTCAAAGTTGTATTTATCATCTGAATTTGCCGAAACAAGTTTAATATTCTGAAAGCCAAGACCTTGTTTATTTGAAATCAGATAAAAACAAACTGTAACGGACCCTGCCGTGTTATCTATGATTACTATACGCCTTACATTCATAATTTCAGCAGAGGGAGGGGAAGCGGCGCTGTGGAACAGCAGAGTGGCGAGTGAGAGCTGTCATCTTCCCTTTACAAGCTTAAAAAATGCCTGTAGCTAATGAGATTGAATATAACAATCAAACATAACAAAATATACACAGCTAGATCAGATCGCGTTTTAGATGCGACTTTAGAGTAGAGGGGAATTATTGAAACGGGATTTGTACAGTGTTCCACGGCATCCGCCGCTGCGAAAATGTGGGGCAGGGCTGAAAAGTGGGGGGGCCAATGGCCCCCTGGCCCCCCCGCTTCCGGCACCCTTGGCGTGATCGCTCACCGGGATATCACACGGCAGACAACGGCGGCGGCCACGATCAAGCTACAAATAATCGCTCTGATCTGGCGAGGTGGGGGCATCTCCAGCAATGAGCGAGATGCCCAACACACCCGTGTTTATTTGCAGTCGCCCTGTCATGCGGTAGCGTGGCAGAGCTCTTTTCAGCTCCCTGCCCAGCCTGCTGCCCGCTGGGAGTAGCTGCGCTCTGCCGCCATGGTCATCACCTAGGGCGGTGGACCTCCATGGACCGAACCCGGAAGTGCCCGACAACAGCAAACGGAGCCATCCGCCTGGCCGAGCTTCCAGTAACGGTGAGTCCTTTTTTCGTTTCTTCTAATCTTCTAATCTTCGTACGTTTAACTCTTCGGTTGTCAGCTCGTCTGAA
Organism: Trematomus bernacchii; assembly: GCF_902827165.1. Lineage (NCBI taxonomy): Eukaryota > Metazoa > Chordata > Actinopteri > Perciformes > Nototheniidae > Trematomus > Trematomus bernacchii. The sequence goes on from NW_022987656.1 coordinate 7,898,817, forward strand.
GAGAAAAAGGATAGTGGGGCGGCGGGTGTAGCCGCCTTATATACTGTGGGCCTGCGCGCGCATTCAGGTAGGCTCGCCCCGATTGGCCGGCTACGTTTACGTAAATTCAGTAGGTGAAAGCACGCACAGCATGATAGAGAGTAGTACCCATAGAGTCCAGTAGAGGGCGGAGCCTGTGTGAGATATAACCTGTGGTTATGGGATGGGCCTCAGAGATTGTGTTGTCTCTGAGAGCCCTCCATATCCCGGGACTGGAGAACGGGGGGGCCGACCTCATGTCAAGAGGCGGGCCCCTGCCAGACGAGTGGGTGCTTCACCCGGAGGTGGTGAAGAAGATCTGGGCCCGGTTCGGGAGAGCTGAGGTGGACCTGTTCGCCAACCGACGAAACAGCCACTGTACTCTGTGGTTTTCCATGGCTCGGCGGAACAACCCGCCCTTGGGGGTGGACGCGTTTGCACACGAGCCATGGCCAAGAAAGCTGCTCTATGCCTTTCCACCGCTGCGCCTCATTCTCCCCCTCCTGGAGAGGGTGAGACGAGAACACCTCTCAGTCATCCTAGTGGCCCCAGACCGCCGCGTGGCACCGTGGTTCGCGGAGGTGACACAGATGATGGTGGGCCAGCCCTGGGCAGTTCCTCAGGTCTGGGGGGGACGATGTCTCAGGGGGCTGGTGCAATAGGGGCGTTACCCTCTCTGGGCCAACCTCTCCAGGCTTGGCTCATGAGAGGGACAGGCTGAGACAGGGGGGATTGTCTGATGATGTTATCCAGACTATCCAGGCAGCGAGAGCAGGATCCACCTGGGCTGTGGGTCAGTAGATATCTGACCCCCCCCCCCTGGACATATTGCACTTATGTTTCCCATGCTCCTTAGGGACCCGAGAAACATGAGGCGCAGTGAGCCTCATGCAGGGCTGCCTAAAGGGCAGGCAGGGGGAGCCGTCCTCACTATTTTTCCCATGCACACCCTTCGCGAGGCAAGCGTGTCTGGGTGTGCTCTATCAGCCAAGTAAACTGTGGCCCCGACTCCTCCACGGTCATAACCGAGGGAGGAGAGGTTGCGGTGCAGTTGCTGTTAACCAATACTAGGGGGCCCTGTCTGTCCTATGCTGCTCGCTGAAGAGGGTGTAGGATGACGATCGGGAGGCGAGGCCGCCTTATATACTGTGGGCCTGCGCGCACACTCAGGTAGGCCCGCCCCCGGGGCCGGCTACGTTTATAGATTTCTCAGTAGGTGAACACTCGCATAGTGAGGTCAAGGGCATTACCCATAGAGTCCAGTAGAGGGCTCCGCCTGTGCTTATATAACTAGGGTTACAATACGTAACCCATCGTTATGATCCCGCAGAATATCCTCTTTATAGCAGATGTGCTCAACACAGCTCAACATGTTCAGTTTTAGCACCAGTTCTGCTACCTAGACAGTTGTTTAGGTCCCTCTCAGTACTCTGGGAACTTCTGATTTGAGGTTTGGTCATCAGTTACCTGTTTGATGTTGCCATCCTTGTCACGGTACAGTGTGTAAAGCTGATAGACTTTTCCATTCTGAACAAAATCTTCAGCCTCGTCCCAGAGCAGATTCTTCTTGGGGTTATTCTCACTTTTCTTAACTTCATTTTCATTTACAGCCTGTAGAGGAGGAAAAGTCCCAGACTGTTAGTTAAGATTGCAAAGTGTGGTCATAAGCTCTGCTAAGTGCAAGTCTCATTTGTTTAATGCAAAGATGTTGTGACACCAGAGTAAACTTATTCAGCTGTGTGTTATCTTTTAACAAAACGTGTCTGTTTTCAACTGCTAAAACAAGGAAGCCATGGAATCAGCCCATGGCTTGCTCATTCTTACAAATGAATAGAGTAGCCACTTATTTATTGTATTTCTTGATATATGATTTAGTGGTTTCATACATATTCCGGATATTATGTCTGTGTTTAATACTACAAAGCACTTATTGTATCATAGTACAGACACTTCCATCCTCTAAGCTTATACGCATTTTAGCAAAATAACAGAGTATTTGTGTCTGAATATTTTGAGAAACAAAGGCTGTGGTGTTATGATGAAGGCATTATTTAATAGAATATCATTATTATTCTTCGTAATAGAAACTGCAAGCCCTATAGTCTGTTATTCACCCATCTGATTTAACCATTGTCTACACACATATTCATTTCACCACCTCCGCCTACGTATCTAATGTCTATATGCAAACCCTTGTGTTTAGGAACACCAGGATAGAAGAAGAAGAAGAAGAAGAAGAAGAAGAAGAAGAAGAAGAAGAAGAAGAAGAAGAAGAAGAAGAAGAAGAAGAAGAAGAAGAAGAAGAAGAAGAAGAAGAAGAAGAAGAAGAAGAAGAAGAAAAAGAAGAAGAAGAAGAATTCAGTTTTCACTCTGGCTTGTATTTTTTTGTTTAATACACACACAGTATACAGGTAGGTGCACACATGCACATGCAAATACACACACAGTTATACACACTATACAGAAAACGAACGAACGAGGAATATAGGGAGCAAATCCATGAGAGAACACTAGGGATGATCCAGGGGAAAAACTTAATGAGTAAGAACCACCCCATAGAAACCCGGACAGGAAACTTGACAACAGACTGGGACAGACAGGAATATATGCACACACAGACTCATTACACTGACAAGACACAGCTAAAGAGGGGGGGGGGGGGAAACACCAGGGCAGCAGATTGATGACACACAGGTGGGAAAACGCAAAAACAGGAAGTTAAACCAGACAGAGAGTGTTCATACAAAATGAACTGGGAAACAGAAAACCTAAACCAGGATCCTGACTTCCTGTCTTGATCTGAGAACTCCATCACCTGAAGGTCTGTCTGACCCACCTGCTCCTTGCCTCTCCTCTTCCTCTGGCTGGGGGGGCTGCTGGTGGGGGCGAAGGTCTTGTTGTAGTACTTCTGCAGCTTCTGCTGCTGGTAGGACCACCCCCTGAGGGCAGTCCTGCTCTCTGTTTGCTCACTGCTGGGGGAGTCCTCCTCAAGAGAACTGCTGTCCTGCTCAGGACAAACAGAGGCACGTTGGGACATGTATTTTAAATGCAAAGTGAAAACAGCAGTCAGTAAAATGGTGCAAATATCATGTTTTAATCTCTGAATTTCTACCGATTTCACGTGACGAACTCAATTGGAGTGGAGCCCTGCAAATGCTATTAAGAACTGTCGTTTCTGTGTTTTTCTTACTTTGTTTGGTAGAGTTTCTTCTCTGGTGAATGATTGGCTCCTGCGCTCAGCGGTCAGTCTTTCTCTCCGTTTCCTGATTGTTCTTCCTCGCATGAAGCGATGTACCTGAGGACAGTACACAGTCTGCTATGGTTACATCACCTTATTATATTTTATATTGCTAAAAACATGCATAAAAAGACACAAGATGTTTGCTTATGCTTTTGAAAACTGTGACGATCATAATTCTATAACATTTTCTACAGTAGTGTTGCGGGAAAGATCTTCTTTTCTTATTTTGCAATATTCCAAAATCCAATGGAAAATGTCCAGGTCAGCTTTAAAAAATCAATCAACCCACTCTATTGTGATTCCCAACACTGTACACACTAATGTTTTAGTATAGTGAGTATTTGAACTCATTTTATAATGCAGATACTGTACATACCTGAGGAGCTCTGGCCAGGAGGTGGGCCACATCTTTGTGGTTGTTATCTCTGGCCTTATCCAGGGCTGTTTTACCTGACTGGAAGTGAACAGTAAATTATGAACACTAGAAAACCTTTCACTTGACCCATAGCAAACAGGATCGTTACATTCAACCTGTATTCCAAGATCTCCTCCTGATGTCACTATATAGCAGAGGTGTGGACTCGAGTCACATGACTTGGACTCGAGTCATCAAATTGATGACTCGAGTCAGACTCGAGTCATCAATTTGATGACTTTGGACTCGACTTGACAAAATCACAAAACACTTGCGACTCGACTTGGACTTGAACACCAATGACTCGGGACTTGACTTGGACTTGAGCCTTCTGACTTGAGGTGACTTGATACTTTAATTCAGGGGTCTCCAACACGCCGATCGCGAGATGCCGCTAGAAGAGCAGACTCCAGTCGGGGAGAGCAGAATCTTCAGCCGCTCATACTCTTGCTGTGAATCCATGCAGGCAGGGGCGGGTCTTTATTTAGCTGGGCCACCATGCGGCCAATCATATGCGAGGACACACTAGGATCGTACCATTATGTGAAAGAAGGGTGGGGGGCAGACGCTCCAAAGACAGCAGGTGTAGTGGTACAGGCCAGCTACACAGAGCGACGGGGAGCCGGATTTAAATGCAAGCGCGTCAGAAAAAGTCAAGAAATGAGCGAAAACCGAAAAAAGAAGCAGCATCTGGCTGCATTTCAATGATATTGGAGAAAGCAAAGCTGAGTGCAGGATTTGTAAAATGAAAATAACCTTCAGAGCAGGGTTTTTTTCTTGGTAACCACTCAGGATTTATTGTCAGAGGTGGGAGAAGTTCAGATCTTGTACTTGAGTAACAGTACCAGAGTGTATGAATACTCTGTTACAATAAAAAGTCCTGCATTCAAAATGTTACAAGTAAAAGTACAAAAGTATTAGCATCAAAATATAGTTAAAGTACCACCTGCAGAGGGATCTAGATTCAGGTGTTCTTTTCCCCATAGAGACGCCTCGCTGCACATTATCCCTTGCATAAAGATAGATTGTGGGTCCCTTATAACATGTTGTACACAGTGGAAATAAACATTCTGGTCACCTCAACATCAGGGATCTTATACATTAAACTCCTTCTGAATCAAACCGTCACGGTAGCCTTACCTTACTGATCCCTCTTACAATAGAAGAAAAACACGTTACTTTACCAGCAGAGAGAAAATGGATTATTACATTATTAATGTGACTAATAAAGAGCAGTTTGATTATTAAGTATTATTCTGTTGATCGATGTCATTACATTTGTTGAAAAGCACATAAGGACTTGTTCAAGACTCGTTTTGTCAAAGTTTAGGACTTGGACTTGACTTGAACTTGCCCATCCTGACTTGAGACTTGACTTGGACTTGAGCGCAAAGACTTGAGACTTGACTCGGACTTGAGCGCAAAGACTTGAGACTTGACTCGGACTTGCAAAACAATGACTTGGTCCCACCTCTGCTATATAGCTATGTGGAGATTGGTGTCTGGTTTATTCTGAAACCATAAATGTATTTCCGAGCCTGGCTAGCTGCCTGCCTGTTTCCTCTTGGTCGTGCATTCTCCACCTCACGCAGAGCCATTGGAGTCAGTGAGTCCTATCTGAAACATTCAGCTTGTAAATAGAACTCACGTTGTTCCTCACTTTCCCATCAGTCCCTGCCTCCAGTAAGAGCTGCACCATCTTCTTATGGTTCAGAGCAGCAACTACATGGAGAGCTGTGTCCCCCACCTGCAGACAGACACACACACACACACACACACACACACACACACACACACACACACACACACACACACACACACACACACACACACATACACATACAGTAAGCTCACATACAATTCAACAATTTAACTTAACTTAAAACTAGGCTATGTAGTGGTGAAAGAAAACATGCACATTTACTCCATTGTTAGATCATATTTAAGTCTTACTGAAATATTTAAATGTTATGTTACTTGCATATTGCCCTTTTGACAACATTATTTAAATGTGAAAAACCTTTTACAAAATGTATCTTATCAAATAGTTTATATGTATTATTGATTCCTAAAAATAAAATGTGTATTCATTTTATAAAATAAAAGGTAATTTTCTGAAAATATTAAAAACTACTTATTTAAAAGAGGCACAACATGTTCATAATACAGTATAAAATAGTTAAATTAATTCTACCTTGACCACTACATAAAACTTGTTGACACACACACCCTCTTCCACTAGTGAATACACAAGCAAATTAAATAAAACCAAAGCATGACTGAAATCACACACTCTCATAAAGAAACATATTTAAACATATTATTGTTAACACTGGCATACTGTACCTGGTTTCTCTGTGTCACAGAGCACAGGGAGCTCAGCAGGATCTTAGCCAGCGTCAGGTTGTTGTAGCGAGCAGCCACATGCAGACAGGTGTCCCCCGCCTGCATCCAAACAGATGTTTAGTATGTTTGATCATGATACAACAAGTGCTTTGGAAAATAACTATTTAACAGCCCACATTAGTAGAGCTCAATAGGGTCAGAGTGACTGTAATATAAGTTATTTGGGGAATTGACTTGAAACAAGGAAGATGGGGACCAATCAGATATGTAAGCCTTTAATTCAAAGACAAAGGAAAAACAGCAAATGAAAAATACAAGCGTATTCTCTGTCCATAGTTATTCTAAACAGAGCAAGCAATAAACGTCTTTCTCTAAAGATGAGTCATTTTGATGGCTCCACAAATCCCAGTAAACACAATCTGTATCTTGACTTTATCTCCTCGACCTTGCATACCAGAGAGCACTGTGAGAGTTTTAACTTGTATACATTTTGGGCAGACAGCTTTATGACCATTTTTTGGAGTGATATTTGGTGTCTGGGTTAGGGTCAGGACTCACATTGTTCTTGGTGTCTGGGTCAGGGTCAGGACTCACATTGTTCTTGGTGTCTGGGTTAGGGTCAGGACTCACATTGTTCTTGGTGTCTGGGTCAGGGTCAGGACTCACATTGTTCTTGGTGTCTGGGTTAGGGTCAGGACTCACATTGTTCTTGGTGTCTGGGTTAGGGTCAGGACTCACATTGTTCTTGGTGTCTGGGTTAGGGTCAGGACTCACATTGTTCTTAGTGTCTGGGTTAGGGTCAGGACTCACATTGTTCTTGGTGTCTGGGTTAGGGTCAGGACTCACATTGTTCTTGGTGTCTGGGTTAGGGTCAGGACTCATATTGTTCTTGGTGTCTGGGTTAGGGTCAGGACTCACATTGTTCTTGGTGTCTGGGTTAGGGTCAGGACTCACATTGTTCTTGGTGTCTGGGTCAGGGTTAGGACTCACATTGTTCTTGGTGTCTGGGTTAGGGTCAGGACTCACATTGTTCTTGGTGTCTGGGTCAGGGTCAGGACTCGCATTGTTCTTGGTGTCTGGGTTAGGGTCAGGACTCACATTGTTCTTGGTGTCTGGGTTAGGGTCAGGACTCACATTGTTCTTGGTGTCTGGGTCAGGGTCAGGACTCGCATTGTTCTTGGTGTCTGGGTCAGGGTCAGGACTCACATTGTTCTTGGTGTCTGGGTTAGGGTCAGGACTCACATTGTTCTTGGTGTCTGGGTCAGGGTCAGGACTCGCATTGTTCTTGGTGTCTGGGTTAGGGTCAGGACTCACATTGTTCTAGGTGTCTGGGTTAGGGTCAGGACTCACATTGTTCTTGGTGTCTGGGTTAGGGTCAGGACTCACATTGTTCTTGGTGTCTGGGTTAGGGTCAGGACTCACATTGTTCTTGGTGTCTGGGTTAGGGTCAGGACTCACATTGTTCTTAGTGTCTGGGTTAGGGTCAGGACTCACATTGTTCTTGGTGTCTGGGTTAGGGTCAGGACTCACATTGTTCTTAGTGTCTGGGTTAGGGTCAGGACTCACATTGTTCTTGGTGTCTGGGTCAGGGTCAGGACTCACATTGTTCTTGGTGTCTGGTGTGGATCCCCCGAGCAGCAGCAGGCGGGTGGTCTGAGCGTGTGCGTTCTGACAGGACAGGTGGAGGGCTGTGTTTCCTGCCTGCATCCACACAAAACCCTTACTACAGAGCAAATACACAACTCAACTCTGATAGGAAACACAGGCAGATATTCAGATGTTATTGAAAGGTCCAGGATAGGGATTGTGATATTTGCCAGGTTCTTCGGTCCACAGAGCCATTCTTTACACAATATAATGCATACAACCCACATTGTTAGCACATATAGAACCTTTTTAGTTAACAGGGTTAGGGTCGGAATGACATGAAGTTTTATATTGTAGGTTTTGCAACTGGACACTAAGATATTTACTAACATGTATTAGTGTTAGTAAATATAGCTGACCTGTTCCATTACCCCTTAGATGGGGCAAGTCAAGCCATCAGACCACTTTTCTTTGAGAAGTCATATTTTCATGGCCTTTTTTTAAAGCTGCATTATTTTCATTTGGATTGACAGAAGACATCCTGAAGTAAAGGTTGTTGCTGTGATTTGACTTCTATCTCATGTTTCCTTGCCTAGAGGACAACAGGAGTACACATTGGCTCATCTTACCCCATTCTCCCCTATACTGTAAAACCGAATAGTGGGCTGCCTCTTTATAAATGTCTTGCCATATTGTCAAGCAACTCTGTGGAAGATGAGGATGAACGTTTTGGAAAATAACAAGACTGAAAATAGGTAGACCTTGTGTTGAGCAAATGTTCTGTTTTTGTCTTACCTTGTTCCTGATGTTGACGTCAGCTCCTGCCTTGACCAGCAGTTTAACGCAGTGAGAGAAACCATGCCAGGACACCTCATGCAGCGCCGTGTTGCCGTCCTCAAACAGACACAGGACACAGTGTTATCACCGACTATCATCCTTTAATAAACCACACATATTGAAAGTATATGAAATGATGTTCCTGTAGTTGTGTGAAAGAGTTGTGACTCACTTTGTCCTGCAGGTCCAGAGCACAGCCCCCCTGGATCAGAGCAGCCACAGAGTCTCTGTTCCCCACCATGGCTGCCCGGTGCAGGGTGGTCCGCTGAGGCATGTGGACCAGCGCCTGTTCACTCATCACGCTGACACACACACTCATGCACACAGGCCTACGGTCCTCTGTGTGCATGCATGTACACAAACAGACACTGTACTTTACTCCATGCTTATCACACAATCACTGAAGTAGTAGAACATGCTTTAGTGTAATGACACAAACAACACTATGACTTTGACCATAGCAAAGGCTAAGGGGGGTGGGCGGATAAGTGGGCGTCTGACAAAATACGTTTAAGAAATATTGCCTGGATTGCTTCTATATCTTTCCTGTGAATTGAATAGTTTATTTTTACAGCTGTTTTTACATATGTTTCTCTTTTGGACTCTAATAACTTTTTCTACTTGATGGCCAGGTGCAAACATTTTTTAAATAAACATTTTTGAATTAAACATGTCACTATATCTAGAAGAACTCTGGTGCTTCTAAAGATCTCTAATGTTTCAACTGTGATAAACAGTGGGTAATGTGCACATATCAGAATACCTTTATTCTGAGGAGCCTGGGATTTAAGATGTTCATGCCATATCTACACTGTTGCATCTGGCATGTGACAATAAAGCCTTTGAAACCTTCATTCGTCCCACAGAGGGGAAATGTACAGTCCACAGTGTGCATGTGACAAGTGGAACAGTGTACCTGCACTGTGATCGCATAACGTTAAAAGAAATACTGCCAAAACGAGTCATCAGTAACACCAAATATTTCATATGATGAGTTCATTTATATTATCGCGGTCGTTAACTGCAACCAGCAATGCTTTGTCGCCATTCAAAACATTTCTGGCCCAGTTTTTGCCGTTGGAGGCACTGGAAGTGTTTGTGAGGTTGTGTGTTTGTATAACACAAAGAGTTGGTGGAGACCAAACCAGAGCAAAACAAGATAGAACATTGGACTTCATCAAGTTGGTTTAATAGGAAGTTGTTATTTCTGAGTAGCCCAGATTATTTTGAAGATAACGAAAAATGACTTGCTTATCAGAGATGGAAAGTAACGAAGTACATTTACTCACGTACTGTACTTCGTACAATTTTAAGGTACTTGTACTATACACGAGTATTTCAATGTTTTATACTTTTAGTTACTTTGCAGATCTGGATGATTGATGTGAAATATAATCAAGTGTTAAATCAGACTGTAGTTCCACCTGCAGTAAATTCACAAGCTACCCTGCAGTATACAAAGTCATTCAAACTAGCTGCACCTTTACCAGCTTTGAGAACACTTTCATGATCAATCATTATAAAACATATCATATATATTATTCTGAAATGGACCAATCTGCACAATCACTACTTTTGCTGTCGCTACTTTAACTATATTATGATGCCAATACTTTTCTACTTTTACTTGAGTAACATTTTGATTGAAGGACCTTTACAATTGAACAGAGTATTCCTATACTCTGGTAGTTTTATTTTGACTTAAGTACAAGATCTGAGCATTTCTCCCACCTCTGATGCCTATCCGAGTCAGGTATTGATTATGCCAAAATGCTGCATTAGCATGTATTTGGAGTCATGTTTCTGACCACCTGTAGTACAATACTCATTCTCTTCTAGCTTTGTTTGGACTCCACCACCTTCTGAGGTACCTCTCTGTCTCTTGGGGTTAGGGTTAAATGCTCCTCTATGTTCTGAACTACTCTTAAACTGTGTCTATATTCTGTTTGCTGCTGTTTGTATGATGGCTTTCTAGAGCTTTTTCACTGAAAACATCTGCCTGCTGCTGCCATTGTGTTGTCTGCTCACTCACTGACCTGGATTCTGGTGGTGACGGTCCTGCTCCTTTAATGTTAAGCATCTGACCCAAATGACAAAGGATTTCATGTCAGTGCTGTGTTTGAGCTGCTAGTCAGATTATGTTCCATGCCAAGGTTCAGCCTTTAATCTTTGTTGGTGATTAGAAGCAGTCTAGAACCCAAAGCATGTTAACAGTGAAACACTTCTCATCATTCACCCTCTCTCTGTTCTCTGCACTAATCCCACCTGTATCACATACTACTCTTCTTTGAACATGTCTGTATACTCAGAGCCAACAATATATGAACTGTACTGAAGATCGAAGTTCATCACTGGCTCCATACAAATGCCTTGCGATGTATCTGCATTTCTAGATACAGCTCTTCTTTTTTCAATTTCCTGTTCCCTGACCCATATGTTTCAGATATAAGATTCTGTTTGGGAGGACAGGTTAGGATTAGCTCCACTTTTTTGAGGAAATAGTGGGAAGTATAGATTTTGATTCAGGATTGGTTAGCCTAGCATAAGCTTAGGACTGGAAGCAGGGGAATATAGTCGGTCATTTTTAAACTTATCAACCAAGGTGAAAAAGGTGTTGTATGTGTAATGTTGTATCTCTTTTGTTTAAATTGAATACAAATAGAAATATAAAAGTGACAATTGTACAGGGAATCAGTGACTAAGTGCAGCTTGAAGTCACAGTGAGGTGGTCAGCTTTGGTACTATTGTGCCTTTACAGAGCCCAAAACCATTCCAAAAACCAAAACCTAATTGTGATATGGCTACAGATGTAGATGCTTTTGGAAAATATCCAGTTGATTCTTACTTTCTTACTTTTAAATACAAATTGGAATTCATTGTTTGCACACAATCACAACTGTGGAGTTTGTCCCTTATCTCTTAGCAAAATGCAGGTAACTATCAGTACCAGGATGATGCTCTAATAACGTTCAAAAAGTTCAGTGTGGAACGGTGGACACTTCTCACACTCGACGACCGCCATCTTGGCTACCTAGCGGAAGTGGTGCCACTACGGTCGCGCCCGTCAAGACAGCGCTATTCAAAAGTTATACATGGTTTTCTTTATATATATTTACATGTACCACAGTACTACTGTCACCTAGATGCCACTCTTAATTATATCGGGTTAGTTGAGTAGACTGTAAAATATTTGCTACCTCAAACGATAATGTCAACTGGTAAGCTAACAGCAGCAGTCGTGACTTCCTTAGGAGAAACAGCAGCTGTTTGTGATTGGGACAACATTTCATGTTTATAATTCACATACTGCACAACATGGCAGTGTATCAAGGGAGTTGCCGAATGTACACAAAGCAATGCTGGAATATGAACAGGGGGAATTATAAGCCAGACTATGAAAATTGTGAATCTATCTGAAAGGCGCGAACCAATCTTTGTGTTGTTAAACTACAGCAAATTTTGGGTAATATTAATAGTCAACATTTTGTCCTTCAAAGCACATCATCTTTCCCTAATCTTAAAAAAATAGCTATGACCGCCTCAGTTTAACCATAAAAACATTTTTTACATTTTAAAATCTAAAAAGGAAAACATAATCCAGATGACATTCCTGCCTGCAGATATAAAAGAAGACCTCAGTGAGTTCAGTAGGTCTCAAAAGACTAACTACATGTATAGCATTTGCTGTTCTTAACATTTATTTTAAATGTCATTATTGATATTTCAGATTTCTAGGCTAGGTCTTGTTTTAATGTTTGTTGAATTATAGTTTCTAACAGAAAAGCAGAGGTGAAAGAATTATTCAGATTCGGATTATAAGTAAAAGTAGAAATAGCAATAGTACAGTGTAAAAATACTCAGTTACAAGTAAAAGTAGTTCATTCATTCTACTTAAAAGCATCACAATTGCTTTTTATGTAGAAAGTTACTTTTAAACACAAGATAATCACTTCAATGTTGTACCTTGTGAAGGTTGGGTTCATTTCAACTACTTTATACACTACATGGGAAGCTTAGCCTATCATAATGTATGTGTTGATTTATATTTTTTATCAACCTAAATGTGCAGATTAACTAGTAACTAAATATGTTGTGATGGAGTGGAGTAAAATATACAACATTTAACAAAAAAATGTAGTAGTATCATTTAATAATACTCAAGCAAAGTTCAAGTACCTAATTTTCTACTTCAGTAGAGAACTTGAGTAATTGTACTTAGTTACATTACACCTCTGCATAAAAACATGCATTGTATAGTTTGGTATTTCTTTTACCTCATCCTCCTTAGCCTGCAGACTTCAGTTATTCCCTGTTGTAGAAAAAGGAGCATCCATGCAAAATCCAAATAAAAGCCTCTGGAAGAGTCTCTTGCTGTGTTTGTTGTCGTGTAAGAGGATGATGCTGCGCTAACAGCCGAGCGGCTACTCAGTGTGTGAAGATGTGCTGAGAGGATGCCAGCTGTTGTAGTGCATTACAGTTTAGAGAGAGAGAGAGAGGCTGAGAGGGGGGGGGGGATATGGGACTACAACAGTTCTTTAACCCTCCATCTACACGTGACTCCGTCCTGATATAAAGGTTTCATCGTGTTTATGAGCTGTACATCTAGGATATGAGATTTCAACAAAGTGTCAGCTTTCTTTCTCGTTTGAATCTTAATTTCAAACACACACACACACACACACACACACACACACACACACACACACACACACACACACAGTTTTAGTGTGCTTGTGTTTGGTGAATCTCACTGAGAAGCGTTCCGTGTGGATTAGGATCAAGACACTCAGATTAAATCTCTAATTTACCCTGCCTTGCTAGGACAATGTTGTCTTTTTAATCTAAGCTTTTGTTGCACATGAAAACAAAGCAGGATAAAGAAAGACATCTCTGGCTAAATTAGAATTCAAGTAAAGTCAAGATGACAGCTGGGTTACATGCATCAAACATGAAAATCAACTGGTCAAACTTCACAGATACTCAGATAATTTACTACATGAGCAGCTGGTGATGTGCAGACACTAGCTGCTGTTAATTGAACAATATATTTTTTTCAATCCGATTGAAATCATTTTGATTAGAGATTCCATCTTAAATATTGACATGGTATTTGAATAAAGTGATGTAAAAAGAAATGCATTGAAATGCCCCGAAGCCCTCATATTCCATCCAAACATTGGAAACAAGGAGTTATATATCAAAGGCACAAAGTCACTCTGCCTTTTTCCAATATATATATAGTGCATCACTCTTCTGGTCTGGGCAAGTGTCTCTGATCTATGACCTTTGCAAAACTAAATCAGATGAGTCCTCAGAGAATAAGGTCTCATTCACACCTAATAATCCGCTTCTCTGGTGCGCACCAGACGACAGTTTGTTACATTGTTTCATTTTTCAGAAGGTTCAGTTTGCATTCACACAGGCAAAATTCAAACGGACTATAAACTTTAAACACAAGTCATGTGCTCGGAAATGCTGTTCAACAATTGGTCAGACATTAAGGGGGTGTTGTCATGCTGCTGTTAATCTGGAGAGCATATCAACAGCATCGGCGCATATGATTATATAATCAGACAACGTGCGATACAAAACATTATAACACATATAATGAGAGACGTTCTGCAGTAAGGAGGGGGTTTCACCGACAGCAGGTGGCTCTGACTTTTATGTATAGTTTTTAGTTTGATAGTTGTTTTTACTTTACACGACACTGTTCAACACTCTGCTTCACTCTTTCGCTAACGATTTTGAAGACACCCGCGTTCTTGTGACACGTAAATACTACGCTTCCTATGTTTTGGTGCGGACTGCATTCACACCAGCGATGAACCGCTCCAGAGTTCACTAGCAAGCGGTCCGAGACCACCTATTTTAGCGGACCAGAGTCCGGTTGTTTAGTTCACTTAAGAGGTCTCGGACTGTGTTTTTAAACGGCATCATGAAGCTGCGCTGACAGGCGACCCCCCCGTTGACAGTACACTAGCCCCCCGCCCCACCACCGTTGACAATTCGCCAGCACCCACACCCCCGTTGACAATTCGCCACACCCCCTAAGTAAAATGACTTCCCGCGGCTATGCGGACCACTGTTCCTGACACAGTCTGCAGTCTCTCTGTATGTTTCCCCTCTCCACCTTGGAAGAATTTAAAATAACTTAAACACCGTTGTATATTTCCATAACTTGTACAGTAGGTATGCACCTTAAAGTTGTTTTCAATCGGCCAATAAACGAGAGAAGAAGAAGAACCTCTTTGCCAGGGTGTGTTGGACAGGAGGGAAGAGGCAGACCATCTAATGCAGGGGTGTCAAACTCAAATACACAGTGGGCCAAAATAAAAAAATCGGTACTAGTCGAGGGCCGGACTGGTTCAATGTTTATTGCAAAACTTATTGAAATTAACTTATTGCACACATTAAACCTGGAACTAACAAAGCTTAAATTATTGCCTATAAAAACAACATTAAACATTAAATAATCAGTTGCATTCATTTCTTATGGCTCTATCTGCAGCTTTTCCGGAGTCATTTCTTATGATTACATTTTTCCACAGGCCAACAACAGCTTCAAAAAAACAATTTCCCTCAAAGAAAAATCCAAACATGCCCTGCTGTCGCAAGAAAAAAAAGTGCAAAAGGAAACATCCATTTAACCTCTTAAGCCCTGAGCCTGTTTTTCAGGTCTCAGGCTCGAAAATGACATTCCCAGAACAAATGACCATATCTTCCCTTCTAAAAGGGTTAAATTAATAATCTTTATTCTCAAAGTAATGATAAACCTGTGAGTTGGATGTAGAAAAGTCAGAATCAATATAGATGTTTTTTATTTTAAAGAAAATTCAGATTTTACATAGTAAAAAACTGTAAATTATAGTGTCCGTCCAAAAATTCTTTTTTACTTATAGTGAAAACCACCCTTGGATGATGGGTTAGTAGACTAAAAGCTTTAGGAATCCAAAGTACAACATATAATAAGTACCCTGTATCAAGATTGATGCAAAACAAGTGAAATATGACCTTTTTAGAGAGATTTAGCCAAAAAACCCACTTCTGGGGTCATTTGGGTGGATTTGATCTCTCTGGCCCCCCTTGCTCGATTTTGATGAATGAAATCTCTTTATAACCGCTAGAGCCAATGGAATCGTTTTAATGCCATTGAACACGTCTTTTGACTTAATTGACAGCTACGGTGAGACGATCTGCCGTAAATGCTCCGTAAAGGTACGTGTTGTGATGTCATTAACTATTATCAATAACAATAACTCAAAAAGGCTACATTTGGAAAAACTGACACTGCAAGACACACACAAATAATTAATAAAACATTTACTTAATGCTCAAAAGGCTGAGACATCACTACAGAAAAATACAAAGAAGAACATTGGGTGCACCCTTCGAAGGATGAAACCCCTGAATTGAGACACGGCCAAAGAGTTGGAGGTAGGGATGTCCCGATCACCTTTTTTTGCTCCCGATCCGATTCCGATCATTTGATTTTGACAATCTGCCGATACCGATTTTTCCCGATCCGATCTTTATGCAATGCATTAAGAGAAAAAAAAGGTAACAGATAACGGCTGGTCATCCAACGCGATGATTTCAGCTATCTTGGCTGTTCTTTTTTTGGCCTTTTCACTGTTCTGGGGCAGTTTCTCTTTCCTTTTAAAAGTCTCTGAAAGTGTCGGTTGTTTCAGTGCCGTTACCTGAGTGGCCGCTGTGTACTCGTCGTGTTGTTGTTGGTGTTTGTATTAGATTGGTCGTGTTGAACGTAGCTCTGTTCTTTCCACCACGCGGAACCTCCGCCTTGCAAACATTGCATCTGGCTGTTACACTGCCTTCGCTTTCAATGTTATAATACTTCCAAACTCCTGACATTTTCTCTGTCCCGACTCCCGAGGCACCAGCTGAACGTAGCCTCTAGTTAGCTTACTGCTACTATTAGACACTGCGCCCTGCCCACTCTGTTGCCAGATTTGAGAGAAATAAGCAACCAGGTCGATGAAAACAAGCCCAAAAGAAGCAACACATACATGATGTTGTGTAATTTTACATCAAAACTAAGGCCTCAGGATGACTTTAAGACGTGAACATGGTCATTTTTGTTTTGTAACATTAAATAAAAAAATAAAAAATAATAAAAAAATAAAAAATTCCCGATCCCCGATTTTTTTCTCCCGATTCTGATCTTTTGAAAATCACGTGATCGGCTCCGATCCCCGATCACGTGATCGGATCGGGACATCTCTAGTTGGAGGAGTACGCAATCACCAGAGCCAATATTGGTGACAAGCCTGCAGGATGCATCGCACAGCTCTCAATGCGAGAAACAGCCAACCTACCTCCTTTCGCCCACCTTGAAGAGGAGCGAGGGGTACTACTAAATGATAGCTACGTTGACGACATCCTCACGTCTCACAACGACTTTGAGAAGCTGAAAACCATCACAGCAAACGTGGAGCAAATCCTGAAAGCTGGAGGTTTCCTGTTGAAGCCTTGTGTCTTCTCAGGCCAAAGTGGGAGGAAGGGGAACGACGACAAACCAATGAAGACCAAAGTTAATAACATGGTCCTCCCGAATCAAATGAGGGATGAAGATAACAAAGCGCTTGGTCTAGGCTACCTTGTGGAAGAAGACAAGATCCATGTCATGGCATCCATTAACTTCTCAAAGAGAAAGAAGAAGATGCGACTTGGCCAAGACCTTCTACTAGACCAAGTAAGAGCGCAAACCCCAAACCCTTTGACAAGAAGGAACCTCCTGAGTCAAGTCTCATGGTTATATGATCCAGTTGGTCTGGTAACTCCTGCCAAGCAGAAGGGTGCCATCCTTGTGCAGAGAGCATTCCAGGAGGCAAAGAGCGACAACTGCCCAGTCAAAGACACCTGGGATACAGCATTGTCAGACAGCCTCAGAGAAGATGCAATCCGACTCTTCGAAGGGTATTTGCAACTCGGGCAGGTTACATTCACCAGGGCCATAACGCCTCCAAGCTTCATTGGAAAACCTTGGGCAATAACATTCTCCGATGGAAGCGAGCATGCCTATGGCGCTGTGATGTACCTCCGGTGGAACACCGACCAAGGCCCATTCGTCACTCTGGTGGAGTCCAAGGCGAAACTAACTCCTTTAGACCACAAAGGTGATGCTGTCAAGGCAGAGATGCAGTGTTTGCCTCACGTCTCAAAAAGTACTTCGAGCAGCACAGCAAGATCCAAGTTGGAAAGTGGTTTCATGTGATTGATAGCCAAACAGACCTCGGTGCAATCCAGAGAGTGAGCTATGGTTATCAGACCTTCTTCGCAAACAGAATCGGAGAGATCCAGAACACAATAGCGATCCAAGACTGGTGGTGGATTCCTGGTCCTCTTAATATTGCTGACATCATAACCAGAGGGGCCAGTCCTCAATACCTGGATGAAAGTTCAGAATGGCAGAACGGACCAACGTTCTTGAAGTTACCAGTGGATGAATGGCCAATGAAATCTGCCAAAGATTTGGTGACAGGTGCCAGAGACAGTGTCAACAGATTGCAAAAGAAAACGTTTGTTGCAGCACTAACCAGAGCCAAGGCCAAGGCACAAGTGCCATCAGATCCAAAGGATGCCAACACACAAAACCCATCAGAACTAAAGCTAGATCAGGAACAAACCCAAACACACCCAAAAAGGCCACCAGCAGGATCAGCTGTCCTAAACCTTGTGAACGTCAAGCGGTTCAGCAACCTAAGTCGACTCGTCAAGACAGTTGCTTGGATTTGGAGAGCAGCGAAGAAGTTCATTAGAGGGAAACAGCAAACTGCAAACAGTCCTAAGTGGGAGGCAGTGTCGTCTTCACAAGTCATCTCAGTGAAAGAGAGAGAAGATGCCCTAAGAGACATCTTTCTTGCGGCACAGCAAGGTGCATCCTTCCCAAGTACAACCACAGACAGGCTGGTGTACAGAGACCAAGAGACTGGCTTGTTGGTCTGTGGGGGTCGCGTGCAGATCTTCAATGAAGATAAAGTTGCTGTCCCTATCTTGTCGTATGAAGCCTGGGTATCAACGCTGTTAGCACGAGAAGCCTACGAGGAGAACCACGATGGAGTGGCCGGAACCTTGCTCAAGATGAGGAGGAGAGCATGGGTCGTGAAGGGCCGGAGGATTGCTCAGAAAGTGGTCGAAAACTGCATGCTCTGCAGAAAAACTAAAGCAAAAAGATGCCAGCAAATAATGGGTGATCTACCCAGCTGCCCCCTTCGAATACACAACAGTAGACCTCTTCGGACCTTACCAAGTCAAGGATGATGTCAAGAAAAGAGTGTCACTGAAGGTTTGGGGAGTTGTGTTTTGTTGCATGGCTTCCAGAGCTATTCACACAGAGCTGGTGAACTCTCAATCGACTGAAAGTTTCCTGTTCGCCTGCCAGAGGTTCACAGCACTATGAGGTCATCCAAAGAAGATCTGGTCAGATCCAGGTACTAACTTCGTAGGGGCTAAGCCAGTCCTAGAAGAACAGTACTGATTCCTTGCCAATCTTGACAAAGCTACACTAGAAGAGAGAGCTGCCAAGAATGGCACAGAATGGACATGGAAAATTCATCCAGCCGATTCTCCACACCGGAACGGTGCTGCAGAAGCTGCTGTGCGCATCATCAAGAGAGCACTGCAGAGTCTGGGAGGAGAGTCGGGGCCAAGTTGGAGTGAATTCCAAACAACTCTCTACATGGCAGCCAATCTTACGAATGGAAGACCAATTGACGCCAGAACACAGAGCCGAGTAGACAGCGTTCAGTTCATCACTCCTAACTGTCTCCTGCTCGGACGAGCATCGCAGAGTGGAGATGTCAGAACATTTGACTTCAGTGACTATCCCTACAAAAGGCTTAAAGAAATGCAAGCGCAAGTGAACAAGTTCTGGAGGCACTGGAGTCAACTCGCTGGCCCTAACCTATTCGTAAAGAACAAGTGGCATACAGCCAAGAGAAATGTCGCAGTCGGAGACATCGTCTGGATTGCAGACCAAAACGCCCTGAGGGGTCAGTTCAGGATTGCAAGAGTGGTCAGTGTCAACTCGGACAGCAAAGGAATTGTGAGGGATGTCAACGTCAGAACCTTCCCAAGCTACCCTGTTCCTGTCACAAGGCCTACCACAGCAAAAGCAAATCACCAAACTTCGAAAAAACTCAAAGAGGAGATCCCAGCGACAGTTCTTCACAGAGACGTCAGGCGACTGGTCGTCTTGCTTCCCACTGAAGAGCAGAACAAAGCGTCTGACCCAAGTTTACCTTTGTAACATGCGACCTCCCAGGTGTCTCCACTGGAAAGTCCAGTGGGAGGTGTGAAGTCAACTTGGAGAATCCACAGGAGATCAAAGGGTTAAAAAGTCGGGCTGATTGACAGAGTGGCAGCTATCTGTAATCATTCCCTAATTGCTAATCAGCGTCGCTGCACCTTTAAAAGCACCGCACCTGAAAGGATGGCGGTAATCAAAGCTGGAGAGGGACAAACTAAAAAGCGTGCGTCCAGCAGCAGCAACAAACCAGCAGAAGAAACAACAAAGAAGCAGCACTGGTGCAGCCATAAAAAGCTGGAGAGGCGGCCGGTGAGAGACGAACTGTGTGTTTATAGAAGAGTCATACAACTTGCCGTTCGTGGCGCACGTTAGAATGTATAGAATGTATGTTCAAGTGCAGTGTCATTTGTTTGTTTGATGTCCTCAAGCTAAAGCAACATGATTGTTGAGTTAAAAACGAATGTGATTTGTTTATTGAGAGATGTAGATTGATAAAAACGGTTTGAATGCTGCTAAAAATTCAGTCTATTATATTTGCATTTTTAATGAGACTGCATAAGTTAAAAACTGTTTAAAAACAATATTCACAAGTGTTAAAAAATATATTTAAAGCATGTATTTTTGCATTTATTATTTCATGTGCATTGTATTTACAGTAATTTTTATTTTTCATTTAAGGTTTTTCACCTTACAACCTTACTACTACATATGCTGTACTGCAACAACAACAACTAAAGTAAAGAAGAACTCAAAAGAAAACAAAGTTGTGGTCATTGTATGAGTGAAACCCAGTGAAAACCTCCTATGGACTGTACCATCCCTTTCAAGCGGGGAAACTGCAAATATACCCAAGGGCTTGACAGACAGCATCAAGTGTTGAAATTCGTAAAGCAACATTTCACTCTCTTAACACTGTACTTGTGTCATATCTAGGGATGGGTATCATTAAGGTTTTTAACGGTACTACTAATCTTATCGATACTGCTTATCGATCCGGTACTTTAACGGTATTCTTATAGGTACTTTTTGTTATTTTTTAAAGGGAAAAACGAAACAAATTGTTAACCGAATTAACATTGCTTTATTTAAATGTGAAATAAATAAAATATATATAATTATGTTATTATATTGTACTGTACTTGAGTAAAATGTTTTGCTACTTAGTACTTCTACTTGTTAGGAACCTTGACTCAATAGTATGAGGACTCAAATGCACAACCCAGAGACAAAAAAGGTTTGAAGAAAATAATCTATACTTGAAAAAACAAAATCACTCTTTCAGGTGATATAACAAAATGTTAAAAGTAAAGCGCTCGCATGGAGGATAAAAAGGCAAAACACTGAGGGTGTTTCTCAATGTCGAGGAGGCTTGCTTGGTACACTGTAAAAGTGTACAGTTTTTCCCCCAAAAAATTAACAGTTTTTTATTGTATTTCATAATTACAGGAAATCAAATTAAAATTACAAGAATAAACGGTTTATTTAAATGTGTGATGCATTTTAACAAAAAAAACCTGTAAAAATTGAATACATTATTTATCTGTTTTTTAGCAGTTTTTAAATGCGAATTTAACAAAACTAACCGTAAAAATAAATGATTTTCTGTTGGCAAAATTAGCTGCATTTTCTGTAATTTTACAAAAAAACTTGTATTACTTTGAGTATTGAATTGTTAAATATGTGAATTTCAGGTTATAAAAACTGTGTAAAACCATAGAGTTAAATACAACAACAAAAAAAGTTGACAGTTATTAACATGTTGGGTGCAAATTCCTACCAGAGCACAATACAGATATAAAATGATGCTATAACCCACAAGTAACAGCCATAGAATGTGTGACTTTAACTCAATATTTAAAACACAGAGTGATTGGCGCACAGTATGCAAAACACATATTGAGTTTCACTGTAAGTGAAAAATGAAAGGATCTAGAAGTTAAATAACATTAGCATCTTCCCCTAGGCCTTATCACACTTGCATGTACAATTTAGCCCATAACATTGAACATGCTAGCAAGCACTAACAGCCAGACTCTGAATATCCAAACCTTGTTAGCAGTTAGTGCTACCACTATGCTAAATTGGTATTAGCATTGCAATTACAGTAAAACAAACAACCTATGTTGTCCTTTTAGACGTCTAATAATATCTGTTAAGGAATAATTCTTCTAGATATCTAACCTTTTACTCTGACATGTGTTATCTCCTTTAAGGAAAGGCCTTGGTGCCATATGTGTTGTTGTCACCAGTGTGTGACCGGTCAACTTGACTGGCACGAAGGGTAATTGTTGTGGGAACACTGAGGCACTTCTTTATCGGTGTTTGTGGGCTCTAGGATGTGAAATCCTTGAGGCCATGAGTGTCGGACACAAATTCAGTGTTTAGTCTACTCCTTCAGAGATGTTGATTTCTCTCTGTGAACCAGTTAAAACGTCTAGCATAGAGAGAGGTTCTTCAGAATTGACGTGGCAACTCTACCGTGTAGTCAGAACCTCTGACTTTTTGATTTGTGATGTGAATCCTCCGGCCGAATACTCTGAATAAACCCATCAGTGTTTGACATCAAAGCTCCAACTCTCACCGTGTCTCCTTCCTGAGTCGGTGACTCCATGCATTGCTACACAGAAGTTTCCTCCACAAATTGGCGTTGTCGGCAGGATACCAACAGATCTTCAGAACTGGTAAGTGTGATTTCAAATCTACATTTGGACATTGCCTTACCAGAATCTGTGATGGACGGTATCCTAAAATTATCTGTGAAGCTAAGCGGCTGCGTTTCGTTTTGGTTAATGAACATTTGGGGCTAGTAACCCCAGGGGATCATCCAGGGACTCTGTCTTGGCTGGTTCCCTCTGTGTGTGCTGCTCGGGACGTATGTGCCGTGCAGGCATACACGGAGATGTTTAAAAAGACCTTAATGAGGGCAGCAGTAAAGTGGAACTTCTGTGTGAAATCAAAAGAGAGATTTGTAATGAACAAATCGCCGAGATTCCGGGGGTTTCAGCGGCCAACACTAGCAGTTAACTCAAGCAGCCAGAGATATTACCCCCAGCGCCTCTAAAAAAAACACGGCTCCAGCTGCGGCTCCGGGGAATGTGTGTAACATACCTCCCCGTATCTGCATGAGCTGGTGAAGTGAACTCAGAGGGAGAAAATCACAGCTTTTGTCTATAGCTTTAACTCACACCACCGCCGTCTCTAGTAAAAACGAGACGGTTTTAAAAGCATTCTCGTGGCTTGTGGCCGTTTACGATGTGCTGGCAGGTGCGAGGTGCGTGCATTACCTGATGCGACAGGCTCCCTACATTGCTGGAGGAGCTGGTGCCGGTCCGGGGTGCATACATAAAATTATAGGCTAATTGATCATGGGTGGGCAGTGGTATGCAAGTGTAGAACAAAACTGTGTTTCATCGTTGTGATGAACATGATGGCAGGTGTATAGGCTGGTCGAGTAGGACTACAGTTAACTGTGTAGTTTCGGATAGAAAGGGTAGAGGAAAAAAAAGTCTATATGCTCCTGATCGGGGGGGGCATAGCACCACTAGAACAGGGATAGTGGGGTCGCAAGAGGATAAGCTAGTTATTGCTCTTGGACGGTCTTCAGGCACCGATCTAAGGACTTGTATACAAGGGTGGGAGCGCGAGTCAAGGTGCCCCACTGGGTTCCCCATTGGGGAGAGATCATATCCCTACCCCCTCTGAAACCTCTTTAATCCGGACTAAATTGAGCTGGATGAACTTTGCTGTCACGCTGGTGTTTATTATGAGTTCATGTTTGTTCGTCTAATTGCAGTGTGGTTTTTCTTGTACTAACCGCCGTCTTGTGCATGTTTTGTAACAACTAATAATGAATCAGTCCATAGCCAGGGTAAAATAAACTAAGCTTTAGTTAACTCACCAAAAGTAAATGACTTGAGAAAAATAAATAATATATAGTGTTTTGCAAAATTCTGGTAGTATAGATGTGCTGCAAAATGAAAATAAATAGCAAAAGAGTGTTTTTATGTCCTGCATCTGAGTGTGCAGAGGAACATGTAAACAAGAAGCACACTGTTCAGGGTGTGCGCTGTAGGTGTAAGAAGAAGAGAAGATTATATTACTTTAAGAATACATTCTTAAATTGTATTGCTGGTATGTTAAGATATGTTGTGTGACCTTTTATAAACCCTATGCCCCGTCCTGCACCCTGAGACCCTCAGAGGCATCACTGCTGGTCGTAAAAAACCTGCCTGAGGAGGTCAGGGTTGCAAAATCTGTCTGCTGTTTTAGGTCAATGTTGTATTATTTGTTTCATTTATTCTTAAATCTATGTATTGTATGGTAATAATGAAAAAAACGTAATGTATTGAACACATTCCGAAACAAAGCTGATAAGACAGAACTTGACTCAGACATAATACAAATTATTGTTGAAACCTTTTGCGCTGTTGCTGCAAAATGGAAACTTTGTTGATTATCTATTCCAACTGGCCACTGGAATCAGATAATTAATATAAGTTGAAGTTTAATTACAGTTTTAAATATAGTTTAACATTCTTTATTAAACTGCTTCAAATGATTTCTCGTATCAACCAATTGGTCTCCATAGACATTACTACAATTATAATAGTTGTTAAACTACTGACAAGTTTTCTGAAAACCGATGAACAAAAGAGTAAAGGTCGCTGGTTAAGCCAGGATCAATATATTTGTTGAAGTTTTTATTGTGTGCATAATAAATGTGTTAAATGAATTGAGCAATTCTTTAAAAAGTATAATGTTGCAATCTCTTTACAATAAGTAATTACAGTTAAAAAAAATAGATGTTGTTTTCCAAGGGGCTCTCCTTCACAGCCCTACACTTTAAATCATGAGACTTTCGAATCATAACAGACAGAGATCGGTATCACTTTGTGTTGCAAGCCAAATCCATGTAAAGGTTCTACTTGAGCCCAATTTAAATACCATAAAGAAAGTATTGAACCCAGCTCAAGCTAAATGTCAAATGTATTTAATTAATGTACAAGTGTTTTGATTTATTTAAAATGTTCCAGTCTAGCTTCTTTCGAGTTCAGTCTAAGCAACAAATTGTTTCTCATAACATTCTCACTGCTGTCCCAAATGTTTTAACCTTGGGCAGACAAGCTGTTCACACACCCACACACACCCAGTGGCGTTTTTATATGTACAAAAGTGGTGGGGCACAAAAAACTTAGATGTCTATATATAAGCTTCTGCAGTGACGTGCAGTGAGGTTCATGGCTGGTGAGGCACTGGCACTGACTCTTCAGGTTTACAAATCTTATATTTTGACCTAAACCAAAATATAATATTATTTTCAAAAGCTTTTTTTGTCTGATGCTTCGATTAATTTTAAACAGACAGTTCAACAAAAGGATACCCAAAAAATGTAATTTGATCATTTAAATATTGAATTGTTCTCTTGAAGTAAGATCCCATTTTCAAAAAATTGCGGTCTTACCTTGACTTGAAGATGAAGTCCATTTGCCTATCCTTCTGGACAAAAAATTCTATAACTTTTTTGTAAAAGTCCTCCTTATCATCTTGTAGTTTCAAAAGTCTATCATAAATCTAATCGATAGATTTATGATTCGAAAATGATAAAAGTAGGGTAGACATGTGGATATTATCCGGCTGAACAAAACGTGCATTTATCTAACAGGTACGTTTCCCACAGATCTTATTTCAAGCTATTTTCTAAAATCCTATAGAGAAACCTAATTGCTTTTTTGCAGCTTACTTCCTGGTTTTAGGACGCGTCACTGCAGCTCTCGTCTCCTCTTATTATACATCCATGCTCTTCACACACCACACTTTTCGCGGCACACATACTTACAGCCAATCAGCTCTGAATGATGTGAGATGACGTATGGTGGGGATGGCAGCTCTGTGCCCCTATGGTGTTTTTTTTTTTGCCACACACATTACATTGAAAAATACTCTGAGCATGCGCAGTGTAGTTTTTACAGTCACCGTTCACTTTGACAGTGAAAGGGTGGGGCATGATCAGGTTTTGTCCCACATGGCTCAAAACGGCACTGTAGACACTAATTAGAAGAACACAGACTAAAACAGCAATGTACAGACGAATCAGATGATTAAACATGACCTTAAAATATATTTTATATATTTTTTTATTTCTTTTTTTGCATCTCTTTCCATTTTTTGTAATCATTATGTGTAATACTTTCTGCTGACACTAGGTGGGGCTGTGCCCCACCTGCACCTAATGACCAGTTGCCACTGCACACACCCACACACTTTGGATAAGTAGTCACCTTATCCACATTGTAAATTGTTGCCTTCTTTAAAGTTATTAGTAATTTAAGATTAATTATTAAATTAAATGTTAAATAAGATAAAATAAATAAAATAACTTTGACTTGATCATTTTGTTCACAACATTAGACCTGTCCTCTAATCTCTACTAGAATAAGATAAGTGTGCATGTTTGGATGTTTTATCACTCCTGTAATGTACCTAATCTTGATATCCTTTTCATTACAGAGCTGGGGAAATGGTGTATTGATTAGATTCTGATCCGTGCAAGTCCAATTTTGACTGACTTTAGTTCTAATGTTAATGTTAATTTGACTTCAACCCATAAGTAATTCTTTAAATTAACTCTAAATGTCACATGATGATGGATTAGTGTTCCACATTTCTTCCACTAATTTGTTTTACAATTAGGCCAAAGGTAAAGAGAGACATTGATGACCTTGTGTCCCTTTTGTTAGTACGTGGATCCATTTTGTCTATGGCCTTGGACGGCTTCACTAAAAGTCACCCAGTTCTGCCCTGCTGCAGTCCGGCTGAGTGCAGTCACAGAGATGCTATGGCTGCTCTACATGACATTAATGGTCTGATCCGAGAATGGACACCATTCTCTGCTCCCAGAGAGAATGACACTCCTCAAACTGAACATTACAGCCGTTGATACTGTCTCACATGGGTCTGCTCCCCCCCACCGAGCCATGAACTGAAAGCATGACATCTGCTATGAACACTTGGAAGCCTCCCTGTCACACCAGCACCAACCCTTGGGTCAGTCAGATGAGACTAACGGCTTCACTTAAGGCATTTGGTTCAGATACATGACTCTCGTTACCGCAGATTGGGTTGTTTTTAAGGCTATTCATACTGCTATGATGCCTGTAAGTTGGCGAGCTGGTAAAAGCCCCTACTATTGTTTCAAATAGGCCTAATGTCAGGGGCCTCTTAATGTCTAGTTCTACATGTATTCACATTATATAGACAATGTTTCCACCTGGTAAAACTAAAGGCTGCACAAAACTCAGGCTACAATACAACCATTCTGTTCTGCTCTAACGATTCAATGTATAGATTCTACATCAAAACAATTAGCTTTTATTGTTTCCAATGATAACGTCACCTTCAGTGGAGGAATGCAAACCTGTTTTCAAATGTAAGGTTTTGATTTTGTTTGACATTTCTCAGTAATGACACCCTCAGACACCCAATATCATTCATGCTATGCCATCAGTAATAACTCAGATGTTAAAGGGATGAAACTTTTCCTCCCAAATCAGATATGCTTTGTTTTTCAACAAATGTATCAATTTCCTGCATAATATATGTTTCTCACAATGGTTTTTTGTAAGCTGCACACAGGTGATACTGAGTCTTCTCGATTAATAGATTATAAACTATACCATGCTTAAATAGACTCCTAAGTTATTATTTCATATGTACCATATGTAAGAAAAGGGAGGGAAGAGTCAATTATATTGAGTAATTTATTTCTGATAAACTAATATTTTATCAAAAGGTAAATGGTGAATTAATATACATTTAGAATCATTGAGAAG
Organism: Trematomus bernacchii; assembly: GCF_902827165.1. NCBI lineage: Eukaryota > Metazoa > Chordata > Actinopteri > Perciformes > Nototheniidae > Trematomus > Trematomus bernacchii. The sequence continues at coordinate 7,926,359 of NW_022987656.1, forward strand.
GGGTTATATCCACAGGGACAAGCTCACCTTTAACTTACAATAACATGTCTCTGCTATGGACTGATGAGTATATGATTCTTGCATGTTCAATGACTAACACAAACCTTCAAAATGATAATGTGCATGTGTCAGGAAGGCTCCCAAATAATTCTGAGGGGCCTATTTTTGTAATTAAATGATAATGTGCTAATCCATTACTTTGAGTTGTCTTCACTCAGAAAAACATCCCTATCAAGTGTTAACCCAATAACTAGGACAGCTCTCAAGGCCAAGGGTCAGAGAGAGAGGGTCACACTCTCCGGGTGCAGAGAGCACCCCCAGCCACGTGCAAGGAAGCACGAGGTCGTTCGAGATGGGATGCTTCTCTTCACCTTTCTGATAAGATGGGGTTCTTCTCTTCATCTTTCTGCTCGGTGGGCTCTAGCAGACAACCCTGCAGGACGAGCGAGGGCTTCAGAGGCTTCTATAATACAAGGTTCCATGTTTCTTGGAGGAGTTTGATGTCTTCCTAACCTCTCCCATCACGGGGGCGACACCTGGATGCATCAGGAATACGCAGTTGTACTCAAACAGATAGCAGAAGGAATACAGGCAGATGAGCCTCCGTCTCACTGGGGGATCAGCTACAGTGCTCACTGAATGAGCCACACAAAAGCAGAGCAATTGGGGGGTTGAAATATGGCGCTCTGATGAAGAAGAGTTTGAGCCAATCAGCACCTCAGTGCTAATCTACAGTATCAGGATGCCTTTACACACCAGACACTCGGTGTCATAAAGGGAGGAGGAGAATGAGTCAGGAAGACTGACGGACATGTTCTCCCAGCTCTCGTACAAAGATGAACTTTGAATTGAATGTCCAGATGTTTAAAGATGTACAATTAATGATTGGTTTTTATATTTCCAATGACCAGACATGTGTTAAATAGTGGTGATAAATATATTTAGTCAGATCAGATTACACTTTCACACTAAACAAAATTAATAAATAAATATTTTCAGATTATAAGGTATTGAATAATAAGGTATTTCTAATATTATAACAGATAATGTTAATATCCTTAATCATCCAGCAATCAGACTTTACAACATTACTCTTTAATGTATTGTCCATGAACAGACAGACCTAAAATGATGTTTCAAGTACTGGATTAATTTCAGTTTTGGCCCAAAACAAATATTTATAATAATTCATATAACAATTATGTAGCATATTTGATCCTCAAATTAGAGAAGTATAATTTAAAGAAATTGATATTCTATATTCAACATTAGATAAACACAGAAGAACCCTTTCCAAGTACCATAAGTAGATGTTCAGGTAAATATGGCTAATAAGAATAATTGATAGACTTAATTTGGTACAGATCAGTTGTAGCATTTATAAATGTATGAATTAAAGTTTTAAGAATGTTTAATCTTTCCTTTCCAGGTTTTTACAAAAGTCTTTGAATATTTGCCTAACTTTTCCTTTTCAGATTTTGAACAATGTACTTGACTAAAATGAATGTACTGATTTTACTAAGACTAAGTGCCTTACTCTTGGCTAAAGCGTAATGAAGTAAACGTAAAGTAATCCTAAAATTGAGGACACTGCAACTTTGCCGATTACAGATTGATCAAATCACCACTGTGAATTTATGCCTTAGCTGGATATCTTATGATCCTAAGTTTTAAATGCTTTTGACTTGTGATTGTCTTAAAGCAAATCTTTAAGCTGCTGCTGGTTTTGATTTTATAGTTTGATAAATGACATTAACTAATGGTTTAAATGATAAAAGATATTAGTTTAAAACAAATATTTTGCTATTATGTATCTGTGTTTTTATGTGTGTTCATTATTGTACTTATTGACAAAAGATGCTCCAAACACTGATGAGAGATAATTTTTCCTATTATGATTGGCTGTATCAATCATTGTGATTGAATGTTTCAATCTTATTCTACTTTGTGATGTAATTGAATGTAAGGTGAGACCACACTCGAATCTGAAGACGCCTATTGATTTAAGTATTGACCAGAATTATTAGACTAATGTTTTAAGGTTATCAAAAATGATAAAAAGAGAGGAACTGTTAAGGAATAATTCTTCTAGATATCTAACCTTTTACTCTGACATGTGTTATCTCCTTTAAGGAAAGGCCTTGGTGCCATATGTGTTGTTGTCACCAGTGTGAGACCGGTCAACTTGACTGGCACGAAGGGTAATTGTTGTGGGAACACTGAGGCACTTCTTTATCGGTGTTTGTGGGCTCTAGGATGTGAAATCCTTGAGGCCATGAGTGTCGGACACAAATTCAGTGTTTAGTCTACTCCTTCAGAGATGTTGATTTCTCTCTGTGAACCAGTTAAAACGTCTAGCATAGAGAGAGGTTCTTCAGAATTGACGTGGCAACTCTACCGTGTAGTCAGAACCTCTGACTCTGATTTGTGATGTGAATCCTCCGGCCGAATACTCTGAATAAACCCATCAGTGTTTGACATCAAAGCTCCAACTCTCACCGTGTCTCCTTCCTGAGTCGGTGACTCCATGCATTGCTACACAGAAGTTTCCTCCACAATATCCAACTATTCAAATCCATCATATTGAAAGAATAGGCCTTCAGGCATGTTGACAAGGCTAGTAACTACAGCGAAAGACCTTTACAATCCAAGTAAATTAAAGTGGACCTATCATGCTATATTTAAATGATATATTGTAGGGCCATACCTATATAAGGTATATTTATACGTTTCTGTTTTCAAAATACCAAACAGATCATGCATTTTAGCCATGCCTCATTTCGCTCTATGTGCTGTTTGCTGTCTACGGGTCTGATTCTGCTGACCACGCCCCCCTGCAGGAGAGGGGAGACGTGCTCTGATCAGCTGCTGGGCTGTCAGAAGAGGGGGAGAAAAAGAGATCTCCGTCCTCCGTGTTTTATTATATAGAGTCGTTATTCATTAGTGCGAATGCTGTGCCACAGCATTCCACTATAGTACTTCAATTCTTTATTAGTGCGAATGCTGTGCCACAGCATTCCACTATAGTACTTCAATTTCTTTATTAGTGCGAATGCTGTGCCACAGCATTCCACTATAGTACTTCAATTCTTTATTCTTCCCCTTATTTCACCAATACTTTGGCTCTCCATAACTGCAGCTTACTTTCAGCTACAGAAACCATTCAAATATCAAACTATTCAGCCTGTGCAGGAATCGATGGGAAACCTTCGACTTTTTAAAAATATTTTATACTTTTTGAAATATTCAGCTTTTCAAACTCTTTTTTTTAACATTGAAGTCAATGGGAGATGCCTTCAAATCCTCTTTTCCTACACTTTGCGCCAAATGCTTCTCCTTCCACATAATTTCAGCTAGACACTTCATTCCAACTTTCAAATGATCACAACACCTTCAGCGATAAAACTTGTTATTCAGATTCTTCATATCTTTTACATTTCTTGAGATAATTAACTTTGTTTGGAGCTTGGTAAAGAGGCTTTCTTCAGATTTTAACATTAGTGTGGATGGAGCAGCTCGTTAAGTCTAGAGTGCTTTGATCTCAAAACAGAGTGCAGCAGTGCTCCCCAAAAAATGTTTTAAACTTGCCATATTTCCCAAACCCTACACTCCTCAGACATATTTTTTCATGAAAAACGTAGGAAAACCTCTCCTAGGTTGGAAAATTAAAAACAATTAAGAAGAAATATTAATCAAAATGCCTCTTGAGGGCATGAAGAGACAAAAAGTCCACCTAGCTCCCAATTGATTCCCATGTTAAATCTTTCCGGAACTTTCATCAGAACAGAGAGAAGTACACTTTAGACAAACTGCTCCCATCTCCACATTTTAGACACAAAACCAAAAAAAACAACATATATCAGTTCATTGGGGTTCCCTGATGCTCACGGTCTGGTCATTTTTTGATAGGAGCCATGGTTTTTGAACAGGTGGCAAAATTGTCAGATACAAACCTCAATGCATTCTTAATGGGACTCAGTGCTGCAGTGGGTAAATTGTCATAAGTCGTCACCATGGTAACCTTTCATCTCTGGGTTTACACACACAGGTGTTTGTAAACATTCACCACTACCACTACCACTACCTCTCTCTCTCTCTCTCTCTCTCTCTCTCTCTCTCTCTCTCTCTCTCTCTCTCTCTCTCTCACACAGACAGACACACACACACTCTCTCTCTCTCTCTCTCTCTCTCTCTCTCTCTCTCTCTCTCACACAGACAGACACACACACACTCTCTCTCTCTCTCTCACACACACACACACACACACTCTCTCTCTCTCTCTCACACACACACACTCACACTCATACTCACACTCACACTCACACTCACACTCACACTCTCAGACAGACAGACAGACACACACTCTCTCTCTCTCTCTCTCTCTCTCTCACACACACACACACACACACACACACACACACACACACACACACACACTCTCCCTCTCTCTCACAGACACATCAAGAGAAGAGAGGGCGATCAAGAGGAGAGAGAGAGAGCAATCAAGAGAAGAGAGAGAGAGGGCGATCAAGAGGAGAGAGAGAGGGCGATCAAGAGGAGAGAGAGAGGGCGATCAAGAGGAGAGAGAGAGGGCAATCAAGAGAAGAGAGAGAGAGGGCGATCAAGAGGAGGATTTCTGCAGGAAATGCATTTTCTAGTTCTTCCCCTTATTATTTCACCAATATTTTGGCTCTCCATAACTTCAGCTTACTTTCAGCTACAGAAACCATTCAAATATCAAACTATTCAGCCTGTTCAGGAATCGATGGGAAACCTTGAACTTTTTAAAAATATTTTATACTTTTTGAAATATTCAGCTTTTTAAACTCTTTTTTTAACATTCAGCTAATAACATATTCAGCTTTTTCCGCTAAATTCAGCCACAAATGTTCACAGTTTACAGCATTCGCACGCATTTTCTGCAGGAAATGCATTTTCTAGTTCTTTCCGCTTATTAGTGCGAATGCTGTGCCACAGCATTCCACTATAGTACTTCAAATCTTTATTAGTGCGAATGCTGTGCCACAGCATTCCACTATAGTACTTCAATTTCTTTATTCTTCCCCTTAATATTATTATTAGTGCGAATGCTGTGCCACAGCATTCCACTATAGTACTTCAATTTCTTTATTCTTCCCCTTAATATTATTATTAGTGCGAATGCTGTGCCACAGCATTCCACTATAGTACTTCGAATCTTTATTCTTCCCCTTATTATTAGTGCGAATGCTGTTTACAGCATTCCACTATAGTTCTTCGAATCTTTATGCTTCCCCTTATTATTATTATTTCAGCCAATACTTTAGCACTCCATAACTTGAGCTTATTTTCAGCTACAGAAACCATTCAAATATTAAACTATTCAGCCTGTTCAGGAATCGATGGGAAACCTTCAACTTTTTAAAAATATTTTATACTTTTTGAAATATTCAGCTTTTTAAACTCTTTTTTTTAACATTGAAGTCAATGGGAGATGCCTTCAAATCCTCTTTTCCTACACTTTGCGCCAAATGCTTCTCCTTCCACATAATTTCAGCTAGACACTTCATTCCAACTTTCAAATGATCACAACACCTTCAGCTATAAAACTTGTTATTCAGATTATTCATATCTTTTACACTTCTTGATATATTTAACTTAGTTTGGAGCTTGGTAAAGAGGCTTTCTTCAGATTTTAACATTAGTGTGGATGGAGCAGCTCGTTAAGTCTAGAGTGCTTTGATCTCAAAACAGAGTGGAAGAGTGCTTGAAATTCTCCCAACATTTCTTTTTTAAACCTGCCATAATTCCCAAACCCTACACTCCTCAGACATAATTTTTCATGAGAAACGTAGGAAAACATCTCGTAGCTTGAAAAATGACAAATAATTAAGCAAAATAATTAAACAAAATGCCTCTTGAGGGCATGAAGTGACAAAAACGTTCAACATGTCTCCATTAAAGCCCATTGTAATTTCAGGCAGATATTTCCTCACAGCAGCAGCCGCACACCTTTCTTAAACTGCCAAAAAAGCCACATTATTAACCCGAAAGTAAACAAAAATTACACTTCAGATACTCAACTTCCTTGACATGCTTCACGTTTTGAAATTTCACAGATATCTGTTATCGTTCTTCCACAAAACGTTCACATGTAAGAGGTTCATCTCTCATTCAGAACAATGAAGCCTTTGATCTATACATAGCTCGTTAGCGCAACTATCAACACCTGTGTTTGAACACGATGATGTCATCACTCCAACTGACAGTTTTCAGTTCAGTTCAGTTCAGTTCAGTTTCTCTCTCTCTCTCTCTCTCTCTCTCTCTCTCTCTCACTCTCTCTCTCTCACTCTCTCACTCTCTCTCACTCACACTCACACTCACACTCTCTCTCTCTCACAGACAGACACACACTCTCTCTCTCTCTCTCACACACACACACAAACACACTCTCCCTCTCTCTCACAGACACATCAAGAGAAAAGAGTGCGATCAAGAGAAGTGAGAGAGGGTGATAGAAGAGTGATAGGGTGATCAAGAGGAGAGAGAGAGGGCAATCAAGAGAAGAGAGAGAGAGGGCGATCAAGAGAAGAGAGAGGGCGATCAAGAGGAGAGAGAGAGGGCGATCAAGAGGAGAGAGAGTGGGCGATCAAGAGGAGAGAGAGAGGGCGATCAAGAGGAGAGAGAGTGGGCTATCAAGAGGATAGAGAGAGGGCGATCAAGAGGAGAGGGAGAGGGCGATCAAGAGGAGAGAGAGAGGGCGATCAAGAGGAGAGAGAGAGCGCGATCAAGAGGAGAGAGGGCGATCAAGAGTAGAGAGAGTGGGCGATCAAGAGGAGAGAGAGAGGGCGATCAAGAGGAGAGAGAAAGGGCGATCAAGAGGAGAGAGAGTGGGCGATCAAGAGGAGAGAGAGAGAGGGCGATCAAGAGGAGAGGGAGAGGGCGATCAAGAGGAGAGAGAGAGGGCGATCAAGAGGAGAGAGAGAGGGCGATCAAGAGAAGAGAGAGAGAGGGCGATCAAGAGAAGAGAGAGAGAGGGCGATCAAGAGAAGAGAGAGAGAGGGCAATCAAGAGGAGAGAGAGAGGGCGATCAAGAGAAGAGAGAGAGGGCGATCAAGAGAAGAGAGAGAGAGGGCGATCAAGAGGAGAGAGAGAGGGCGATCAAGAGGAGAGAGAGAGGGCGATCAAGAGAAGAGAGAGAGGGCGAGAAAGAGAAGAGAGAGAGAGGGCAATCAAGAGGAGAGAGAGAGGGCGATCAAGAGAAGAGAGAGAGGGTGATCAAGAGAAGAGAGAGAGAGGGCGATCAAGAGGAGAGAGAGAGGGCGATCAAGAGGAGAGAGAGAGGGCGATCAAGAGAAGAGAGAGAGGGCGAGAAAGAGAAGAGAGAGAGAATAGAGAGAGGGCGATCAAGAGAAGAGAGAGAGGGCGATAGAAGATTGAGAGGGTGATCAAGAGAAGAGAGAGAGTAATGTAACCTCCTAATGTAATGTATTACTCCTATGAAAATGTTCAAAAAGTGCTCAAACTTCACATGTGTGCTAACAGTCCAGCCGTGAAGACATCTACGGTACAGTTTTGAGATTTATTCAAATGCCGTTGCCATGGCAACACAATGCTCACCATGAAACACGGTTTTCTCATAACTTCAGTGAAAATGATCGAAATGGCCCAAAACTTCACAGGTTTGGTAACGATGCAGCCATCAACACATCTAAGCGTATTATGGGGTGTCATCAAATGCCGTTGCCATGGCGACAGATAATTCACCATCAAGTTACTTCAAAAGTTTGCAGTTCAAATATTCTGCTGCTTTCCCAAGCCTTTTTACTTTCTTTTCTCATCTTAATGCAAATTCATTCACTACTACTTACATCTGATATTTAACTCCTTCAGCCTATTTTCAGCTGCAGAAACCATTCAACTATTACATTATTCAGCTATTTCATTACATCAAGGCTATACATGTTTTTTTAAACCTTTTCTTTTAAATATTAAGCTTTTTCTGCATTTTTGTAGCTAAAAGCAGCTACCATTCAGCTAATAACATATTCAGCTTTTTCAGCTAAATTCAGCCACAAATGTTCACAGTTTACAGCATTCGCACGCATTTTCTGCAGGAAATGCATTTTCTAGTTATTATTATTATTTCAGCCAATACTTTAGCTCTCCATAACTTCAGCTTATTTTCAGCTACAGAAACCTTTCAAATATTAAACTATTCAGCCTGTTCAGGAATCGATGGGAAACCTTCAACTTTTTAAAAATATTTTATACTTTTTGAAATATTCAGCTTTTTAAACTCTTTTTTTTAACATTGAAGTCAATGGGAGATGCCTTCAAATCCTCTTTTCCTACACTTTGCGCCAAATGCTTCTCCTTCCACATAATTTCAGCTAGACACTTCATTCCAACTTTCAAATGATCACAACACCTTCAGCTATAAAACTTGTTATTCAGATTCTTCATATCTTTTACACTTCTTGATATATTTAACTTAGTTTGGTGCTTGGTAAAGAGGCTTTCTTCAGATTTTAACATTAGTGTGGATGGAGCAGCTCGTTAAGTCTAGAGTGCTTTGATCTCAAAACAGAGTGGAAGAGTGCTTGAAATTCTCCCAAAAAAAATGTTTTAAACCTGCCATAATTCCCAAACCCTACACTCCTCAGACATAATTTTTCATGAGAAACGTAGGAAAACATCTCGTAGCTTGAAAAAGGACAAATAATTAAGCAAAATAATTAAACAAAATGCCTCTTGAGGGCATGAAGTGACAAAAACGTTCAACATGTCTCCATTAAAGCCCATTGTAATTTCAGGCAGATATTTCCTCACAGCAGCAGCCGCACACCTTTCTTAAACTGCCAAAAAAGCCACATTATTAACCCGAAAGTAAACAAAAATTACACTTCAGATACTCAACTACCTTGACATGCTTCACGTTTTGAAATTTCACAGATATCTGTTATCGTTCTTCCACAAAACGTTCACATGTAAGAGGTTCATCTCTCATTCAGAACAATGAAGCCTTTGATCTATACATAGCTCGTTAGCTCAACTGTCAACACCTGTGTTATGGAACGCGATGATGTCATCACTCCAACTGACAGCAGTCAGTTCTAACTGACTGTCATTTCATACTCACACACACACTCTCTCTCTCTCACACTCTCTCTCTCTCTCACACACTCTCTCTCTCACACACACTCTCTCTCTTTTATATTTTATTATTATATATCATTATATAGAGTCGTTATTAATTTGTTTTAAAGCTCAATAAATAACAAAGAAGACCTTTGACCGGCACTTTTATAATTTTGTCCGGAAGATTTCAACTTTAACACACGTTGACCGGCGAAAAACTCTGCCCGGTTCCCTCGGCCCCCACCGCGGAGAATAAACAGAAGTGCAGCCATGACAACCATTCTTCTTCGCTGCTTTTGTGGAGGAAGTTGCTGCTTTTGTGGAGGAAGTTACAGCGCCACGTACAGGCTCGGCATATGTGCTGCAGCTTTTCCAGCGGTTGGATCTAAATGGAGCTGTCTCGTGTGGGAAGACACTATCCGGTGTATATTGCGTGTGGACGGAAGCTTTTTGGCGATTGCGTTTGCGTTAATCCTATGCGTTTTGCCGTATGCGTTCCCGTGGGGCCGGGGCCACAAACAGACAGACGTAAACAGGTATTTTGATAATGTCGTCACCATGGTAACCTTTGATCTCTGGGCTTACACACACAGGTGTTTGTAAACATTCCTTCACTACTACTTACATGTAATATCTTTATTTAACTCCTTCAGCCTAATTCCAGCTGCAGGAACCATTCAAATATCAAACTATTCAGCCTTTTCAGCACATGATGGGAAACTTTCAACTTTTTCAAAATATGTTATACTTTTTAAAATATTCAGCTTTTTAAAGTCTTTTTTTTAACATGGAAGTCATTGCAATGCATTTGAGCTGTAACAATTCACACACTCTCTCTCTCTCTCTCAGACAGACAGACAGACAGACAGACTCTCTCTCTCTCTCTCTCTCTCTCTCTCTCTCTCACAGACACATCAAGAGAAGTGAGAGAGGGTGATAGAAGAGTGATAGGGTGATCAAGAGAAGAGAGAGGGCGATCAAGAGGAGAGGGCGATCAAGAGAAGAGAGAGAGAGGGCGATCAAGAGAAGAGAGAGAGGGTGATCAAGAGGAGAGAGAGAGGGCGATGAAGAGGAGAGAGAGAGGGCGATCAAGAGGAGAGAGAGAGAGGGCGATCAAGAGGAGAGAGAGTGGGCGATCAAGAGGAGAGAGAGAGGGCGATCAAGAGGAGAGAGAGTGGGCGATCAAGAGGAGAGAGAGTGGAAGATCAAGAGGAGAGAGAGAGGGCGATCAAGAGGAGAGAGAGAGGGCGATCAAGAGGAGAGAGAGAGGGCGATCAAGAGGAGAGAGAGAGGGCGATCAAGAGAAGAGAGAGGGCGATCAAGAGGAGAGAGAGAGAGGGCGATAAAGAGGAGAGAGAGAGGGCGATCAAGAGGAGAGAGAGAGGGCGATCAAGAGAAGAGAGAGGGCAATCAAGAGAAGAGAGAGAGGGCGATCAAGAGAAGAGGGCGATCAAGAGAAGAGAGAGAGGGCGATCAAGAGAAGAGAGAGAGAGGGCGATCAAGAGAAGAGAGAGGGCGATCAAGAGAAGAGAGAGAGAGGGCGATCAAGAGAAGAGAGAGAGGGCGATCAAGAGGAGAGAGAGTGGGCGATCAAGAGGAGAGAGAGTGGGCGATCAAGAAGAGAGAGAGAGGGCGATCAAGAGGAGAGAGAGTGGGCGATCAAGAGGAGAGAGAGAGGGCGATCAAGAGGAGAGATAGAGGGCGATCAAGAGGAGAGAGAGAGGGCGATCAAGAGGAGAGAGAGATGGCGATCAAGAGGAGAGAGAGAGAGCGATCAAGAGGAGAGAGAGAGGGCGATCAAGAGGAGAGAGGGCGATCAAGAGAGAGAGGGCGAGCAAGAGAAGAGAGAGAGAAGAGAGAGAGGGCGATCAAGAGAAGAGAGAGAGGGCGATAGAAGATTGAGAGGGTGATCAAGAGAAGAGAGAGGCCGATCAAGAGAAGAGAGAGAGTAATGTAACCTCCTAATGTAATGTATAACTACTATGAAAATGTTCAAAAAGTGCTCAAACTTCACATGTGTGCTAACAGTCCAGCCGTGAAGACATCTACGGGACAGTTTTGAGATTTCTTCAAATGCCGTTGCCATGGCAACACAATGCTCACCATGAAACACGGTTTTCTCATAACTTCAGTGAAAATGCTCGAAATGGCCCAAAACTTCACAGGTTTGGTAACGATGCAGCCATCAACACATCTAAGCGTATCATGGGGTGTCATCAAATGCCGTTGCCATGGCGACAGATAATTCACCATCAAGTTAGTTCAAAAGTTTGTAGTTCAAATATTCTGCTGCTTTCCCAAGCCTTTTTACTTTCTTTTCTCATCTTAATACAAATTCATTCACTACTACTTACATCTTATATTTAACTCCTTCAGCCTATTTTCAGCTGCAGAAACCATTCAACTATCACATTATTCAGCTATTTCAGGACATCAAGGCTATACATGTTTGTTTAAACCTTTCCTTTAAATATTAAGCTTTTTTTCAATTTTTGTAGCTAAAAGCAGCTACCATTCAGCTAATAACATTCAGCTTTTTCTGCATTTTCAGCTAAATTCAGCCAAAAATGTTCACAGTTTACAGCATTCGCACGCATTTTCTGCAGGAAATGCATTTTCTAGTTATTTCAGCCAATACTTTGGCTCTCCATAACTTCAGCTTATTTTCAGCTACAGAAACCATTCAAATATTAAACTATTCAGCCTGTTCAGGAATCGATGGGAAACCTTCACATTTTTAAAAATATTTTATACTTCTTGAAATATTCAGCTTTTTCAACTCTTTTTTTAACATGGAAGTCAATGGGAGATGCCTTCAAATCCTCTTTTCCTACACTTTGCGCCAAATGCTACTCCTTCCACATACTTTCAGCTAGACACTTCATTCCAACTTTCAAATGATCACAACACCTTCAGCTATGAAACTTGTTTTTCGGATTCTTCATATCTTTTACACTTCTTGAGATATTTAACTTAGTTTGGAGCTTGGTAAAGAGGCTTTCTTCAGATTTTAACATTAGTGTGGATGGAGCAGCTCGTTAAGTCTAGAGTGCTTTGATCTCAAAACAGAGTGCAGCAGTGCTCCCCAAAAAATGTTTTAAACTTGCCATAATTCCCAAACCCTACACTCCTCTGACATATTTTTTCATGAAAAACGTAGGAAAACCTCTCCTAGGTTGGAAAATAAAAAAAAATTAAGAAGAAATATTAATCAAAATGCCTCTTGAGGGCATGAAGAGACAACAAGTCCACCTAGCTCCCAACTGATTCCCATGTTAAATCTTTCCGGAACTTTCTTCAGAACAGAGAGAAGTACACTTTAGACAAACTGCTCGCATCTCCACATTTTACACACAAAACCAAAAAAAACAACATATATCAGTTCATTGGGGTTCCCTGATGCTCACGGTCTGGTAATTTTTTGATAGGAGCCATAGTTTTTGAACAGGTGGCAAAATTGTCAGATATAATCCTCAATGCATTCTTAATGGGACTCAGTGCTGCAGTTGGGAAATCGTCATAAGTCGTCACCATGGTAACCTTTCATCTCTGGGTTTACACACACAGGTGTTTGTAAACATTCATTCACTACTACTTACATTTAATATCTTTATTTAACTCCTTGAGCCTAATTTCAGCTGCAGGAACCATTCAAATATCAAACTATTCAGCACATGATGGGGAAACTTTCAACTTTTTAAAGTATTTTTTAACATGGAAGTCAGACAGACAGACAGACAGACAGACAGACAGACAGACAGTCTCTCTCTCTCTCTCTCTCTCAGTCTCTCTCTCTATCAGTCTCTCTCTCTCTCTCAGTCTCTCTCTCTCGCTCAGTCTCTCTCTCTCTCTCAGTCTCAGTCTCTCTCTCTCTCTCTCAGTCTCAGTCTCAGTCTCAGTCTCTATCTCTCTCTCTCTCTCAGTCTCAGTCTCAGTCTCTCTCTCTCAGTCTCAGTCTCAGTCTCTCTCTCTCTCTCAGTCTCTCTCTCTCTCTCAGTCTCTCTCTCTCTCAGTCTCAGTCTCAGTCTCAGAACAGATTTTGCCAAAGCGTCAAGGATAATACAATTCAATAAAATTGATAAAAATACAAATACAATTCATTCATTAAACAATTTACAACAATATATTATTACAAAACCTCAAGTATCAAATGTAAAAAGAAAGAAAGAAAAGAGACCCATGAAGTAGAGGAGTGATCAGAGTGAGCTGTGAGGAACAGCTGTTATGTGTTGTTGCTGTCTCTGAGGCTGTGACATGCGCTCACATATTTCGCTGCTTCTATGCTGCTGGCACTATTTTCTCCAAGTACAAGTTGCATTTTATTCTGGTCAGACAGTGATTCAAAATCTTGGAGTTTACATGTTATCTTTGTAAAGAACTTTGTTCTAATGTCTTGGTATGTTTGACAGTGCAGCAGGAAGTGTTGTTCTGTCTCCACCTGTCTCTGTGGACAGAGCTGACACAGCCTCTCTTCTCTAGGCAGCCAGGTCTGCCTGTGTCGGCCAGTCTCTACGGCCAGGCTGTGGTCACTGAGTCTGTACATTGTTAATGTCTTCCTCAGTTTGGGATCAGTCACGGCGGTCAGATAGTTTGCCACCGTGTACTGTCTGTTTAGAGCCAAATAGCATTGAAGTTTGTTTTGGGTTTTCGTGGTACATGTCCAATAGTTGATGTAATTTTCTTTTGCTTTAGCTATGATTTGGTTGGGCCAGATTGTGTGAGGGCTGTCCTGAGGCCTTGTCCTGTTAGAGGAGGTGAGCCTCAGCACCAGCTGGTTGAGGGGACTCCTCTCTATGTTCTCCTCTTGGCAATGGAGGGCTTTGTAATGGTAGGAGTTGGGATCACTGGTTTTTAGGTGGTTGTAGAATTTGACTGCTCTTTTTTGTATCCTAATTAAAAGGGGGAATTGGCCTAGCTCAGCTCGGCATCCATTGTTGGGGGTGTTCCTGTGGACTCTCAGGATGCCCTTGCATATCTCCGCATGTAGGGTTTCTATTGGGTGTTTGTCCCATTTATCAAAGTCTTGATTTCCAAGAGGACCCCACACTTCGCTACCATACAGTATGATTGGTTCTATTATTGAATTGAATATTTTGAGCCAGATTGTAACAGGTATATCTATATTTGAAGACTTTTTGATAGCATAGAAAGCCTTTCTTCCTTTGTCTCTGAGATCATTAATGGCCAGATTGAAATTTCCTGTTGAAGTAATTTTGAGTCCCAAATATGTGTAGCTGTGTGTGTGTTCTATGTCAGTGGAGCCCAGTAAGAAGCGGTGTGGGTTTCCCTGACCCCTGGGTCGTTTCTGGAAGACCATAATCCTGGTCTTTTCCAGATTAACTGTCAGGACCCAGGTCTGACAGAAGCTTTGCAGATGATCCATTTGCTGTTGTAATGCCTCCTTAGATGGAGCTAGCAATATTAGATGATCTGCAAACAGGAGGCATTTAATTTGTGTGTCAGAGAGGGTGAGTCCAGGGATATCGGATTGTTCTAATGATTTAGCCAATTGATCAATATAAATGTTAAATATGGTGGGGCTGAGACTGCAGCCCTGTTTCACCCCTCTACTTTGGGGGAAGAAATCTGTTTCCATATTGCCAATTTTCACAGCACATTTATTATTTGTATACATTGTTTTAATGATATCATATGTTTTCCCCCCTACACCGTTTTCAATCAACTTCAGGAACAGACCGTTATGCCAAATTGAGTCGAATGCTTTTTTGAAATCTACAAAACAAGAGAAAATCTTCTTATTTTGGTGGACATGTTTATGAATGAGGGTGTGGAGGGTATATATATGGTCTGTAGTCCGATGTTGTGGTGTAAATCCAATCTGACTCTTGCTCAGGACATTATGTTCACTGAGGAAGTCTTGCAGTCGGCTGTTTAGGATGCTGCAGAATAACTTCCCCAGGTTGCTGCTGACACATATGCCTCTGTAATTGTTTGGGTCAAATTTATTTCCATTTTTAAATATTGGTGTGATGATTCCTTTGCTCCAGATGTCAGGGAAATGTCCAATGCTCAGAACCAGGTTGAATAGTTTCAACATGGCAGTGTTGAACTTATGGCTGCTAAATTTCAGCATTTCATTTAAAATGCCATCAGGACCGCTGGCCTTCCTTGGTTGTAGGGCCTGGGTTTTAGCCAGGAGCTCTTCCTCAGTAATGTTATAGTCTAAAGGGTTCTGGTTGTCTTTAACGACTGATTCTAGAATGTGTAGTTTGTTGAGGAGATCATTTTGGGCCGAATTCAGTGTAACGCTACTATACAGGTTTTCAAAGTGTGTTTTCCAAATGTCCCCATTTTGAATAGCCAGTTCTTCCTTGTGTGGTTTGCTGAAAGAGTGCCATTTCTTCCAGAAATGATTTGAGTCAATGGACTCTTCAATGATTTCAAGTTGGTGCTGCGCATGTTGCTCCCTTTTAGTTCTGAGTGTTCTTCTGTATAGTTTCAGTGTTTCCCAATATTGGAGGCGAAGCTCAGGATTGTCAGGTTGTCTGTGTTTTTGATTTGATAAACTTCTGAGGGTTTTTCTCAGATGTCTGCAGTCTGTATCAAACCACTTTTCATTGGCTGACTTTTTTGATTTATGATATTGTGGTTTTTTCAGATTGGATAAATCTGCCACATTGTCAAAGATGCTGTTAATGTCCCATACAGCCTGATTCAGGCCATCATTACTGTGGGGATATGGGGTGGATAGAAAATGCTCTAATTGGGATTGAATTGTTTGATGTCTGATTGCTTTCTGGTAGTCGTCCTTGCTATTGTTTGTCCATCTATAAGGTTGTTTTGTATAGTTCAGTTTACTGGGTTCTGCTGCGTGAGGGTCTGTTACTGTCTTTTTAATGTAGAGTGTAATTTGACTATGATCAGATAAGGGTGTTAGGGGGCTGACTGTGAATGCCCTCAGACAGAAGGGGTCGAGGTCTGTGATGCTATAATCTACTGAACTATTGCCAAGAAGAGAGCTGTGTGTGTAGTGACCAAAGGAGTCCCCTCGAAGCCGACCGTTAACAATGTACAGACCCTGCGTTCGGCACAGCTGCAGTAGTTGCTGCCCGCTTTTGTTGACAGTTTTGTCAAAGTTGTTCCTGTGGGGATGTGAAGGGAGGGGAATGCTGATTTGGCCAGGTATATGTTTGTCTCCCTGTGGGCTAATAGAATCTGGTTCTATACCTGTCCTGGCATTAAGGTCCCCACAGATCAGTACACTTCCCTGGGCCTGGTACTGATTGATCTCATCTTCAAGAATGGAGAAACTATTTTCACTATAATAAGGTGATTCTGATGGGGGGATATATGCTGTACACATGAATATGTCTTTATCCATGGCGACCACCTCTCTTTTTATTTTGAGCCAAATAGAAAATTCGCCTTTTTTGATTAATTCTATTGAGTGTACAAGTGTGTCCTTGTACCAAATCAGCATTCCTCCTGAATCCCTGCCCTGGGTTACTCCTTTGAGTTTGGTGGAAGGGAACACTATCTCTCTATAGCCTAAGGGACAACCAGTGGAAATGTCTCCTCTACTCCAGGTCTCCTGTAAAACAATCACATCTGCATCTCCTAACTCTTTGGTGAAGTCTGGGGTCCTGCTCTTAAGGCCAAAAGCAGAGGACCTCAGACCCTGGACATTCCAACATGAAATAATAAATGATTTAGATTGCATTTAACTTAAAACAGAGAAAGATTCAGAGCATTCAACATTAAAATGAGATAAACTCCCAAATCTCTGGTTGTCAATAAATAGATTAATTTAAGAACACATTAGATATATGGGATTTCAATATACGATAGATTTAACAATTTTACATAACATTTTTTTTTTTTTTTTTTGTCTACTGGATGCAAGCAAGAAAACAAACAATGACTACTGATTGTCTACTGTGGTACCTGGCCTATCAGGTGGGAGCAGAGCAGGCTGAGCATCTGCTGGATGTCTCTCAGCTCGTCGTGTGGGGGGGTGTGGGTGGGTTCAGCGACATGGGTGGTGGTGGTAAGGGTTGGGCCTGCTGTTCTCTTCACTGCCTGAGCATAACTCAGTGGGTCAGGGTGTAGCTCCCGTCGCTGTGGTTGGGGTAGGACCCCTGGGGACAGGAGTGGTTCTGGCCTTGCTTGAGGGTAATCATAGCTGCCCTGGTGGGATCTTAGTGGGGCATGGTGTGGAAGAAGATGAGGATGATCTTGTCTCCATGGGTGTTGTCTGGGTGGTGGTCCAGTGGGGTGCCTTTCTGGTCTAAGGGGGTTTTGGGCCGGGCTGCTCCTTCTGCGGGGTGTGGATTGGTCTCTATTGAGAGCGACGTCTTTCAGTGTCCGGGCGAAGATGGGGACTGTGTTTTTATACAGATGGACGTGGTCGTATAGACAGTTGATATCCAGGGTGGGGTGGTGGGCCAGGTGGACGTTGGGCCTCAGGATACAGTCTCTGGACATGTTGCTGTTGATCCTGTGGATGGTGTCGGGGTGGAGGTCTTTCCTTGGTAGCAGGGTTGACATGACCACTCTGCTGTTGGGGAAGGTGGTGGAGGCTTTCTCTATCACTCCTCTGAGTGACTCTGACACTCTCTCTTGCTGGCTCCTCAGGTCGTTGGAGCCAGTGTGGATGATGAGAGTCTCTCTCTCTCTCTCTCTCTCTCTCTCTCTCTCAGTCTCTCAGTCTCTCTCTCTCTCTCTCTCTCTCTCTCTCTCAGTCTCAGTCTCTCTCTCTCTCTCAGTCTCAGTCTCTCAGTCTCTCTCTCTCTCTCTCTCTCTCAGTCTCAGTCTCAGTCTCTCTCTCTCTCTCTCTCTCCCAGTCTCAGTCTCAGTCTCTCTCTCTCTCTCTCTCTCTCTCTCTCAGTCTCAGTCTCAGTCTCAGTCTCTCTCTCTCAGTCTCTCAGTCTCTCAGTCTCTCTCTCTCTCTCTCTCTCTCTCTCTCTCTCTCTCTCTCTCTCTCTCTCTCTCTCTCTCTCTCTCTCTCTCTCTCTCTCTCTCTCTCTCTCTCTCTCTCTGGTGGCAAAATTGTCAGATATACTCCTCAATGCATTCTTATGGGACTCAGTGCTGCAGTTGGTTGTCTTTGATCTCTGGACACACACAGGTGTTATGAGTAGGTGCTCAGGAACAGAAACAACACTGACAGACTGGACTTTAACAGACTGTCTCAGCCTATTCTTTTCTGTCTGATGGAGACTTCATACTACTTACATCTGATATTTAAAGGCCCCTACACACCAGGCCGATATCGGCCGTCTTGCGTTGTTGGGCGAAAACGGGTTCCTTGTCGCCCAAAGTTAATTTGGTGTGTCCCGAACCCTCGGCCGTGACACGCCTTATTTGGCCTTTCACGATCGACACCCGGCCGATTCAACATGTTGAATCGGCCGGGTGTTGGACACAAGCTATCGGGCCAAGAAACCACTCTGATCAGCTGTTCAGCTAGCAAATGAGAAGCGAAACGGAAGTGAGGGACGTAAACAAACGATTTAAATGTCCTCTCTTACCTTCCACACATAGCAGGGACATCTCTGATATTGGCGGGAGCGTCCCCGGCTGTCCTCTGCTGAGAGCTCCGTGATTTGTTTGGTCAAGTCCGGTTTTTCATCTCATCGTAAATTTAGCAAGAAGTGGCCATTATTACATTGCTGACTCAATAAACTACACACCCGCCAGAACACTGCGATCATCAGATGCAGGTCTATTAACTGTGATTTTATAGTATGTCTGGACTTTATGTGCTCATTTCATCATGCATGTATTTTTATATTCTAAAACATGTTTCGAACGGCACCCGCTATTTGTTTGTATATCAGTCTGTTCTTCTTCTCTGTCTTCCGGTTGTTGCCTATTTTGAATGACGAATACACACTACCGCCGCCTGCTGGTAAGGAGAGTTATTGCCACTCACGCATGCGCAGTTCGTACGTGCTCGGCTGTAGTAAAGCGGTGTATTTCAGTGCGACACATGGCCAATACGCAGGAGAACTCGTTGATGGATCTGTCGGTGTCGGATGTCGGCGAGTTCTCTGGTGACTGCCTGGTGTGTCAGGGCCTTAACTCCTTCAGCCTATTTTCAGCTGCAGAAACCTTTCAACTATTAACTTATTCAGCTATTTCAGGACATCAAGGCAATACATGTTTTTTTAAACCTTTTCTTTTAAATATTAAGCTTTTTCTGCATTTTTGTAGCTAAAAGCAGCTGCCATTCAGCTAATAACATATTCAGCTTTTTCTGCATTTTCAGCTAAATTCAGCCACAAATGTTCACAGTTTACAGCATTCGCACGCATTTTCTGCAGGAAATGCATTTTCTAGTTTGTTTTAAAGCTCAATAAATAACAAAGAAGACCTTTGACCGGCACTTTTCTAATTTTGTCCGGAAGATTTCAACTTTAACGGACATCTTGACCGGCGAAACAAACTGAAACTGAAACTCTACCGCACGGTCCCCTGGTTCCTTGGAAGAGGCGGAGAGGTGGGTGTTTGTCATCTGCTCGTGGACTAACCGGAAAGAATTACAGTGCTTGCCTCGACGGGGAGGGATTGCATTGCAGCGGGAGCAAACGCTTGCCTCGGGGAGGGAGAAAAAAAGCCACAGCGGAGAATAAACAGAAGGGTAACCATGGTAACTATGGGCGGGAAGTCTTCTTCGCTGCTTTTGTGGCAGACTACAGCGCCACTTACAGGCCTGCCATATGTACTACAGCGTCTCCAGCGCTTTCGAGCGGCAATGGCCGTGGTTGTCTCCTCCTGATAGGTGGAGAGTTGGCCCAATAGCCGTAGCGCCACTGTCCTGACGTCAGGACAGTGTTCAAATCTGGATCAGTTTTTATCCGATCCGTTGCAGCCCCTTTTTTAGAGATTTGGGTATGGAGGAAAATAGAGAGGGTTGTGTTTTCTGACACTTGGTGAGTTCCCTGGAACACCGGGGAGACATATTCATGTATAAAAGACAAATGTACAAAAGTGCATTTTGCATGATAGGTCCCCTTTAACTTAAATATGTATTGTGATAATGTCCCACACAGCTAGTTGGTTACAACAATCTACAGCAGTGGTTCTCAACTGGTGGGTCGCAACCCAAAAGTGGGTCGCGGACCCGTTTCGAGTGGGTCGCAGATGTGTGAGTGAAGAAAATAAAATTGGAAAAATAATTCCTTTTTTTTTTTTTGGGAAAAAGGCCCGATTTTCTAACGCTGTGCATGCAGTAACGGCCTGTCCACACGGCGGCGTGCGTTGAAGCTTCAACGCTTCTGCCCATTCACTTTGAATGGGGTGACGTCACGCTTTGCCGAACTGCATTGTGGTCGCGTCGCTTAGCTTTGCTCGTGTTGCTCGCGTTGCTCGCTTCAAAAGTTGAGCAATGTTCAACTTTTGAAGCTTCGACGGAAGCGTCACCCAATCAAATCATATGCCAGCAATCAAACCGCGTGCTTGTGTGTCCGGGGCGGGAGATTTTTTGTTGAATAGATTTGAGTGGTTCAAAATTTCGGGTCGCGATCTATTGACTAAGGAAAAAGTGGGTCCCGAGGCCTGACCAGTTGAGAACCACTGATCTACAGTGATGTCACAGGGATTTCAGGCAGCAGGTAGTTGAAGGTTAAGTATCTAAATTCACTTGTTAATCCATTTGCTATGGCTATCTGCCTCGTGGAACAACAAAGTTTTTCTTTCTGTTTGTTTAATATAGGAATGCATCTTTGTCTATCACACTTTGCTTCTGTAGATCTCCCAACTGACTTTATTGTGAGCTTGTGCTTTCAAAAAGTAAATTGAGCATGTTTTATGAGACTGAACAGTCTCATGGGGTATTGGACTCTCTTAAAACCCAGGTAGGTGCAGAATAGGTTTCTCAAAAATAAAGCAATCAGGAATAATATACAGTTGATAAATATATACAGACACACACATATATGCATGATTGTCAAGGGGGGGGGGGGGGGGGGGGGTGGCGGCGTCAGTGGAGTACAGCGCTTCGCGATTGGCAACGGGGGGGGGGGGGGTGGCAGTAGAGTACAGAGCTTCGTGACAGCAGCCCTGTCTGTGCACACGGAGACCGAACTCACCGCCTTCTGGAAAAGCTTCACACATTTACGTCGGTACGCAAAAATGCGCTTTGTGACAAAAGTGACGGTGCGCATTTCAGATTGTTGCCGCGCATGCGTACCGGCGTACCAGTTATGTGCACCCCTGTATATATGCATATATACATGTGTCCTATGCAATGTACATTTTTTTTCATTCTTGAATATACTATAATATACGTACTTCTTATTTCTATCTGCTTCTGATCTGCTGCCGGGCTCACAACATTCGCCTGCTTCTGATCTGCTTCTATCTGCCAAGTTACCGACCCAACCACACCGTTCAGTGGAAGGATTGATTCTGGTTCCTTGGCATTAGGTGCGGGCTCATAGAGACGAGACAGTGTCTGGCTTACGGTTTTGTGTACCGGGTCGAAAAGATAACGTAAAGTTAAATCTGCTGAAGAACAGAGTCCACCGGGCCTGACGTGAATTTAGTGTCTTGGCTTTCCTAACATATTCTAAGTTCTTGTGGTCCTTCCAAACAAGAAATGGTTTCTCCGCCCCTTCTAACCAGTGTCTCCACTCCTCCAATGCTGCTTTGACAGCTAGTAACTCCTTGTTCCCCACATCATAATTTATTTCAGCTGAGGTCAACTTACGCGATAGATAGGCACAGGGGTGTATCCTGTTATCCTCGGAGGACCTCTGGGACAACACAGCCCCTATGCCCTCGTTGGATGCGTCAACCTCAACCACAAACTGCCTCTGGGGGTCCGGAACAGTGAGTACAGGTGCTGTGGTGAATTTTTTCTTGAGGCACTGGAAGGCGGACTCGGCCTCGGGGGTCCACTGAAAAGAAACCTTAGAGGAGGTGAGAGCATGCAAAGGTGCGGCTACAGAACTGAAGTTGCGTATAAACTTCCGGTAAAAGTTGCCAAACCCCAGAAATTGTTGGACTCTTTTGCTGCTATCAGGAGTGGGCCAGTTGGTCACCGCACTGACCTTGGATGGGTCCATCTGCACCTGATTGGCGGTGACAATGTAGCCCAGGAAGGAGACAGAGGTTGCATGGAAGTCGCACTTTTCAGCTTTCACATACAATTGATTCTCAAGAAGCTTCTAGAGGACTTGGCGGACATGCATGACATGATTATCTGGGGAGAAAATCAAAATATTGTCCAGATACACGAAAACAGAAACATTCAAATACTCTCTCAAAATATAATTTACCATAGCCTGAAATACAGCAGGAGCATTACATATTACACACCCGCTTGGGGTGTTGAACCCCGTTTTCCACTCGTCTCCCTCTCTAATTCTGACGAGGTGATAGGCATTCCTAAGATCGAGTTTGGTAAAAACTTTAGCTGACTGAAGCAGTTCAAATGCTGAAGACATCAGCGGGAGTGGGTGGCGGTTCTTAACAGTTATTTCGTTCAATGGGCTGTAGTCAATGCATGGCCAGAGCGACCCATCTTTCTTACCCACAAAGAAGATATCCTGAATATCCCCGCTTTCAACGAGGAGGAGATGTAATCGTGCATGGCCGCCCACTCCGGTCCCGAGATAGAGTATAAGCGCCCCCTAGGGATGGGTGCGCCAGCAGCAGGTCGATGGCACAGTCAAAAGGACGATGTGGGGGCAGTGACAGAGCTTTGGTTTTATTAAAAACCTCTTTAATGTCATTGTAGCATGAAGGGACCTTGGAAAGTAATCTGAGCTTCTATCAGGGACTGCAACAGTTTGTGGGGTTCTACAGGACATGGTCTCTGAGCTGAGTTGGGTTACTGGGGCTTTGGTGACAGCGTGGTGGGGAAAATAGCCGGACATACAGGTCTGTTCACAATTCCCTCACCATCCCTTAAAACCTGTTCTGCCCCGAGCCTGTTTTTCAGGTCTCAGGCTCGAAAATGACATTTCCAGAACAAATTACCATAACTACACTTCTAAAAGGGGAAAATTAATCATATTTGTTCTCAAAGTAATGATAAACCTGTGAGTTGGATGTAGAAAAGTCAGAATCAATATAGATGTTTTTTATAAAAAAAAAAATTCAGATTGAACATTTATAGTGTCCGTACAAAATATATTTTTTACTTATAGTGAAAACTACCCTTGGATGATGGGTTAGTAGACTAAAAGCTTTAGGAATCCAAAGTACAACATATAATAAGTACCCTGTATCAAGATTGATTCAAAACAAGTGACATTTGACGTTTTTGGAGAGATTTAGCAAAAACAAAACACTTCTGGGGTCATTTGGGTGGATTTGACCTATCTCTGGCCCCCCTTGGTCGATTTTGATGATTGACATCTCTTTTTAACCGTCGGAGCCAATGGAATCGAGGGAAAGTTCCACACACACACACACAGGTTACCAAATAAGGAGTGAGAGTGACGCGTAGAAAAACCGGAAGCTGCGCTAACCTCTGGTGGCTACCATTAGCAGCTAATTTTTATTCTCCGATTTTTGCATAAAAATGTAATTATGGATTATCAATAATTTTTTCAAAGTGACAGACACATTGCTATAACCTATGGATTAACCTTCAGCCGCGTTTTTTCTCGTTTTAATGCCATTGAACACGACTTTTGATCAGAATAACAGCTAAAGTGAGCATATCTCCGTGTTTTGCTACCTAACGCTACGTCGTGTGTTGTCTGGTTTTGCTTCCCCTGTCACGAGTTCTGATCGCTCAGTGATGATACTTATATTTCTATAATCTGTGGACTCTCAGGATGTTAGCTAAGCTTGTTTGTGCAGATCCAATAAGTATATCGATCGGTATAGCTAGAGTTCTGTAATAACGGCATTAAGATTTTTTCGCTCAGGGCAGATTCAGAGGCTCAGCGTTAGTCTTGTGTTTTCTTTTGCTAAAAATGGTTCATATCATCAGTTAGCTGAGTTTCTTACCGTTACATGGATGTGAAACATTCATAGTTTATTAAATATTAAGAAGCCCTCAGACGCTGTTTCCTGCAGATTATGCGTTTTTCCGCCCGGGGGCGGGGGGAAGGTGTTCAACAGGTTAATTTGTCCTGAACACCAATCAATATGTGGGTTATGTGTTTTTAACCAAGGAAACCCCAAAATCAGCAGATGCTGTGTTGAATTGAATAGATGAAACTGCATAATTTCCATGTGATTATTATCAATTGTCACTTGAATGGGTTCTGTACAATCAGTTACTCTACACATTAGTCTGCCGTCTAGGGCGCTGGCATTGACGGGATGCTTGAGAGGGACAGTCTTAATATTAAGGCGTTTAGCTAAACCACAGTCTATGAGGCTTTCATCAGCCCCAGAGTCAATTAGTGCCCCCAGAGTTCTGACTGTTAGCTGTGACTTTAACCTGGGTGAGTGTGCGAGGAGGATGGTCAGGAGGAAAGTTTGCTCACCAGCGCCCTCCACATGGTTGGTGAGCATGCCCTTTTCCCGGGCATATCGCCTGCTGGTAACCCGATTGGCCACAGTAAAAGCAGCATCCCTCCTGCAGGCGGCACCGTCTTTCCTCTGGAGAAATCCTTGTTCTTCCGAGCTGCATTGGCTCCTCCGGTGCCTGTGATGGCTCTGTTCCTGCTGGGCTTGATGAGGAGGGGAACAAGGGATCCCATGAAGGCTGCCTACCCAGAGAGCGCCCCTGGTGGCTGGGGTGTCTTGTTGCAGTTCGGCGCCGTTCTCTCTCTTTCTCTGAGGCGGTTATCAACTCGGATAGACATGGAGATCAGAGATTCATGGTCTTGTGGTAGTTCTAGTGGAGCCAGGTGGTTTCTGAGAGTCCATTCCGGAAGGCGTCTATTAACCTGTTAAGCCGCGGGTGGGGGAAAAATCGCAACATCTGCAAGAAACAGCGTCTGAGGGCTTCTTAACATTTAAAAACCTATTCATGTGACAATATTAATATTAATACACCTGAGTGTTGGGCTCCGCCCCTTCAGAGCCTCACCTGAGCGTTAGGTTCCGCCCTTTCAGAGTATCACCTGAGCGTTAGGCCCTGCCCCTTCAAAGCCTCACCTGAGCGTTAGGCTCCGCCCCTTCATAGCCTCAGCCTGAGCGTTAGGCCCCGCCCCTTCAGAGCTTCACCTGAGCGTTAGGCTCCACCCCTTCAGAGCATCACCTGAGCGTTAGGCTCCGCTCCCTCACCTGTCACTCACTCTCCCTCTCTTCTCTCCCACAGCAGGGCGACTTCTTCGAGCACGAGAAAACGTTCCTGCTGGAATATCACAACCGAGTGAAGGACACCTCGGCCAAGTCCGACCGGATGATCCGCTCACACAAAAGTAACAATCTTTAAAATGTTTAAATATAGTTTTTATTCTATGCTCTAGTAAGATGAAGCTTCGTAGCAGGTCAGAGTTAAACACAGGATTCACAAAGGTACAAACAAAGATAAGATATAATTCAAATTAAAATAATAATACATGTAATTGTGTGTGTCCTAACGTCAGTGTGTGTGTCAGACGCTGCAGACGACATCAACAGAATCGCCTTGTCTCTTTACACGTTAGGAACGCAGGACTCCACCGACCTCTGCAAGTACGATCACACACTCAATAATACTCATTATGATTATTATATATTCATGACATCACTTCCTGTCTGCAGGTTCTTCCTCAAAGTGTCTGAGCTGTTTGAGAAGACCCGGGTGAGTTCAGATCTGTGGAGTTTTATAAACAGCTGTTTTCTCCTTCAGACGTTAATGTTTCTGTTTCTGCAGAAAATCGAGTCTCGAGTCGCCACTGATGAAGACCTGAAGCTGGCCGACCTGCTGAAGTATTACCTGAGAGAGTCTCAGGCCGCTAAGGTACTTATATTAATTAATTTTTTATTTTTTATTTAGCCTTTATTTATACAGGTGTAAAATCTCATTGAGACACAAGGTCTCATTTACAAGAGAGACCTGTAGTGGTAACACTACCACACAAAGTTACAGACAGACAGGACACTAAACACAGAGGCAACAATAAAATACAACATCGTAAAAAAAAAAGTAGTCATTGAAATCCATATAAAGTAGTCAGATATAGCAGGTGCATACACCCACAGATGATTTCTCCAGCTTTTTTTAAATTAGTTTAAAATCCGTGATGGGTATCAAACTGGTCAGCTTAAGTTCCTGCTGAAGTGTGTTCCAGGTCGAGGGGGCAGAGTATGATATGGCTTTTTTCCCAAGCACCGTGCGAACTGAGGGGACGGACAGAGTGATGTAATTTTGAGATCGTAGGCTATAGCTGTACTGTTTGTGTGATATGTAAGTGGATATGTAGAGGGGCAGCAGTCCAAGCATAGCGGTATAGATGAGTTTGTACCAGTGCAGTGATCTGCGCATTGATAATGATGTCCAGTTGACTAAAGAATATAATTCTTAATTATATAATATAATAATTAATAATTAATAATTTAATATTATTAATGTTCACACACACGGTCCGTCTCTGAAAGCTGTCCCACTTCCTGTCTGCCGCTCATTGGTTCCTACTCAATCTGTTGTATATGTTCAGTTAATATTATATAATCTATAATATCATGTTGGTTTAGGACCTGCTGGAGCCTCTCTGTGTTCCTTAATATTACATATATTATTATGTCCTGTAGGACCTGCTGTACCGCAGGAGCCTCTGTGTTCCTTAATATTACATATATTATTATGTCCTGTAGGACCTGCTGTACCGCAGGAGTCTCTCAGTGTTCCTTAATATATATTATTATGTCATGTAGGACCTGCTGTACCGCAGGAGTCTCTGTGTTCCTTAATATATATTATTATGTCATGTAGGACCTGCTGTACCGCAGGAGTCTCTGTGTTCCTTAATATATATTATTATGTCCTGTAGGACCTCGACTCCTATCCTCGTGACTTAGTCCCGCCCACAGGAGATGCGAGCGGAGGAGCCGAGGAGGGGAACCGAGGAGAGAGGAGGGGAAGCAGCAGGCGTTTAGAGAAATGAGAAATCCTCTCCTCTGAGCGGTCATTTTAAAGAGACGTCCATTAATGATGACAGGAGGCACAGCAGCCCTCTGTCTGATGGACAGATGTGTTCATGACGACTTATATATTTACTTTTAATTCATTGACAGTGCGGTATAATGAGACAATAACAGGCTACAGATGCGGACATATACACACACATATATTTATATAAATATATACAATTTCAGAATCAAACAAGTATGAGAGCACTCTCATAATAACGTAACACAATCAGAGACTGGATATATCCCCCCCCCCCCCCTCTCTCTGGTCGCTGAAATGGGGAATTTAAATTACGGGCCAAAAGTTGTATTTACAAGTATTAAAAGTAAGCATAGGACACCAAACCAACCCGTCTGTCCGCCGCATCTACGCACTGTACAACACGCACACTGTACCACACACACACCTACACACTGTACCACACACACACACACTGTACAACACGCATCACCACACTGTACAACACACAACTACACACTGTAGCCTACCACACACACCTACAGCTCCTAAAGCATATAATATCAGGATACAGCCGTTGTGTATTTTATTATGTGAAGCACTAAATGGTCTTAGAAAAATATGGACTCTTTGTTTGTAGATATCTACTAAACTACAGCATACAAATACAGAGAGTAATGTAGGCCTGTTATACTGAGTGATATATATTTTACACACTGCTCTGCTTTCTGCACGGACCTCACAGCTGTTCTCACTGGAAACATCGCGTCGCGATGAAAGCAGTTACTAAAATAATATCCAGGGGATGCATGCAGAGCTGTCATTGGCTGAGATAAGTCCGGCCGTGCATAACGCCTCCACCGTTCCCGGAAATGCATCCGCGGAGGAGCCGTGGAGGACCCATCAGTGTCTCCTCGGTTAGAGCTCCTCCAGAGAGCCTCCTCGATGCTCGATGCTCGATGCTCGGTCCTCGATGTGCATTTAGAGAAATTAGATGTCCTTCATCATAGCGCGCTGAAATACATTTCCGGGTCACTACCGGAGGACCGAGGAGTCGAGGAGGGGAAATTAGAGTATTGAGAAGCCTTCCATGTGTTCCTTAATATATATTATTATGTCATGTAGGACCTGCTGTACCGCAGGAGCCTCTCAGTGTTCCTTAATATATATTATTATTATGTCCTGTAGCACCTGCTGTACCGCAGGAGCCTCTCAGTGTTCCTTAATATATATTATTATGTCCTGTAGGACCTGCTGTACCGCAGGAGTCGGGCTCTGGTGGATTATGAGAATGCGAATAAAGCTCTGGATAAATCTAGAGCGAAGAACAGAGATGTCCTGCAGGCGGAGACCAGCCAGCAGCTCTGCTGCCACAAGTTTGAGAAGATCTCAGAGTCCGCCAAGCAGGGTACACACAAACCTCACACACACACCTCACACACTCCTCACACACACACCTCACACACCTCACACATACCTCACACACACCTCACACACACACCTCACACTCCTCACACACACACCTTTATATACACCTCACACACATCTCACACACACCTCACTCATACACCGCACACACACACACCTCACACACACACCTTTATATACACCTCACACATCTCACAGACCTCACACACACCACACACACCTCACAACACCGCGCACACACCTCACACATCTCACTCACACACACCTCACACACTGCACACACACCGCACACACACCTCACACATCTCACTCACACACACCTCACACACTGCACACACACCTCACACACCTCACACATACACCGCACACACACACCTCACACACCACACACACATCTCACTCACACACACCGCACACACACACCTCACCTCACACACAAAAAATGGTCGGCCTCGAAGCAAGAACCGCTTACGTCGGAGGCGGGGGCGGGGCAGGGGCGGGATCAACCTGAGCTAACAGTTAATGGCGAGTACGGCAAATGAAAGTTGTAACAAGCAGTAGTGTTGAGCAAAGTGACTAGAACGCAACAACACACTTGTACAAAAACATATTTTATAAAGTCAGGCAACACTAACCAGGCTTCGTGTGATTCTGTTTATTTGTACCTTACTTTGACCATCCGTTCGCTGTCATTGATCATTGTGGAGAGCAGGCAGACGTTTTGTTTTGTATTATAGCAGCTATCGGATGGAATCAATACATGGGCTGCACAGGTTGTTATGTCCGACTATCACAAGTAGAATCATAATGAAAAATACGCCGGTAAAATGTGCCTGTAGAAAACGGCTTATGCCACAATAGGATAGCAACAAGTCTTCAAGATAGTCAGTTTAGCTTCGGTTGCTATTGTAACAGAGTTATAACGGTTGGTGTAAAATCCTGGTTAAATTGGAGAATTACGCTATCTGGTGTTACAAACGTGTGCCTGCATTACTGTAGCTTTGTTACCGCAATAGATTGTGGGAGATTCTCATGCGTGAGGATCTCTTGAGAGTAAGGTGCTATTGTATTATGTCGGTGGACAAAATGTATGTTATTTTATTAGGACAATAACGTTCTGTTGTGTTTGTTTAGTTTAATGTTAGTCGTTTAATGCTCACAGCAACATGTTTTTTGTGTAATTGGCTATTTGTGTTATATGATTTATTTATGTGATCATCAATAGCTAATTTGAGCTAATAGGCTAACGTGAGCGTGGTGCTATTGTTACGGGTCCCCGATATGAGGACCACAGTAACGGTTATGATACCTGTATGGTGCAGGTGAAACAGAAGTAATGAGGACACCTTGTGTTCAGTTTCCTTCCAGATTACTTCTGAGGAAACCCCGGGAACGTCCGTCGCTTTAATCGGTACCCCGGAACCATTGAATCGAACACAAACGTTCCGCCTCACTACTCACTGCATCTATCGACCCCGTTAGTGAAATGAAAATAACAGATGTACAAAATAAAGGCATATTCTAACTCTAAATATAATACTTATTATATTAATGTGGTCATACATCCCAGGGGTGCCACACGCTCCCCAACAACAAAAGTGGCTCCCGACACTTACTTGAAATCACATGTTCCTATTCAAGATAACTTTAACATCTTCATAAAACACAAATATTTACAATGTCCAAACTATCACACCTCAACATGTATGACCCTTAGGACTAACACTGTGTATGACCTTTCAATAACCTTGTATGGGACATGTAAATGGTGAATGGGGATATGGAATGAGGGGTGTGTAGTGGAATGATGGTGGGCATGTTTGTGAATACCAAAGGTGAGTGTAGGGCATGAGGTATGTATCCATAGCATTTACTGTTGGACCCGACTGGTATGTTGGGAGGCCAAGAGATGAATAGGTGAGGATTTGACCTGGTCGTCTCTCCCGAGTAGACCGTCTCAGTGGGACAGGTGAGTCAGGTTCAGGGTCTTGTACCCGTTCCTCGGGACATGCACGTTGAGGCAACTCTTGCTCATCTTCGTTCTGAGGTACATTAGGGGTTGTCTGCTCATTGTCCTCAGTTTGATGAGAGATTTCCGGTTCATCCTCAAGTTGAAGTTCACACCTGTCTGACGAGTACTCTTCTTCACAAAGACCTTTAGCCTGTTCTCCAGCTTCCCGTTGTGCAATGTCCATGTCAGGTAAAGTTTGGAACTCTAGCCGTCTCTCTACACCAGAGTTCCTGGTAGTCTTTCCAAACATCTCCTCAGAAGAATGTGGTTCCCACACTGATGTCTGTTCTCTTCTTAACATACTTGGTCTTTTTGGAGTAACTGTTATGTTAGGCTTAACCCGATTTGCTGGTATCCTCAACCAGTAACCTCCTGTTGACTCATCCTCTGAATCAGATGTCTCAGCATTTTGGTCTCTCACATCCCTTTGTCTCTTTGGATGGCTTCCTTGTTTCTGTGATGGCTTTGGGGTTGGTTTGACTAACTGTGGTGGAAATTCCACTGGCAAGTCATTGACAAGCAGAAGCAGGTTTCTGTGCAGGGTTCTGGTTTTCCCTTTTGCATCACTTTCTGGATGGACGACATATACTGGGTTATCTGAAACCTGTTCCTTTACCACATATATCCTCTTCTCCCAATAGGAACGTAATTTACCAGGCCCTCCGCGCTCACTTAGGTTCCTGACTAACACTCTATCCCCTTGCTTCAGAACCACTCCCCTCGCCTTCTGATCATAATAGGACTTGCCCTTTGCACTAGACGCCAGACTGTTATCAGTAGCAATCCGATATGCTTCTGTCATCCTTTCGCGCCATTTCTCAGCATATCCTTTGTGTGTCACTGGATCTGTCTCCTCTGACAGGCCGAACAGGAGATCCACAGGGAGACGAGGTTGACGACCATAGAGCAGAAAGTGAGGCGAATAACTGGTTGATTCGTGACGTGTGCAGTTATACGCGTGTATAACCTGTGGAAGATGTTCTTTCCATGTCTCTTTTTCTTTGTCTGTCAGCGTTCGCAGCATTTGTAACAGAGTTCGGTTGAACCGCTCAGCTGGATTACCTTGCGGGTGGTAAGGAGATGTTCGAGAGTGACCTACTCCAGCGAGCTGCCCGAGTGTTCGAAAGAGATCATTCTCTAATTCTCGTCCTTGATCATGGTGTAGTTTGTTGGGGAACCCAAAACGGGGTATAAAGTCATTATAAATCCGCTCTGCTGCTGTCCGTCCGGATTTATTTTTGGTTGCATAGGCCTGTGCGAACCTTGTGAAGTGGTCGACTACCACCAAGATATATTCATAGCCTCCTTTACTTTTCTCAAGGTGCAAATAGTCAATGCAGACCAGTTCAAGGGGTGAGTTAGACTTCATGCTGCTCATTGGTGCACGCACATAGACCGTTGGTTTCTTCTGTTTAATGCAACAGCATTTCTTTGTCACATAATCCTCTATGAATCTTTTCATATGAGGCCAGTAAAACCTTTCTCTGGCTAGTTGAATGACTCTCTCTGTGCCTACATGTCCCATGTTATCATGAAGGTGCTTCAAGACAAAAGACTGATATTTCAGAGGTAGGACAAGCTGTTTTCTCTCTGGTGTCCGCCGATATAGGATTCCATCTTCAAGGTGTAGACGGTTCCATTCGTGAAGAAGCTTACACGCGGTTCCCTTGACTGACCTCCTCATATCATCTGAAAGTGTATCACTAACTTCCTTTAGCCTTACAATCTCTCCAATTGTTTGGTCTTCCCTTTGGGCTTGAACCAACTCATTGTGACTTATTTTCTGTAGAGGTGTGCACGGCTGTGGGATAACGTCAAGGGAGGAGGCAGAGAGGGCAGCTACCCAGGCAACATCTTTTCTCTGAGCTGCTTGACCTCCTTCCCAGGTTGCACTCACCACATCTTGCGACAACTCTTCTGTGCACGTTGACATGTAGTGGTCTATATCAAGAGGGATACGGGACAGTGTATCCGCATCAATGTTCATTCTTCCAGGTCTGTACTTAATGTTAAAGCGGAAGTCTGACAACTCCCCCACCCAACGGTGACCGACCGCATTGAGTTTGGCCGTGCTCATAACATAAGTAAGTGGATTGTTGTCAGTGTAAATGGTGAAGTGAGGAGCATAAAAGAGGTAATCTCTAAACTTCTCACACACTGCCCACTTTAGCGCGAGGAACTCTAATTTGCCGCTGTGCAAATGATAATTCCTTTCAGCCGGTGTCAAGGTTCGTGACCCATAGCCAATGACTCGCAGCTTTTCGTCCTGCTTTTGGTAAAGAACTGCTCCCAGTCCTTGCTCCGATGCATCGGTATGCAAGACGAATGGCATGTCAAAGTCTGGGTATCCGAGAACTGGAGGATGCGTTAACATGTCAACCAGTTCCTCAAGTGTAGTCTGATGCACAGCAGTCCACTCTATAGGCGCCCTGGATGACAGCTGGGGGCCTTTAGCTTTGATCTGTCGAGCTTGTGTTGAGGCTTTCACTTGGAGCAACTCGTATAATGGCTTTGCTATCTTCGAGAAGTCTTGTATGTACGACCTGTAGTAACTGAGAAAGCCGAGGACTCTTCTCAGGTCACCTACGGTCTTCGGTGTTTTCGCTTTCAGGGCCAGTACAGCTTCTAGATCTTTGGGGTCAACTCGAACACCCTCACCAGAGACCAGGCGTCCAACATAGCGAACTTCTCCCCTGAACACCTCACACTTCTCAGGGCGGAGCTTCACTCCCTGACTCTGTATCGCTTGGAGCACTTTCCGAACCACCTCCACATGATTTTCAAAGGTCTGGGAGTAACACAGGATGTCGTCCAGGTAAGGGATACAGCACTCATCCCTCAAAGAACACAACATCTCCTCCATACTTCTCTGAAAAGCTGCTGGTGCATTCGTAAGACCAAACGGTATTCTCACCCACTCATAAAGCCCCCAGGGTGTAATGAAGGCGGTCAGATGGCGTGAACCTTCAACCACAAAACCCTGGTGGTATGCCTTACCCTGGTCAAGGATGCTGAACCAAGAGTTTCCCCCAAGGTGTCCAGTAGGTCCCGTATCCGAGGCAGTGGGTGTCGGTCTGGTACAGTTTTCTGATTGAGCAGGCGATAGTCTATACAAAGGCGCAAAGAGCCATCTTTCTTCCGTACGCACACAACAGGGGCAGAATAGGAAGACTTGGATTTAACAATCCATCCCTTCACCAGTAGGTCTTGAATATATTCTTTGACCTCCCTCAATAGCGGCTTTGGTATGGAAGTATACGTCCTTTGCACTGGAATATCGTCCTTCAGATTTATCACCATTTGTAGGCTAGGGTTACAGCCAATGTCATTTCCGTCCCTCGCAAAAGCCTTTGATTCTTTGTACAACATTCTCTTGGCAATCTCTTGTTGTTCCTCCTCTAAGTGACTGAGGTCCACTGGTGGGTGCCACAGGGGTGGAATCGGCTCAGCTTTTTGGATTGGTTCAAGGGGTTGTGTTGAGACCTCATTGACTGTTGCAGTACATGTTGTCTTGTCAGGAGATTCAGCATCCACAAACCTTTCAATGTGCTGCAATACGCCCAGGGCTGTCTTGCGTGGTAAGGTGACATCATGTTTGGTGTTATTGCCTACTGGAATTGTGACATAAGGCTTTGCAGGGTTCTGTATCTCAAACAAACCTGTCCCTAAATCCAGCTGCGATAATTGATGACTGTCTTCATCAGCTTCAAACAACACCAGACGATCAGAGGGGTTCAGGGTTTGGGGAACACGACACCTCACCCAGGTGACATGACCAGCCGGAATGACGATGTCATTTACACCTGTTCTTAGGCGTCCCTGCGACGTACTTGGTTCAACTGCCTGAATAAAGCTCACAATTGCTTCGGCTTTCTCCACCGGAACACTGATGGCATCACGAAGCAGTTTAACCAGAGTGCATATCAATCGTTCTGGCTGTCCCTCAATGATTTCCTCCAAAACATTAAAACCAACCAATGGTCTCTCCATGGCCAACCTTGTGACTAGGAATGGAACACTGATGGAAAGACTGGGTTCTTCATTTCCTGGCAGGTTGGTCATAATGGCTACCCAGCCATCAAACGGAATAAGCTCGCCATTAACTGCATACACCTTTAGCTCGTCCAGATCCTCGATAATCTCCGATATTGGTCGAACATCAAGATTAGGCAGATATTGTTCTTTCCAGGCGCGGCTTATGATACTGACTTGAGCACCGGAGTCAAGCAATGCAGTCACTGCCAATCCGTTTAGATTACACTGTATTAGCGACTTTTTCCCTATCAGCTTGGCAACAGTTCTACGTTTCACCCCTGGTGAACCAAAAGAAAACTGAGTCGAGGGTTCATCTTGCTGGTAACTATTCTGGGCACCAGCTACTTCAACTGTTTTGCCCTCACAACTGGTTTGTGCTTTTGCCTCACCAGAATGTTCAGCTTGGGGTCGTATTGTGGATCCGATCACTGGCAACCCCGCTGCAGTGACCGGCTTGAGTTTCCCTGACTCTCCTGTCTCTTTAAACAGCCCACAGCCCTGTGTCCTCCATCCCCACAATAGAAACAGTGGTTACAATCTGGCCGGTTTTGTTCGACACATTTTGAACAACCAAAAGGTTTCTCTCTCCTGGGTCTCACTCTGTTTTGAGAGTATTGGTTATGGTTCATCATGTCTGCCGGATGTGGCTGCTTTTGTTGTCTCATAGCCTCAACCATGCTGGTTAGTTCATCTACCTTGGCTGCAAGCTCTTTTATTGGGTCTGTCTTTGTTTTGTGTGCTGTGCTCTCTTGTTTGTTGCCACACTCTTGGACTTTGTTAAGCTCAAGTTGTGCGCTATGAGCACTAGTTGTTGCCTGCCGACGAGAAGGACCTATCCTCTTCTGTCTCTCACTCTCCTCACTGGTGATTCTCATTACATGGCGTAATATTATTTCATCACTCACCTCAGCACTTGATAGAAGAGGCTTTAGTTCTCTGCGTACATCACTGTGTTTATATCCAAGTCCCTGCAAGACCGTATGTAGAAACACATCTTGAACAGTAGCTGGACTGTATTTAATGCCTGCGTCTGACAGTTTGGAGGTGAATAGGACACGTTGCTTTAACCCTATCACTCGGTAGAGAAACTGTTGTGGTGTTTCATTATCATCCTGTCTAGCACACATTAATTCTTGGAATAACTCCGTACTGTTTTTCTCTCTTAAGTGGGCCTGGAGAAAGCCTTTGAGCTCCATCACTGTCAGATCATCCTTATTTATTAGCATGTCTTTGAAAGTTCCAGGTTGTATGATTCGGAGCACACCACGAACTATGTCTCCGTCATGGACGCCTTCTCTAATCCCTTCCTCGATTTGCTTACAGACATTGTTATAGCTTATGTCCGAAGAATTATCACCAACCTGACCCCCTTGCACCTTAAACTCCCTCCTCTGGAGGTAAGAGAGTCCTCTTATGCCGCATTTCCACTACACGGTCGGCCTCGGCCACGCTCGGTACGGCTTGGCCGCGTTGGGCCTTAACAGGGCCGACTCACTTCATGCTGCGCTTCCATTACAGTTTAGGAACTGGGGTAGTTACTATAGTAACGCAGTGTAGGCGGAGCCGTGACGTCATCTTCAATGAGAACTCCAGAAAACACAACACAGCCGTTAGCTGTTAGCACTCAGAGCTCACAGCTCCTTATATATGTTCAGAAACTCGACAAAAGTTAAACAAGTACACACCACAGACTGCCTGTGTCATGGTGAATACAGTCGCTGCTTTATTTATGTCTGTATAGGCCATTGTTGTGAGTGTGGACGGTCGGGGCATATACTGCGTTAGCTTAGCCAATCTCCATCTAGAAAAACACGAATTTTAAAAGGTTTTTCGCCTGCCGTCTGTCTGCAGACTTGACAAAGCATTAATTCATGGTTTTTACTAACCGGTATCAGTATGTTGTTACTTCGGCATCATTTTGAAACGTGTATTACAATTAAATCACGGTCAAATATGTCCATCTTGTTGTAGTTGGAGCCCTCTTGCCAGCGCTCCTCTCTCTAGTTTAGCATACTCAGCCCGACTCAGCCCTGTTTGTTGGCCCCGATAGAACCACAATTTTGTCGGGCCAGAAAAGAGGTGAAAAAGTGGCCCCGGGCCGTGCCGGGCCGTGACTAGGCCTAGTGGAAGCGCAACCAAAAACGGGTACGGCACGACACGGCACGCTTAAAGCGAGCTCCGCGCTGTAGTGGAACTGCGCCATTAAGGAGATCATTGTCTCAGGGCCGGACTGGGCAGCAGACTGAGCTGGTGAGTGTGGGATGTTACGATGAGACTTACTAGTGTGTGCTGGTGACAGTGGGGGTTGTTCTAGTGTCTGTGTTGTAGGTGCCATAATGCTTTGTCTTAACCTTTTGCCCAGGTCTTCATAGCTATTAAGCATTTCCAGTAACCCAGTATTTGTGTTATCACCTACAGCATTAAAACTGACTGGAGAAGCGGTGAGATCTGTCTCAGCTTCAGATATCTGCTTAGTGTTGTTATCTGTGTTTATCTCTAAGTGTGGTGCTACATGTGGCAAACCCTGTACACTTACTTCTCGGTCTTTCACAATGTCATCAATAGTATCTTTCAACATCAACAAGTGAGCCATCCCACTATCTTCTGACTCAAGCAAGTGCTTACTGTGCATAAATAAACTGATGTAGTTGAAGCAGCCTTCATCGTCTCCCTCCTCGAGCTCAGACGGTTCCTGGTCTGGCACTGGACCCACTTCCTTGGCAATGGGTTAGGGTTAGGGTTAGGGTTAGGGTTAGGGTTAGGGTTAGGGTTAGGAGGAGTTCTTTCGCTGACAAGGAGAGTAGGCTTCTTCTGATGTCCCACACCAGACTTTTCCTTTGGCTCTCCGACATGACAGCAGCTCTTCCAATTCACTCACGATGGATCGCTCAGTTCAGCAACGGTTCCACGTCTGCTCCAGCTTACAGCTCTCTGCTCGCATCAGCTCCGGTATTGGTCCTAGAAGTCATTAATGGATCAGCTCCCGACCAGTAGGTGGCGCCGATCCCGGACGAGCCCCCAAGAACTGTTACGGGTCCCCGATATGAGGACCACAGTAACGGTTATGATACCTGTATGGTGCAGGTGAAACAGAAGTAATGAGGACACCTTGTGTTCAGTTTCCTTCCAGATTACTTCTGAGGAAACCCCGGGAACGTCCGTCGCTTTAATCGGTACCCCGGAACCATTGAATCGAACACAAACGTTCCGCCTCACTACTCACTGCATCTATCGACCCCGTTAGTGAAATGAAAATAACAGATGTACAAAATAAAGGCATATTCTAACTCTAAATATAATACTTATTATATTAATGTGGTCACACATCCCAGGGGTGCCACACTATCTCTCCAACAGAACGCAGCTCACGTGTCCATTTTATGTTGTCCATTGAAATGCAGGTATGTGAGTTTTGTACACCAGTTTGTTTATGTTTAATGTTTCACATTGTTTACACTACCACTATACGATCATTGTTGTGTTGTTGATTATTGGACACTTATTTTGTAAAGGAGATGTTCATACCGCGTGAGGATCTCTTGAGAAACGCAGCTCACGTGTCCATTTTATGTTGTCCATTGAAATGCAGGTATGGAAATAAACTGAAGTAATTACCAGCTCTGAGTGGTCTGTTGCCGAGGGGACACTACACCGGGGTTACACTATGCTAACATCACCCATTTTATACCAGAGAAACTTTCATAACAGCGTTGTGATGCCAAACAGCGGGCAGCACTGTCGATAAATGCCGCTGAAACACATTAATAAACAATGAACCACGGCACTCTGGAGGGTTGAGAAGTAGTTATTTAATTTAATCTGGCTTCGTATGATGAAAAGCAACACGATCATCGACCCGACGCAGTCCCCCATTGTTGTTGTTGTTGTGAGCGCCGTAACGCCGTTGGGGAGAAAATCAGCGACGTAAACGGTGACCTCATGACGTACCAGTCGGGCTCTGGGCGGTGTGAACAAAACGGGGGCTGAAAAGAAAAACCGGTTCTGAACCAGAAAAGCTCTAGAGGAGCTAGAACGGGAACCGCGTTGGTGTGAAAGGGGCATCAGAATAGCTTTGAGTGTGTTTAGAGAGAGCAGCTCTCTGAGTTTCAGCTCAGTTTGCAGCTGGTTCAAAGCCTCAGGAGCAGTGAAACTGAACCTCTTCCCTAGTTCAGAACAGACTTTTGGTTCAGCTAGAAGAAACCAATCCTCAGAGCGAAGCCCATAAGATCCTGAGAGTTTTCTGTTTATGTAGATCCTTAGATAGAAGGAAGAGCACCAAGAATAGCCTATTATCAGGATTACTGGTACTGGTTTAACTGGTGTGTGTGTGTGTGTGTGTGTGTGTGTGTGTGTGTGTGTGTGTGTGTGTGTGTGTGTGTGTGTGTGTGTGTGTGTGTGTGTGTGTGTGTGTGTGTGTGTGTGTGTGTGTGTGTGGCTGCTGCAGAGCTGTATGGGCGTCCTGAAGGGAAACACCTAACTCCGCCCCCTCCATCAGGACACACCCCCTCCACATGCCCCGCCCCCATCAGCTGACTGAGGGCAGGCGACGCAGAGAGAGAGAACAGGAAGTCACCCTCCTCTTCCTCAGAGAGAACAGGAAGTCACCCTCCTCTTCCTCTTTGACTATAACGTGTTCATTGGTGTAAATCAGGGGTGGGGAACCTTTTTCCTCTCAAGGGCCATTTCAAATTTTTCAACATCCTCCGAGGGCCGTACAAATGATTGACCTCTGCTTAAAAATACTAAAATCACAGCCCATTAATTTCACCTTTCTTTCATGCTGTGCAAAGAAAAAGCAACCTCTTGATCCAGATATCTTACCATGACTCGTGTATGCATGCACGTGCACGGTGTGGCATGACCACCAAAACAGAAAGATATGGACACAAGATGTGTGCAAATGTATTTAGTTTCCTATCCATGTGGACATGATTTAAGTCGGGGGGGGACCTAACCTCCTCTAGGGGGGTCCGGGGGGCATGCTCCCCCGGGAAGATTTTTTTTTAAATGTTGAAGTTAAAAGCATCAATCTGGTGCACTTTGAGAGCAACATTAGGAGATCTATGGATACATCTCTCAACACCCATATGAAACAGAACTGTAAGCAGATTTTCTTTTTCTTTATGGATATTTTACAAATCACTCCCCTTTTAAACTGTATTCTTGTTTATTAATAACAACTTTTTTTTACTGTCATATAGTATTTTATACCTGTTTACTTTATTCTCTTATTTTTTTATAACTATAATGATCATATAAAGATGTGCCTTTACCTCACTGGTTGTAGAAAAAGCTTATTCGTTAGCATAACTAGCTAACCAGATGCTAATAACAACAAAGTTATTGACTGTCTGATCAGTATGACAGATGAACAGATCGCCACTGGGCTTTCAACTAAAGACACAGCCACGCAAAAACTGCGGCATGTGGACGGCTCCTTATGGGTACTGCAATTTTTGGAAATGCCGGAGCGGCGTTCTGGTGCTCTCCGTCAGAACTGCACCCCTGTCAGACGAGACATATACCACGTGATGACACGTTAGGCTCGTGTTCTGTTCAAGGACCCTGACCTTGGCCAGGAAAAACAGGCACTCGCTTGTTTAATTTTTTTGCGGTCAAGATTTCTTAATTTTTTTTGTTTATAAATTACCTCGAGGGCCGTACCAAATGGTCTCGCGGGCCGTATACGGCCCGGGGGCCGCAGGTTCCCCACCCCTGGTGTAAATAAAGTCACATGACCTCCCCCGGTAACACAGAGGTAACACCAGCTGTAACTGTTAGCTCATATTAGCCAGCTACGTTAATCCTGTTAGCAGAAGTTATCACAAGAATCTGTTGTTGTTATTGTTGTTGTGCTAATGTTACCGTCCGTCTACTAACACCTTGAGTTAACGTTAGCCCACTCATTGTATGGAGTTATCTCCTGATGTTGTTACCTGGCTGTGATTGGTGGAGGTTGTGATCACATGATTAAACAGTTTGTGCTCAGCTTGTCTCTAAAGTGTCCAGAGGAACCTAAAGGTTTTATGTTGTATTGTTAAAGTGAACGTCACCGCTCACACACACTAACCTCTTGTTTTAAACAATGTAAATGATAAGAAAACTACTTTTGATGTCTCTGGTTCCACTGCTTTAAAAATAAGATGTTTTCCATGGATTTAAAAATGAATTAAATACATGTATTTAAAAAAGTGTGTGTGTGTGTGTATTATTCAATTTAAAAAATGAAAAAGTCCCATCATAATAACGAGATGATGCAATCACAGAGCTCCAGTGCTTTCATAAAATAGATCACCAACATATTTGTATATAAAGGAGAAATATACAATAAATATATTACACTTCCAATAAATTCAATAATTATTTTTATTTTTGCGATACTTTTCAGAATAAATATAAATACCATTTTATCTCATTGCAAACAGTTGATTAGTGGAAAGCTTTACAAACATGAATTCACATTCCCTCCCTCTCTTTCCCTCCCTCCCCCTTCTGACATCTCTCCCCTGACCTCTCCACCCTGCCTCCCACCTTTCCCCCCTGCCCCAAATGGTCCTGAACTTTAACTTTTTTTTCCTAAATGTACCTAAAGTCCATTTATTGCTGGGAACCTGAGCTGCCAGGAGAACCCACAGAGCAGAAAGGAATGATGACAGAATCTGGGAACGCTTAATGATCCCAAATCCTGTCAAAATGCGGGGGAACCCTGAGACACAGGGGAACCCGATACAGTGACATTACATTTCATTAAAGTGGACTTCTTATCTTTTCTAATAACTGATCTAATAACTGATCTAACAACTGTTCTAATAACTGTTTTAATAACTGATCTAATAACTGTTCTAATAACTGATCTAACAACTGTTCTAATAACTGTTCTAATAACTGATCTAATAACTGTTCTAATAACTGTTCTAATAACTGATCTAATGACTGTTCTAATAAATATCCAGACTGAGTATAAGTTGCTCACTCTGACTTGTTTTGATGTCTAACTCTATTGGTTCTCAGTGATCAGCTGATGTCAGAGCTGCTGAGTCTTCTTCACTCTTTAGGGATGCTCGGGCGGCCGTAGATGAAGTTGTTAAAGAACCTTTTCCATCGCGATAGTCTGCTCGTCATTGTTGGGATCAGAAGAGAGCTATGTTCAAACTCCACCTCCTCCTCCACAGCCTCCTCCCGCTCCTTTTCCTCTTCCACAGCCCCCTCCTTTTCCTCCTCCTCCTCCACCCCACATCGTTGCCAGGAGGAGGAGGAGGTTCCTGGTTCCTCCTCCACCCCA
The DNA here is from genome assembly GCF_902827165.1 of Trematomus bernacchii. Classification (NCBI taxonomy): domain Eukaryota; kingdom Metazoa; phylum Chordata; class Actinopteri; order Perciformes; family Nototheniidae; genus Trematomus; species Trematomus bernacchii. Next base: position 7,968,182 of record NW_022987656.1, read on the forward strand.
CATCGTTGCCTCAGCGTCTGGTTCTCCTCTTCCTCCTCCTCCTCCAACCCACATCGTAGCCTCAGCGTCTGGTTCTCCTCTTCCTCCTCCTCCTCCACCCCACATCGTAGCTTCAGCGTCCGGTTCTCCTCTTGCAGGCGGGCGATCTCCAGATCTTTCAGCTCTTTCTCCAGATGGAGCTTTCTGTTGATCCTCAACAAAGTGACGATCTCCACATGGTTCTCCTTTCTCAAGATATCCATCGCTGCTTCGTCCTTCATCTGCGTCTTGAGGAGATTTCCATATCTCAGGTTCAGGTTCTCCAAGTCCTCCCTCAAGACGTTCCGCTCAATCTCCATATAAACCTGTATTTCCTCACAATGTTCCTTTTGTTCTTTAAGATCCTGGTTTTCCTTTAGCAAAGCATCTATCTCTCCATCCTTTACTTCCTCACAACTAGAGATGTCCCGATCCGATCACGTGATCGGGGATCGGAGCCGATCACGTGATTTTCAAAAGATCGGAATCGGGAGAAAAAAATCGGGGATCGGGAATTTTTTTTTTTTTTTTCTAAAATATTTTTATTATTTTATTTAATGTTACAAAACAAAAATGACCATATTCACGTCTTAAAGTCATCCTGAGGCCTTAGTTTTGGTTTAAAATTACACAACATAATGTATGTGTTGCTTCTTTTGGGCTTGTTTTCATAGACCTGGTTGCTTATTTCTCTCAAATCTGGAAACAGAGTGGGCAGGGCGCAGTGTCTAATAGTAGCAGTAAGCTAACTAGAGGCTACGTTCAGCTGGTGCCTCGGGAGTCGGGACAGAGAAAATGTCAGGAGTTTGGAAGTATTATAAAATTGAAAGCTAAGGCAGTGTAACAGCCAGATGCAATGTTTGCAAGGCGGAGGTTCCGCGTGGTGGAAAGAACAGAGCTACGTTCAACACGACCAATCTAATACGCCACCTGAGAAACAAACACCAACAACAACACGACGAGTACACAGCGGTAACTCAGGTAACGGCACTGAAACAACCGACACTTTCAGAGACTTTTAAAAGGAAAGAGAAACTGCCCCAGAACAGTGAAAAGGCCAAAAACATAACAGCCAAGATACAGTAGCTGAATTCATCGCGTTGGATGACCAGCCGTTATCTGTGGTGGAGAACGTGAGGTTTAAGGGACAACTTGAATACTTTTTTCCTTTTTTTTTCTCTTAATGCATTGCATAAAGATCGGATCGGGAAAAATCGGTATCGGCAGATTGTCAAAATCAAATGATCGGAATCGGATCGGGAGCAAAAAAAGGTTATCGGGACATCCCTACTCACAACGTTCTTTAGGTTCTGTGAGTTCCTGGTTCTCCTCTAGCAAAGCATCTATCTCTCCATCCTTTACTTCCTCACAAGGTTCTTTAGGTTCTGTGAGATCCTGGTTCTCCTCTAGCAAAGCATCTACCTCTCCATCCTTTACTTCCTCACAAGGTTCTTTAGGTTCTGTGAGATCCTGGTTCTCCTCTAGCAAAGCATCTATCTCTCCATCATTTACTTCCTCACAAGGTTCTTTAGGTTCTGTGAGTTCCTGGTTCTCCTCTAGCAAAGCATCTATCTCTCCATCCTTTACTTCCTCACAAGGTTCTTTAGGTTCTGCGAGATCCTGGTTCTCCTCTAGCAAAGCATCTATCTCTCCATCCTTTACTTCCTCACAACGTTCTTTAGGTTCTGTGAGTTCCTGGTTCTCCTTTAGCAAAGCGTCTATCTCTCCATCCTTTACTTCCTCATAACATTCTTTAGGTTCTGTGAGATCCCGGTTCTCCTCTAGCAAAGCATCTACCTCTCCATCCTTTACTTCCTCACAAGGTTCTTTAGGTTCTGTGAGTTCCTGGTTCTCCTCTAGCAAAGCATCTATCTCTCCATCCTTTACCTCCTCACAAGGTTCTTTAAGTTCTGTGAGATCCTGGTTCTCCTCTAGCAAAGCATCTATCTCTCCATCCTTTACTTCCTCACAAGGTTCTTTAGGTTCTTTGAGATCCTGGTTCTCCTTTAGCAAAGCATCTATCTCTCCATCCTTTACTTCATCACAAGGTTCTTTAGGTTCTTTGAGATCCTGGTTCTCCTTTAGCAAAGCGTCTATCTCTCCATCCTTTACTTCCTCACAAGGTTCTTTAGGTTCTGTGAGATCCTGGTTCTCCTCTAGCAAAGCGTCTATCTCTCCATCCTTTACTTCCTCATAACGTTCTTTAGGTTCTGTGAGATCCCGGTTCTCCTCTGGCAAAGCATCTACCTCTCCATCCTTTACTTCCTCACAAGGTTCTTTAGGTTCTGTGAGATCCTGGTTCTCCTCTAGCAAAGCATCTATCTCTCCATCCTTTACTTCCTCACAAGGTTCTTTAGGTTCTGTGAGTTCCTGGTTCTCCTCTAGCAAAGCGTCTATCTCTCCATCCTTTACTTCCTCATAACGTTCTTTAGGTTCTGTGAGATCCCGGTTCTCCTCTAGCAAAGCATCTACCTCTCCATCCTTTACTTCCTCACAAGGTTCTTTAGGTTCTGTGAGATCCTGGTTCTCCTCTAGCAAAGCATCTATCTCTCCATCCTTTACTTCCTCACAAGGTTCTTTAGGTTCTGTGAGATCCTGGTTCTCCTCTAGCAAAGCATCTATCTCTCCATCCTTTACTTCCTCACAAGGTTCTTTAGGTTCTGTGAGTTCCTGGTTCTCCTCTAGCAAAGCATCTATCTCTCCATCCTTTACTTCCTCACAAGGTTCTTTAGGTTCTGCGAGATCCTGGTTCTCCTCTAGCAAAGCATCTATCTCTCCATCCTTTACTTCCTCACAAGGTTCTTTAGGTTCTGCGAGATCCTGGTTCTCCTCTAGCAAAGCATCTATCTCTCCATCCTTTACTTCCTCACAACATTCTTTAGGTTCTGTGAGATCCTGTTTCTCCTCTAGCAAAGCATCTATCTCTCCATCCTTTACTTCCTCACAAGGTTCTTTAGGTTCTTTGAGATCCTGGTTCCCCTCTAGCAAAGCATCTATCTCTCCATCCTTTACTTCCTCACAAGGTTCTTTAGGTTCTGTGAGTTCCTGGTTCTCCTCTAGCAAAGCATCTATCTCTCCATCCTTTACTTCCTCACAAGGTTCTTTAGGTTCTGCGAGATCCTGGTTCTCCTCTAGCAAAGCATCTATCTCTCCATCCTTTACTTCCTCACAAGGTTCTTTAGGTTCTGTGAGTTCCTGGTTCTCCTCTAGCAAAGCATCTATCTCTCCATCCTTTACTTCCTCACAAGGTTCTTTAGGTTCTGCGAGATCCTGGTTCTCCTCTAGCAAAGCATCTATCTCTCCATCCTTTACTTCCTCACAACGTTCTTTAGGTTCTGTGAGATCCTGTTTCTCCTCTAGCAAAGCATCTATCTCTCCATCATCTACTTCCTCACAACGTTCTTTAGGTTCTGTGAGATCCTGGTTCTCCTCTAGCAAAGCATCTATCTCTCCATCCTTTACTTCCTCACAACGTTCTTTAGGTTCTGTGAGTTCCTGGTTCTCCTTTAGCAAAGCGTCTATCTCTCCATCCTTTACTTCCTCATAACGTTCTTTAGGTTCTGTGAGATCCCGGTTCTCCTCTAGCAAAGCATCTACCTCTCCATCCTTTACTTCCTCACAAGGTTCTTTAGGTTCTGTGAGATCCTGGTTCCCCTCTAGCAAAGCATCTATCCCTCCATCCTTTACTTCCTCACAAGGTTCTTTAGGTTATGTGAGTTCCTGGTTCTCCTCTAGCAAAGCATCTATCTCTCCATCCTTTACTTCCTCACAAGGTTCTTTAGGTTCTTTGAGATCCTGGTTCCCCTCTAGCAAAGCATCTATCTCTCCATCCTTTACTTCCTCACAAGGTTATTTAGGTTCTATGAGTTCCTGGTTCTCCTCTAGCAAAGCATCTATCTCTCCATCCTTTACTTCCTCACAACGTTCTTTAGGTTCTGTGAGTTCCTGGTTCTCCTTTAGCAAAGCGTCTATCTCTCCATCCTTTACTTCCTCATAACGTTCTTGAGGTTCTGTGAGATCCCAGTTCTCCTCTAGCAAAGCATCCACCTCTCCATCCTTTACTTCCTCACACAGTTCTTTAGGTTCTGTGAGTTCCTGGTTCTCCTCTAGCAAAGCATCTATCTCTCCATCCTTTACTTCCTCACAAGGTTCTTTAGGTTCTGTGAGATCCTGGTTCTCCTCTAGCAAAGCATCTATCTCTCCATCCTTTACTTCATCACAAGGTTCTTTAGGTTCTTTGAGATCCTGGTTCTCCTTTAGCAAAGCGTCTATCTCTCCATCCTTTACTTCCTCACAAGGTTCTTTAGGTTGTGTGAGATCCTGGTTGTCCTCTAGCAAAGCGTCTATCTCTCCATCCTTTACTTCCTCATAACGTTCTTGAGGTTCTGTGAGATCCCGGTTCTCCTCTAGCAAAGCATCTACCTCACCATCCTTTACTTCCTCACAAGGTTCTTTAGGTTATGTGAGTTCCTGGTTCTCCTCTAGCAAAGCATCTATCTCTCCATCCTTTACTTCCTCACAAGGTTCTTTAGGTTCTATGAGTTCCTGGTTCTCCTCTAGCAAAGCATCTATCTCTCCATCCTTTACTTCCTCACACAGTTCTTTAGGTTCTGTGAGTTCCTGGTTCTCCTCTAGCAAAGCATCTATCTCTCCATCCTTTACTTCCTCACAAGGTTCTTTAGGTTCTGTGAGATCCTGGTTCTCCTCTAGCAAAGCATCTATCTCTCCATCCTTTACTTCATCACAAGGTTCTTTAGGTTCTTTGAGATCCTGGTTCTCCTTTAGCAAAGCGTCTATCTCTCCATCCTTTACTTCCTCACAAGGTTCTTTAGGTTGTGTGAGATCCTGGTTGTCCTCTAGCAAAGCGTCTATCTCTCCATCCTTTACTTCCTCATAACGTTCTTGAGGTTCTGTGAGATCCCGGTTCTCCTCTAGCAAAGCATCTACCTCACCATCCTTTACTTCCTCACAAGGTTCTTTAGGTTCTGTGAGATCCTGGTTCTCCTCTAGCAAAGCATCTATCTCTCCATCCTTTACTTCCTCACAAGGTTCTTTAGGTTCTGCGAGATCCTGGTTCTCCTCTAGCAAAGCATCTCTCCATCCTTTACTTCCTCACAACGTTCTTTAGGTTCTGTGAGATCCTGTTTCTCCTCTAGCAAAGCATCTATCTCTCCATCATCTACTTCCTCACAACGTTCTTTAGGTTCTGTGAGATCCTGGTTCTCCTCTAGCAAAGCATCTATCTCTCCATCCTTTACTTCCTCACAATGTTCTTTAGGTTCTGTGAGTTCCTGGTACTCCTTTAGCAAAGCATCTATCTCTCCACCTTTTACTTCCTCAGAAGGTTCTTTAGGTTCTGTGAGATCCTGGTTCTCCTTTAGCAAATTATCTATCTCTCCATCCTCTACTTCCTCACAACAGTCTTTAGGTTCTGTGAGATCCTGGTTCTCCTTTAGCAAAGCATATATCAATATAATGTCAATCATCACATTACACACATCCCTTCACATTTACATTTTAATTTACATTAAAGTATTTTGTGAGGCCTTCTAAAATGTTTTTAAATATAATTAGGGTTGTAGTTGAAGAGTTTGTAAATTGCGTTGCCTGGCAACGCAATCGCACAACGTCACGTCCGTTAATTCCACATCCACACCAGTCTATGATCCACACACATGGATTAACATCGATTTAATACATTAATGTAGCCTTTGTTTCTGCTAAAAGAGGTGTCGACCAGCTAGGGCAACAAGAAAATCGGCGAAATCAAGTGTGACGATTAAAAAATAAATTAAAAACATCTCATTTTGACAATAAAAACCGACCAATAGGCGCGGTAGACCATTTGCTTTGCACTTCCGGGTATTTCTCCACTGGTTGGGCCATGTTAACAATACCGTGTAACTGTCACGTTTGAAGGGACGAAACCGTGACATATTCACGTCTCCCAGCATGGTAGATCGTCACATGTTCACGTCTTGCCGTGATACCGGGTTGGTTCAGACATATAGGCTGTCTTGAACAGTATCATCAGAGTAACGTGATCTAATCAATAAATAAAGATTCAGCCGATAACACGAAAGCACATGGCTACTTAACATGCAGAATGTCAGTAGCCATGTGCTTTCTGGTAGAGATGGGCGAGTCCTGATTCATCCGGATCATTAACCCGGATCCTAGAAATGAGCTGGTCATGACTAGTCTCCCCTCTCCATTAACCCGAGTCCTTGAGTCCCACACTTGGTGTGACGTACAAATTAAAACTATAAATTGCGTCACTCGCTACTCTCTTTATAACATGTAAAATCACATTACAACGTACCCCAAGTCCATCTACCTACCCTTTAGCAAGTATACAGGATAGCTGCCAGAAGTGATCGTTTGGCTCAGGGGAGGGGACGCGGATCAGTGAAACTTCCTGCAGACTCGTGGGGACTCAGAGGAGCCGACGGCTCCAACAGCAGACTCGCAGATTCGCAGATTCGCAAATCCTGACTCGCTGCAACACACAGCAGACTCGTGCGGACTCAGAGCCGTATATAGCAGCAGATCCAGAGATCCAGCAGACTCGTCGTCATGCACGAGTCCACACAGCAGACTCGGATTCGCAGATTCGCAAATCCTGACTCGCTGCAACACACAGCGGATCAGACTCGTGCGGACTCGGAGCCGTAACCATATAGCAGCAGATCCAGAGATCCAGCAGACTCGTCGTCATGCACGAGTCCACAGCAGACTCGGATTCGCAAATCCTGACTCACTGTGTGTGCAACACACAGCAGAGCAGACTCGTGCGGACTCGGAGCCGTATATAGCAGCAGATCCAGCAGACTCGTCCTCATGCACGAGCAGACTCAGATTTGCCAAATCGCAAAATAACCCTTTTTTTTGTGATCAACATTTTTTATTAAAGCAAAATACACTGTGTAGCGGAGGTTAATTATAACGTCAGTTTAATAGATAGATAGATGGATAGTACTTTATTGATCCCAAATTGGGAAATTGTTGTTGTTACAGCAGCATAAAAGGCATTTTACAATAAAACAAAACTACAAAATATACAAGAATAGAAATAAAAATAAAATATACATGTCGAAATAGAAAATATACATGCAGATATTATATATATATATATATATATTCAAAATATATGGAATAATAATATGCTCGTGAAATGCAACAACTTTTCGGTTTCACCAATAGGATTTCTACGGTCTTGGTCATGCTGACTCATATGACTCAAATGACTCGTATGATCCGGATCTCTTCAATGACTGACTCAGAAGACCCTGAGACCGTAAAATGATCCGGATTTGCCATCTCTACTTTCTGGGGCTTAATCTTTATCGGTAAACCGATTCAACCGGTAAAAGTTCCTTCAAAATAAGAGTCCCGATCTTATTACTATCAAAATAAAAGTACAAAACGAAAACTTTACCATATGAAAATATTGGCATACAAATATAATCACTTCTCTAGAAGGTAACTCATTTCAAATATAGTTAGACATATTAAAGATCATTTACAATAATAATAATAATATTAATATTAGTAATACGCTTTATATTTGTATAGCACCTATTACAAGACTTGTAGCCGAACTGGCTTCACAGCAGTTCAATAGACAGATTAGTATAACATGACAGGATAAAAGCAATGTAGAGGAGCAGCTACATTTCAACACATATATCCACAAAGATTAATACATGAAGACTTGTGACTCTGACTTGACTTGGACTCTTCTTAGGTGACTCGGATTTGGACTCGGACTCGAACACAGGTAATGATGACTCAGACTCGACTCGGACACTCCGTGGGTGACTCGGACTTGGACTCGGACTCGAACACAGGTAAAAGATGACTCGGACTCGAGAGTGACTTGGACTCGTGAATTGGACTCGTGAATTGGTGACTTGACTACAACACTGGTGTGTGCAGAGCATTTACATACTGCAACTTCAGACGGGAGTAGAATGGCATCTAATAAGCCTGCAACGAGTACATGGTTAAGTACTGGTTTACCGTCAGATTTAAAAAATGGTCTACACTTGCAAATAGCGCCAAAATCATGTACTACCCCGAAAGCATAACGTGAGTCAGTGTAGATAGTTACAGATTTGCCTTTTGCAAAAGTGCAGGCCTCAGTGAGTGCTACGAGCTCTGCTGCTTGTGTTGAGAGGTGACAAAGGAGTGGTCCGGAACAGAGAACAGCAGAATCTGAAACAACAGAGAAACCCACCCGATTAGTACCCACAGGGTCGCGAGAGGCGGACCCATCAACATACAAAATCAGGTCGGGGTTGGGCAGGGGTACATCTTTTTTTTTTTAAAGAATATTTTTTTTGCAGAAATGTGTTGTACCAACCGCATTGATATAACAAAGCAATCATATTTTCCATTTTCAGTAACAACAAAACAGCGGATTCAGAACATACTAGTACAATTAGGCTGTTGGCGGTTTTAAAACACATCCATGGGCGAGATAACAAGAAATGCAATATTCATGCTAGAAACAAGAGGGCAGTCCAAGAGAGCACATCAGGAAAAAGAAAAAATGTACATAGCAAATTGAAAAAAATAACAACAAGAAAAGAGTTACAGGATTAACATTATTGATCATTCATCCCACACCTTCATCCTCACCCAGACCTCTTAAGTGTCTCATCACTGGAGCCCACGCCTTATCAAACACTCTCCCCCTTCCCTCTCCCCTGCATTCTTGAATCTAAGTTTTTCCAGGTAGAGGATCTCACCCAACTCTCTCAGCCACATCTCGAATGTAGGCACAGTATCAGACTTCCATAACCTCAAAATAAGTTTTTTAGCCAAAACAGTACCCAAAAACACCGGCCATTTGTCACTGCCATAGTTCAGATCAGTGTCACTCGTGGACCCCAGAATGGCCACAAGGAGATCAGGCTTCAATTGCTTGTCAAATGCTTTTGAATAAAAATCAAATACAGAAGTCCAGATGAGTGGAGGTTGGGGCATGTCCAGAATTGGTGTGTAAGGGTGCCAGGTTGATTTTTACATGTGTTACATAATGCTGATACGCTGGAATACATCTTGTTTACTTTAACTTTTGAGTAGTGCAACCTATGTACAACTTTAAATTGTATCAGATTGAATCTAACATTTACTGAGCACCGGTGAATATTTCTAAAACATGTTTCCCAAAATTCCTCAGTGATCGGCATACCCAATTCTGTCTCCCACTCAGTTCTATACTTTTCTGTGCTGACTACTTCCTGACTAAGAAGTGTCTGGTATAGGGTTGACACTGCTCCTCTACATCCTGGTCTAACATTAATTATCTCTTGTGCTCGATGCTGTGGTATATCTGCAAATGTAGCTATATGAGACCTCATAAAGCTCCGGATCTGTAGATATCGAAAAAAGTGTGAGGCTGGGAGATCGTATTTGTTCCTCAATTGTTCGAAGGACATCAAGTGGCCCCCCTGGTCCTTCAAGCACTCCACTCCCTTCTCCTTCCAGCGAGCAAACGCGGAATCCACGCTGGCCGGTTTAAAGGCGTGGTTGCCACAGATTGGGCTGTCTATGTACATATTTGGGGCTTTCAAGTATGTTTTAATTTGTTTCCATATTTTAAGAGAATTGTGTACCAGAAAGTTCCCTGCATATAGTAATTTATTAGTCTTAACTGGGCTATTCAGAAGGGCTGGGAGAGAAGTTCTGAGACAGGCCGCCCGTTCCATAGAAAGCCAGGCTGGAGTGTCCTCCTCAGTGCCCTCAGTGAGGACACCACTTCTCCAGAAAGCCAGAATGTTTAAATGTGCTGCCCAGTAATAACATCTCAAATTTGGTAGAGCAAACCCTCCCTCATATTTAGCTTTACAAAGGTGTTTCTTGCCAATACGCACCACTTTATATTGCCAGATGAAGACGGTTAGAATAGAGTCTAATTTCTTAAAATAGCTTTGTGGTATACATGATGGGATTGACTGGAAGAGATATGTAAAACGTGGGAGAACCACTATCTTAACTGCGTTTACTCTCCCAACCAGTGACAGAGGGAGAGTTTTCCAGAAATCTATGTTCTGCTTAAGCTGGGTTATTCTCAGTTTCCAGTTCTCCTCAAGTAACCGTTCGGGTTTTCTGTTGACTGTCACCCCCAGGTAAGTGAACCTGTCCTCGGCTATCTTAAAGGGCACAGATTTCAGTGTGGCGCTGTTCTGGTTCAAGTACACTGGCATTAATTCACTCTTATGCCAGTTTATTTGAAACCCTGAGAAGGAGCCAAAATGGTTAAACAGCTCCATAATTGAGCGTATAGATTCCTGTGGTTTTGACACATATAGCAAAATGTCATCCGCATATAATGACAGTTGATGATTCTGCCCTTTAATGGAGACATGTGATATTCCGGGATGCCGCCGTATACTTGTGGCTAGTGGCTCTATGGCTAAAGCAAATAAAAAAGGTGAGAGGGGATCTCCCTGTCTAGTGCCACGGTATAGTGGGAACTGGGGGGAAATATTCTGGTTAGTGATTACACTAGCTGTGGGATGAGCATACAAAATCTGTATCCAGTCAATGAACATCTTCCCAAAGCCAAATGTCTCTATGGTCACATACATATATGGCCACTCGACCTGGTCAAAGGCCTTCTGAGCGTCCACTGAAATCACAACTGTCTCTGTATTGTGCTTAGCATATAGTATGTTAAATAGGCGTCGTAGGTTGAAATAAATATGCCTATTGGGAATAAAGCCTGTTTGATCGGGTTGTACAATCGTCTGGATATAAAGCTTCAATCGGTTAGCTAGTATTTTGCTAATCAACTTTGTTACATTAGGGATCAGTGACACAGGTCTGTAAGATGAGGCTTCCTGCTCATTCCGGCCCTTTTTCAAGATCAATGAAATATTTGCATTATAGAGCGTTTGAGGCAATCGGCCATTTGACGCTGCATGTTTAAACATACGCAGCAGCAGTGGGGATAGTTCCTTAGAGAAGCACTTGTAAAATTCTATAGTGAATCTGTCAGGGCCAGGTGCCTTATTATTTGGAGATTCACTAATTGCTTTTATTATCTCTTCCATAGAGATGTCTTTGTCTAGATCCGCTTTTGCTTCACCGTTGAGATGAGGCAAGTTCAGCTCAGAGAAAAATGACTTAATTGCATCTGTATCCCGATTACCATTGGACTTATACAGATTTGAATAAAAAAAAAATAAAAAATTCCATGAAACATGCATTTATTTCTTTAGGGTCAGTGAGGACAGTGCCCATGTCTGATTTTATTCTCAGAATTGCCCGGGAGGCTTGTGCCTGTCTCAGCTGTCGTGCCAGCAATTTCTGAGGTTTGTCTCCTAATTCAAATTGCGTCTGCTTAATTCTGTTCATCTGTTTACTAACCTGAGCGGATAAAATTGTGTTATATTCATCTCTTTGGGAAACTATAGAGTTTAATGTGTCGGGGTCTCCGGAGGCTCTGTATGAACGTTCGAGCTGAGACACACCTTCATCCAGCTCCACTAACCTCCTTTCTCTTTGTTTTTTCCTACCACCTACATAGGATATGATGCTGCCCCTAAGCACTGCTTTAATGGACCTCTTAAGCCCCACGGACCCGCCGAAGGGGCCGAAATCACAACATCTGCAAGCAAAAGTGTCTGAGGGCTTCTTAAGATTTAATAAACTATGAATGTTTCATATCTATGCAACGGGAAGAAACTCAGCTAACTGATATTTTTTTTTTTTTTTCACAGAAAACCTCAAAGCTAACGCTGAGCCTCTGAATTAGCCCCGGGCAAAAAAATATTAAGGCCGTTAGCACAGAACTCTAGCTATACCGATCGATATACTTATTGGATCTGCACAAACAAGCTTAGATAACATCCTGAGATTCCACAGATTATAGAAATATAAGGATCATCACTGAGCGATCTGAACTCGTGACAGGGGAAGCAAATACAGACAACACACAAGTAGCTTTAGTTAGCAAAACATGGAGATATGCTCACCTTAGCTGTTATTCTGATCAAGTCATGTTCAATGGCATTCAAATGAGAAAAAACGCGGCTGAAGGTTAATCCATAGGTTATAGCAATGTGTCTGTCACTTTGAAAAAATGATTGATAGTCCATAATCCATTTTTATGCAAAAATCGGAGGAGAAAAATTAGCTGCTAATGGTAGCCACCAGAGGCTAGCACAGCTTCCGGTTTTTCTACGCGTCACTATCACTCCTTATTTGGTAAGCTGTGTGTGTATGTGGAACTTTCCATCGATTCCATTGGCTCTGACGGTTAGAAAGGCATGTCAATCATCAAAATTGACCAAGGGGGGCCAGAGATATGGAAAATCCACCCAAATGACCCCAGAAGTGGGTTTATTTTGCTAAATCTCTCTAAAAAGGTAAAATGTCACTTGTTTTGCATCAATCTTGATACAGGGTACTTATTATATGTTGTACTTTGGATCCCTAAAGCTTTTAGTCTACTAACCCATCATCCAAGCGTAGTTTTCACTATATAAGTAAAAAAAGAATTTTTGGACGGACACTATAATTTACAGTTTTTTACTATGTTCAATCTGAATTTTCTTTAAAATAAAAAACATCTATATTGATTCTGACTTTTCTACATCCAACTCACAGGTTTATCATTACTTTGAGAAAAAAGATTATTAATTTTCCCCTTTTAGAAGTGTAGTTAAGGTCATTTGTTCTCGAAATTTCATTTTCGAGCCTGAGACCTGAAAAACAGGCTTGGGGCCTAACAGGTTGGATTCCCATAATACTGAATCATCCACATCACCTGTATCGTTTGTAGCTATAATATCCGACATATATTTTAGAAAACTTTTCTCTTTTAAAATTGTGTTATCGAATCTCCAGGTGTGTTCGCTTTTATGGTTGTTAAATCTGATATCGAGTGACATGGGAGCATGATCACTGATCAAGATGTTGTGGTATTGTGTAGTCGCTACACTAGAGATCAGCTTAGAATCCAACAACATGAAGTCAATCCTTGAATAGGATGTATGCACAGGAGAGAAAAAAGAATAATCTCTGGCAGTAGGGTTAAGTAGCCTCCAGATATCAACTAAATGTAGGTTATACACAGTATTTTTTAACTCCTCGCTGGATTTACTGTTCACGGACGACCTTTGGGATTGGTTATCTAGCAAAGAGTCCAAGACGCAATTGAAGTCCCCTCCCATTATAATGTTTGTGTTGCCAACATCTGGAATTCCATTCAAAACTGTCTAAAAAAATGCAGGGTCGTCAAAGTTTGGACCGTAAACATTAATCAACGTGACGGGGGCAGAGTTGAGTGTGCCTGATACAATTATAAATCTGCCATTTGGATCACTGACTGTACACCTATGTTCAAACGAAACATTTTTCTTAATGATAATGGCTACCCCTCTAGCTCTGGCACCGTAGTTTGACTGGTATATTCGTGGTCCCCATCCCATACGTAGTTTGTCTTTAGCCGTATTCTTAATGTGTGTCTCTTGAAGATACATAACATCAGCTTTCAAACGTTTCAAGTGTGCCATTATCTTCCCTCTCTTAACACTAGAACCGCCAGAGGTTTTTGTATACCTAAAACCGCCACCTGGGTCAAATTGACCCGCTATTAGAATGCATTGATTTTCTAGGTAAAATGTTCTTTTATTGAACAGTGAGTTTTGATCGCACAGGGATGAAACGTATACCAATATAATCTGTGGACTCTCAGCTTTTCATATGACGGGGCTCAACATTATAAATGGCCCGCTGGCCCGGAAGCATTATTTAGACATCCAGGCCAGCATAACTACTTTCAACTCGCCCCACAGCTGTTTGCTGCGGAGCGCAGCGCGAGCAGTCTCCCGTGAGCGGGAGCGCACTCCTTCACTACAGACTGTCTTTATCTCTCTCTCTCTCTCTATAACTATCTATCAATATATCTATCCATCTATCTCTCTCTCTCTCTCAATCTATCTCTCAATCTATAAGGAACCGCAGTAGACAAAAGGCGTTGCTATAGCAAAACGTCATGTTTATATGAAAAGGGGTGGGGTCAATATGACCCGCTGGGCGGAAATAGGTATAAATGGCAATTTCTTTGGCGATTTCTTCAATCTGACTTCATATTGACAATTTTTAACAACATAGGGTGCTACATAACACACTTTCAGGAAAAGTCACTGACTGGGAGACTTTAATATTTTATTGAAAAAAAGTTACATACAATAAAACAGCTCTGGGTCAAATTGACCCGATTGGCGGTTCTAGTGTTAACTGGGTGATTCAAACCTCTTACGTTCCAGCTTACTATCCTTGTGATATCACCATTATCCAATGACATGACACATCCCCATGCTTATGTGATAACTTATTGTGAAAACATGTAACCAATTGTAATGCAAAGAAGAAAAAACACAAACCGCCATTAAATTGCAAGAACCTAGTATATGAACTGCTGCTGGTGAACAATACAAACCAATCAAAGCAAATTGATAGCTCACTATCAATTTGATCTCAGAGGGAGAGGACGCTGGCGCTGCTTGTTCGCCGCTTCTCCGTCTGTAAACTAGCTCAAAACCTTTGTTTCTTTTACCTAAACCTGTTTTCTATCTATGTCAGTCTGTCTTTGAGTTTTGACGCTGATTTTGTATTAGCCTACAAACCTGCCAGTTTGTATTAAGTGAGCAATTGTATATTCAATACCTCCACTTCTGCAGTTAGCCACCTACTGCTAACTCCACTCGTCCTTCGGCGTCCTGCTACAACTCCGGTGACATCGCTGGATCTTCAGCCACTGCCGGTTTCTTTCTGCTTCGGCTAAAACACCAGTGCCTGCATCTTTGGCTACAGCCTGACAGCCTTGCCCTGCTGTTTTTGCTGTCCTGGTGCGACATGCCCTCGCTCGCCGGGACCGCTGCCTATCGGTGTGCTGCTAGCCACCTAGCTAGCTCAGTCAACAACAACCTGCTAGCCTTCGGTGCTCGACTGGCCACGGCATCAAAAACGGAATATACTACCACCACGGACCCTTCAGGATATTCGTATGACAATAAAGTCCATGGCCCTGTCCAACGCCCACGCTATATCCACAGAGGTTCCGGACGCCGGTTTGTTTACTCTGGGAGCGCCATTCCTTCACTGTGGACTGCAGGACGCGCCGGCGCATCTCAACTGCGTCATCAGAGTGATGCCGCCCATACCACTAATATAAATCTCTGCTTCCTCAAAAAACACACACTCCCCTCCCAACAGCTGACGCCTGTCAAACTTGCCTCCCTAAACATACAGTCTCTCACAAACAAATCACTTGTTTTAAATGAATTTGTTGGAGATAATAACATTGACTTTTTATGTCTTCATTTCATTTCAAACCTTTATTTATCCAGGTGTATCCCATTGAGATCATTGATATCTTTTTCAAGGGAGACCTGAGGCCTGTACTACGAAGCCGGATTTTCGCTTAGCCGGCTGACTTCAGGGAAAACTCGGGCTTTCCGGGCCTACGACGCTGGTTCTCTTTTTAGCGGGCTAGATCTCCATGGTAACTTATGCTGAGCGGCTAACCTCCTCGGGAGGAGGTTAGGTTGCAGGCTAAGAGATCAACTCAGTGAAAGTGCCGCCTGCTGACCAATCAGAGCTCCGTGCGCGGAGTTTAAAGCTATCAAGTCATATTACAGGATAGAGGAAATACAGAAAAACTGCCGTTGCAGGAAAGACGGCCGGCAAAAATCAACTGACTGTGTGAACGTGAAAATGAATAGAATATCCCCTCCCATCTTCAGAGCAATCTGACTATTATAACATTAGCGTTAAGAAAGCTTACTTAAATATCTGCCACAACATAAGTAACCGGATCAGAGTAACATTAAGTACAGTCCGCGGCACTGTGAGTGCAGATGTCGATGTGTCCCATTATCATTCATATCATATCACATCATAATGCATCATATATTTCCTTATCTGAGTCAGCTTCTTGAGCCGTATCTGGCCGTGCAACACTCACAGTGTCACATACTGTATGCAGAAGTATTATTTTAAGCAACACATTAAGTTAAAAACATTTAGTGGCACCAGATTGCTCAGTTTCCATTTCAATTGCAGACTATTCCAAGACAGTGGAGCTGCGCATCTAAATGCTATCTTCCCTAAGACAGTCCTAGCAGTTGGCACATTTAATAAAACCACAGCATGCGATCTCAGGCAGTAGCCACTTACAATTCGCCGTGAGATCAGGGAGCAGATGTAGGATGGAAGTTTCCCTAACATGGCTTTGTATATAAAAATGTACCAGTGACTGAGCCTCCGTACAGTTAGCGAAGGCAAACCAGCCCTTGCATACAGGGTACAGTGATGGGTTAATGCTTTACAGTTTGTCACAAATCTCAGTGCACTGTGATACGCAGCATCTAACTTGACCAGGCAATTGGCAGGTGCATTCATATAAAACAAATCACCATAGTCCAGCACAGGTAAAAAGGTCACAGTGACTAGCCTTTTCCTGGCCTCGAGCGAGAAACAGGACTTGTTCCTGTAGAAGAAACCTAGCCTAACCCTCAGTTTTTTAAGCAGGTTATTGACATGACGTTTAACCTCTTAAGGACGACGGTCCCCCCATTGGACCCCTCCCACCGTTTTTTTTTCACCTCGACAGGTGGGAGTAGGCCTCCGCAGACCGCAGACAACAGGACAGGACGGACAAACAGTGACACGGTCTCAACACGAGTGACACGGTCGTCACTACAGCCTGGGACATGTTCAAGCAGGCAGCCACATACAACCATCACACCGACATACAAGAATACACAGAGACAGTCACGGGCTACATCACCAAGTGCATTGACGATGTGACACAAAACAGAGCCATCACCATCCGGGCTAACCAGAAGCCATGGCTGACAGGGGAGGTCCACACGCTGCTGAAGGCCCGCAACATCGCCTTCAGAGCTGGAGATCCAGCTGGGCTGAAAGCAGCCAGGGCTGACCTGTCCCGTGGCATCAGGAAAGCAAAACAAGAATACACCCGAGAAATTACAGGACATTTCAAGGATAGCAGGTACTCACGGAGCCTGTGGCAGGGCATAAGGACCCTAACGGACTACAAACTACCGCCACAGACCTGTGACAGTAATACCTCCCTGCTCAACAACCTCAACGGCTTCTTTGCACGTTTTGAAGCCCAGAACAACACACCTGCGCAGAAAACAACCCCCCCCACCGACGACCAGGCTTTGCGTCTTTCACCAGCCAGTGTGAGGAGCACACTGCTGAGGATTAACCCCCGCAAGGCTGCAGGACCTGACAACATTCCTGGTCGTGTGCTGAAGGACTGCGCGGAAGAGCTCACAGATGTCCTCACAGACATTTTTAACATCTCCCTGAGCCAGGCTGTTGTTCCCTCGTGCTTCAAGGAAACCACCATCATTCCAGTGCCAAAGAAGTCATCTCCATCCGGCTTCAACGACTACCGCCCCGTCGCACTAACTTCCACCATCATGAAGTGCTTCGAAAGGCTGGTCATGAAGCACATCAAATCCACCCTCCCCCCATCACTGGACCCATTTCAGTTTGCCTACCGAGCTAAACGGTCCACAGAGGATGCAATCTCCTCCGCTCTCCACCCAGCCCTCACACACTTGGACACTAACACTAAGGCTAAGACTAAGGACCCTTATGTCAGAATGCTATTCATAGACTTCAGCTCAGCATTCAACACCATCATCCCCCAGCAGCTTGTACAAAAACTTACAGACCTGGGCCCCAGCCCCTCTCTCTGCAACTGGTTGCTGGACTTCCTCACAGAGAGACCACAAGCTGTACGGGTCAACAATAACATCTCAGACACCCTCATACTGAGCACGGGGGCCCCCCAAGGATGTGTGCTCAGCCCCCTTCTCTTCACTCTGCTGGCCCACGACTGCAAACCCACCTTCAGCACCAACCACATCGTGAAGTTTGCAGACGACACCACTGTGGTGGGTCTCATCAGCAACAACGATGAGACTAACTACAGGAAGGAAGTGAACCAGCTGGCCCTGTGGTGCCAAAACAACAACCTCTTCCTCAACCTGGAGAAAACAAAGGAGATAGTTGTTGACTTCAGGAGAACCCACCGTCGACCCCCACTCCCCCTGACCATCAACGGCGCTGCTGTGACGCAGGTGACCAGCACTGAGGACCTCACCTGGAAAAACAACACAACCGCACTAGCGAAGAAAGCCCAGCAGCGCCTGTACTTCATCCGGAAGCTCAAGCGAGCCGGAGCATCACCCCCCAACATGCTGTCCTTCTACCGAGGCGCCACCAAGAGCATCCTCAGCAGCTGTATCACGCTGTGGTTCGGAAGCTGCACCGCCGCCGACCGCAAGAGCCTGCAGCGCATAGTGAACTCTGCCCAGAGGATCATCGGTGCCTCACTACAGGACATATACAACACCCGCCTCACCCGCAAAGCACTCAGCATTGTGGGTGACTCCACCCACCCCTCCAACAGCCTCTTCAGCCTCCTGCCTTCAGGAAGAAGGTTCCTCAGCCTCAGCTCGCGCACCTCCAGGCTGGGCAACAGCTTCTTCCACCAGGCGGTCAGGTTGCTGAACTCTCTCCCCTCCCTCCATCTCTTCCGCCCTCTGACATCTCTCTCCTGAACTCTCCACCCTGCCTCCGACCTTTCTCCCCTGCCCCAAATGGTCCTGGACTTTAACCCCCTAAACTCACTTTTCTGCCCATCTCCGCTGCTACTGCACTGAAACTGTACTTTGAACACTTAAATATATTATTAACATTTTAAACTGTATACCCCGGTTATCTAGGCCCTTTGTTTTGTTTAATGTATACCATGTTTATCTAGGCCCTTTTTGTTTTTTGTTTGATGTATATATGTCACACTGTAGGACTGCGGGAAACGATATTTCGATATTTCTGGATGTACAACATGTAGAATTATTGACAATAAAGCTGACTTTGACTTTGACGGTCTCAACACGAGTGACACAAGATCCACTCAACACGAAACATTGACTTTTTATGTCTTAGTGAAACTTGGCATTTTATGTCTTAGTGAAACTTGGCATAAAAATGGTGACTATCTCTCCTTAAATGAGGCTACGCCTCCAGGATATAAATACTTTGAGAAAGCACGCAACTCCGGGCGTGGTGGGGGGCTAGCGCTTATTTATCGGGAAACTTTTGGCATGGCTGAAATCCGGGTTCCTGATCTGCCATCATTTGAGTGTCTAGCTGCTAAATGCCTAGCTCCAGAACCCCTACTAATCGTCTCTATCTATAGACCACCAAAGGCAAATAAAACCTTCATCTCAGACTTCTCAAGCCTACTCACAACTATATGCCCTACTTTCACCAGGCTGGTTATCCTTGGGGACTTTAACATTCATGTTGATGCCCCTAAGTGCTCACTGGCCACAGACTTCCTCAACCTCCTGGACTGTCTCCCTCTTACCCAACATATACAAGAGCCTACTCATAAACATGGCCTCACCCTTGATCTTGCCATCACTGGTGATGTCACGGTTACCAAAACCCACACTCTTGAGCTTGGCGTGTCAGACCACCGGATGGTGCTGCTGGATGTCATGTCTCACCCATTGGATCCTGGCAAAAAACG
Organism: Trematomus bernacchii; assembly: GCF_902827165.1. Taxonomy (NCBI): domain Eukaryota; kingdom Metazoa; phylum Chordata; class Actinopteri; order Perciformes; family Nototheniidae; genus Trematomus; species Trematomus bernacchii. The sequence continues at coordinate 7,987,800 of NW_022987656.1, forward strand.
TACCATAACCTTCCGTAAGACCAAGGACATAGACCATAGTCAGCTAACGTCTGCCCTCTCCTCTTCCCTATCCAGGCCCCATGCTGCACTCTTACTTGAAGAGCATGTGCACCGGTATAATAACACCCTGCATGAGTGCCTAGACAGGCTGGCACCTGAAATAACCCGAGTGGCGTCTTTCCATCTCTCTGCCCCATGGTACACTGACCAGCTCAGAGCACAAAAATCAGAGGGTCGGAAGATTGAGCGCAGATATAGGAAAACTGGCCTAACTGTCCACCTGCTCTCTTTTAGAGATCACCAGGTCAGCCTACTACTCCAATCTGATTGAGACAAATCGAAACAAACCCAAGCACCTATTCTCCACAATACATCGGTTGCTCAAGCCTAGTGATCCCTCATCAACCACTCCTACAACTGATGACTGCAACCGCTTTATGGAAGTTTTTCAAACAAAAATTGAAAACATCAGGCTTAACATCGCCAAAACCTCCTCAAACCAACCTGTCTCTCCACAACATCCTGTACTTGCTCCATCAAATGCACCAACCCTAAACTGCTTCACGGAGGTCACGCAAGCTGAGCTTTCAAAAATCATCTCAGCTATGACCTCATCTAGCTGCGCCCTTGATCCTATCCCTCAATAGAGATTTTTAAGGGGCAGTTAAAGACCCACCTCTTCCGACAGGCCTTTGGGGCGTCGGAGGAGGTGAGTTAGTAGCTGTCTTTTATTGGTGTTTTATCGTATGTTTTATCCTATGTATTACCTGCTGTTGTTTTATGCCTTTTTATGCCTTTTATTCTACATTTTAGTTGTACTGTGAATTGTGTACTGTACTGTAAAGCACTTTGTACATCCGTGTTAAGAAGGGTGCTATATAAATAAAGTTTTACTTACTTACTTACTTACTATCCCCACCTCCCTACTGAAAACCTGCTCTCCATCCATTATTCCAACTGCCACCATCATAATTTACAAATCCTTGTTGAGTGGTGAGGTCCCCCCCTCCCTCAAGCTGGCAGCCATCAGACCTGGTCTCACCAGAATGCGTGACTCCACCACGACTCCTTAACACCGCAGTGCGTGGTGGAGTCACGCATTTTTTTAACGCTGCTGTGTGGACGGGCCGTTACTGTCGATTGATTTTACAGTGATATCTGCACTACTCATCAACTCAAAAACACCAGATTATCCTTGTTAATTACACAACATTGATTGGTTTAAATTGTGTTCAATGCTTTTGTATTTTCCCCTTTCGATTCGGAGAAACAAATATTTTTTCTGAGTTTTTGGATGGCAGAAGACACTACACTACCCAGAATCCTCAGCTATGGGACTACACCATGTGCTTAGCTTGACAAACCCCGTGATCAGTCCTCAAGCTCTGTGATTGGATGTTGGAGTGGCAGTGCGCGAAGTTTACACGGAGCGTGAAAAAGCACTTTGAAATGGAATGAAACCCATCGACGGCACACTATCCAAAACAGGAATCGAACGTGTCCTCCCCCCTTAGGTCACAGGCTCCAACAGTGCAACACAATAAAACAGATACACAGAAAAAATAGTGCAAGTAAATACAAAAAAAAGAAAAATTGTAAAATAGTAAAAAGTGAAATAGTGCAATAAGAGTCTATATACAAGTGATTGGAATATGATATATTAGATAAATAACTTCTAAGTAGCAGCCAGATGAATGTTATGGATGTTGTTTCTAAGTTCAGGTGTTTAATAGTCTTATGGCCTGTGGGATGAAACTGTCCCTGAGTCTGGTGGTTTTAGTCCGGATGCTGTGGTACCGCCTGCCAGACGGCAGCAGACAGAACAGTTTGTGGCTGGGGTGTTGGGGGTCTTTTATAATCCTGAGGGCTTTCTTTAAGGTTAACCTGGTATTTTTACTACACTACATTTATTTAGTTACTTTACAGATTTGGATTAATGATGTGAAATATAAACAACACTTAAATCAGACTTTAGTTACACCTGAGTCAAATTCAGTGAAGGTGATTGCACTCCGTGAAGGTATTTCATGTTCGGGGTCATTTGTTTTTTGTATAACCTTGCTTTGTGCAAGTGACAATTGTTGTCGTCTTCTCTGTGAACGTTTTTTTCGCCGTTATTTTGCCTACCGGAAAGCTAACCAGGAAGTGCTTTAGCACACCACGTGACGCATCTGAACGAATCACGTTGTCAGAAATTGACACCAGCCAATGAGATTTTGTTTCTTGGTTTAAGACCCCTTTGCACTTTCACGATTGGTTGCTGATACAAAGGAAATGACCATATTTGGATCCGATGAGATTGTGCAGGAGAGACGGAGCTTTCCAACGATACCTCTGATGACATGGTGCAAACAGCGGTCGCGGTACTTTATGTTACGTTAGAATGCTAACTTTTGGTGAATTTAGGAGAAATCTACAGACGCAAATAGACAAACTATAGTAAAATAAACACTTAAATGTGTATTTTGTACGTTTTCCTTCCAAAAGCCTGAAAGAAAACATGTTATGGAATCAAAATAGCACAAAATCTCAAAATTGACCAGTGCAGGAAAAACGATGTTTTTGCCTGCCGTGTCTCGCCTTAATAAAAAACAATAATATCAAAACAAATTATTACTACTAACTTTATTGTGAAATTAAAACAGAACGGTAAAAGAATAGTTTCCGGTCTATTCTGAGGCCCGATCTCTGTAGATAAATAAAGAACTACGACAGATGTGTAATATTTAATGCAGCCAAACCATTCATTACAATGCATTCATGTGATGACTTTCAAAGAGTAAAGCAAGCACTGCTGAATAAAGTATGATTTTATCTTTTACGAAACTTTTTTTTTCATATGGAATGCAGTTGGAGGTCAACCAATCACAGAGCTTGAGGCAAAGCAAAACAATCGCTGAGGATTCTGGGTAGTGTAGTGTCTTCGGCCATCCTAAACTCTGAACAAATATTTGTTTCTCCAAATCGAAGGGGAAAATTACAAAAGCATTGTACACAATTTAAACCAATCAATGTTGTGTAATTAACAAGGATAATCTGGTGTTTTTGAGTTGATGAGTAGTGCAGATATCACTGTAAAATCAATCGACAGTAAGGAGAATACTTACTTCCGGGTGTAAAATCCTCCGTTATCCAATGGGAATGGACGCTCACATTGCTCTCTGCGTCCGTAATACAATAAAGGGGACATGATCAAATAGGAATATAATTATCTTTTAAATAACGTTAACTAAAGGGAACAATCTATTTGACACAGCTGAAGCTCTGGCCTTCCTTAAAAACTAACTAATTTAATAAAAATCACAGTTGTATTACACACCATGCACTGTTTTTTGAGAACAAAAATTCGTAACTAATGCACCATAATACATTCTGACGAAAAATAAAAATTATTATGAATACAAATAAAATAAAAGAAGCCTCCCGTGAGTTACTACAAGCTATAAAGTAGATTTAAAAAACGTTTTATAGAATAAAAGCTCACTGCTGGACGTTGTAGAAATGCGTGTGTGCACCACGACAAAGGAGCCTCATTCACTTTACATTGGGGTTGTTTGCGTGGTGCAGACACGTAAATGTAGCAAAGTTCGTGACTCCACCACGCACTGCGGTGTTAAGGAGTCGTGGTGGAGTCACGCATTCTGGTGAGACCAGGTTGGTCCTGAAGAAGCACAATCTGTATCCTGAGGTACTCACAAACTACCGCCCCATCTCAAACCTGCCTTTTCTAGCAAAAGTTCTGGAAAAGGTTGTTGCCCTTCAGCTTCACGAACATCTCCATACTCATGAGCTCTATGAAACCTTCCAGTCTGGTTTCAGACCAGCTCACAGCACTGAAACAGCTCTGGTCAGGGTTCTAAATGACCTGCTGATGGCGGCTGACTCTGGTTCCCCAAGCCTACTCATCTTGCTGGACTTAAGTGTAGCATTTGACACTGTTGACCATCGCATCATGTGTCGGCGACTCCAGGAGGTGGGAATCGCTGGCAAGGCTCTGGACTTTTTCCACTCGTACCTCACAGGAAGACAGGAATATGTCCGTCTTGGAAAAAGCACCTCCGACACACACTGTGTCACCTCTGGTGTACCCCAAGGGTCAGTCCTTGGGCCACTGCTCTTTTTAATTTACACTCCATTCCCCTCTCCCCACTTGTAACGCGCCTAGGTGTGAAACTGGACTCATCCCTTTCATTCCAAGCACACATAAAGACAGTCTGCCAAGCCTCATACTACCACCTAAGAAACATCTCCAAAATGCGACACTCCCTCACCAAACCGGATGCAGAAAAACTGGTCCATGCCTTCATCACCTCCCGCATTGACTACTGCAATTCTCTGCTTGCAGGCATTCCAGCAAAAAACATTCAGAGACTACAATATGTACAAAACTGTGCCGCCCGGATACTCACAAAAACACGCAAATCAGAGCACATCACCCCCATCCTTCACTCACTCCAGTGGCTCCCTGTAATACACCGGATCAACTACAAAGTCCTCATAATGGTCTTCAACGCCATCAACCACACTGGCCCCACCTACCTACAGGAACTGCTAATCAGAAAACATTCCCATACCTCACGCACACTCAGGTCAGACAGCTCCAATCTCCTGGCTGTCCCGCGGACAAAACTGGTCACCATGGGAAACCGTGCTTTCTCCTCCCTGGGTCCACGTCTGTGGAATCAGCTTCCAGAGAACATACGGACCTCAGCATCACTCTCACTTTTTAGGAAATGCCTCAAGACCCACCTGTTCCACACCGCATTTTACTGACTGTCCTTTACTTTATTTATTTATTTTTAAACCTTTTATGCTCTTAACCTTTTATTTTTATTTATTTTTATATTGCCATATTTTATCCAATATGGTCCTTTAGATCAGGGGTTCCCAACCTTTATTGTGCCAAGGACCGGCAGATACATAAAAAAAAAATCGCGGACCGGTTGTCAATCTTTTCGGAAAACCAAAAAACCAAAAAACCGACGTTATTCCGTTTTTAAACCAAAACGGGAAAACAGATAAATCAACGTTTTGGTTTTGTTTGTATGATTTACGGATAATCAGTGAATGCTGGAGAGGAGAAGGCGCATTATGAAGGAGATGTCCGGTCGCCAGGGTGTGTGTGTGTGTGTGTGTGTGTGTGTGTGTGTGTGTGTGTGTGTGTGTGTGTGTGTGTGTGTGTGTGTGTGTGTGTGTGTGTGTGTGTGTGTGTGTGTGTGTGTGTGTGTGTGTGTGTGTGTGTGTGTGTGTGTGTGTGTGTGTGTGTGTGGCATTTGTTTTCAGAAGATATTATGATAGTGTCGTTCGTTCCGGTGCACTCCGACAGCATTTAGCACTACATCGAGATTAATATTAAACTAATTTATTTTGGGAACAGCCGCATATATGGAGTTAGCCATATGTGTGTAAATTACTGTTCATAAACATTTGAAAACAAATGCCGGTGTCGGACAGACACAAACACACCGAACACACAGAGCTGAGCTGAGCAGAGCACATACACACACACATCATGCGCCTTGGTGACTGACTGGACATCTCCTTCATAAAACTAATAAAAGGGGGAGTAATCGGGCAGTTCGATGTGTGTAGAGAGGTGTGTGTGTGTCCCGCTGCCTCCTGATGCTGCAGCCATTTCATGGAGTGAAGGAGGTTTTCCTTCTATAAAACAGCTGCGGGCAGCAGATACTGTGAGAGTCCCGGACATTAATTCATAGATCAAGGCAGACTGGTTTACTCTCCTGTTTTGCCAATCAGGTGCTTAAACAAATAGCTCTACACCCCTGGCCGACATGTCCTTAAAATGAAGTCCGAGTTTGAAATATATCTCAAATAATGTATGCACCACAATTTCCCCACATAAACATAACAGTCTGCAATCAAACGGTTGTCTCCTGTGCGCTCCTCTTGGCGCACCGGTAACATTCTCGTGCGCACAAGAGGCTGAGCCGCCGAATCCCTCGGAACATCATAAAAGCCATTTTCAACAGTTTTCTGGTGAAAGATTAGCTACTGGATGAAATAATATGACTGGTGGCATAGGTGCGGAAATTAAACACTTTTAAAATAAAATATTATGATAAAATATTTTTATATATTTATAATTCTGCAAATATTACGATAAACTCACAGCTATTTCGCGGCCCGGCAGTAACACCTCCGCGGCCCGGTACCGGTCCGCGGACCGGGGGTTGGGAACCCCTGCTTTAGATAACTTTTTACTTATTGTTCCTTATAGCTTTGTGAAGCACCTTGAGATGACGTTGTCTTTAAAGTGTGCTATATAAATCAAATGTATTATTTTATTATTAAACACTGCGCTGTCCTCCGGGGCCCTCTGCCTCCCTCCTCCCACTCCCCTCTGAGAACTAACACCCCCAAGTCCAAACTTCCCGAGCTTGTAACATACCATAATAGAACACGTACATGTACGCTTCCTCCTTACCTGCAGAGCTTTAAGTAATCAAATGTGTCTCAACTTTAAAGTCAACAGTCATCGTTGTCCTTAATCCTGGTTAGCTGGTCTAACGTGACACTTGCTTGTCATCCAGAGATTTCTCGGCATCCTTCGGGTTGTTAAACGTGTGCTTATCTTCGCCGACCGAGACAACGAATGTAGCCGGGTGACGGAACCCGCATCTTACCCCCGCAGACCTGCACCTGGTCCTGGTGTTGTCGAACTGCTGCCGTTGTTTCATCACTGCTGTGCCGATGTCCGGGAAAATAAAGATGCGTGCTCCCTCATGTTGTAAAGGGAACTTATGTGAGGAAAGTCTCAGTATCAGCTCCTTTACTGAGTCATGATGGATGCGGGCGATTAGTTGACGAGGAGGGCCATCTGTTGCTGCTGCCCGTACACGGACCCTGTGTGCGCGGTCAACCTTAACAGGTTTATTGTCGAAGTTATCTTACCCCAGTAGTGCTGGTATAAATTTAGAAACAAAGTCTGTTGGGTTGCCATTTTCCATGCCTTCCTTAACACCTATTATCCGAATGTTTTGTCGTCGAGAGTGCGAGACGAGGTCGTCCACCCGCTCATTGAGTGACCTGGCTTCCTCAGCCCATCTTGAGCACTGGTCTTCCAAAGCTTTGATTCGGGTCTCGTGTTCGTTCAGTCCACCTTCGGTAGAAATTACTCTCTGTTCTACCTCGCCCAGTGACTGTTTCAGACCAGCTATGGAGGCATTGAGCAACTCGAACTTCGAGTCTACATTTTGATTTAGCTGATTGATAGCTGCCATGATGTCCATCCTCGTCGGGGCCTCGTCCTGATCGCTGCTAGCATCCAGCCTGGTGCTAACGCTAGCCTCGTCGCTAGTTTCATCCGTCGTAGTTTGTTTCTCTGCACTTTTGTTCTTTTGCGGTTTCCCCATGTCTCTGTTACACTTCAACAGCTTATACTGCCGACTTTTGCAGGCCTCTCACGAAGAAATGTATTGTTAAATTATATATTTTTTGAGGAGGAAGCGGAGCCTCTCAAAAACGTGACTATTCCATATCCAGCCAAACCGGAAGTCCAGGGGTACATCTTTTAAGTCAGGTCTAGGAGTACATACAATAAGAACCTCGGCAACACAGTCGTGTTCGTCACCTTCTTCTGGGAGAGGCATAATGCTGGGTTCAGAGTGGTTCCAGACCTAGGAATGCCTGTGTCTTTTCTTTCTTTACCTTGCAAGGAGGAGGAGCAGGCATGTTGTTGCCTCAAGGCAAACTGCTGCAGTGGGAGCGGCTAGGAGTAAGTCATCCACATATTGTATGAGGACAACTCCGGCTGGTAGTTGGAAGGGGGCCAGGTCAGTCTTGAGAGCTTTGTTGAAGAGCCCTGGGCTGTCTCTGTATCCCTGCGGCAGTCTGTTGTAGGTGTACTGTTGATTTTGGTACGTAAATGCAAAAATATCTTGTACATCTTCGTGTAGCGGGAGACAGAACAAGGCATTTGCCAGGTCAATCACAGTGAAATACTTGTGTTCTGGGTTTAAATGATGTAGTGCCAAGTAAGGATCTGGAACCGGACTGCTTGCGGGCTCTGTTGCATCATTAATGGCCCTTAGGTCATGCACCATTCTCCAACCTTTGTTTTCTGCTTTTGGCATGGGAAGGAGAGGGGTGTTCCAGCTTGAACGCGTGGGCCTGAGGACACCTGCCATGAGGAGTCCTCCAATGGTGTCTTGGATACCGGATAACTGCTAATTTTTCAGCCTATATTGTGGTCTCCATACTGGCACCTGGTGGTTGTGAATCTTGACATTGACCTGGTGATGCTAAACACATCCAACATCATATGGGCCTTTTGTCCACAGGCTGTCCGGCACTGCGGCCAAGGCGTGTTCGGTATCTGGGTGGTTGGTGAGTTCTCGCCCATGGTCTCTTTCGAGTTCTTGTTGTTCTAACAGGCCCAAGTCTGTGTTGGCATGTGTGATTTTCCACATGGTGCCGTCATTGGAGACTGAGAGTTTGGGCGATGCGGTTGCGTGCCAAGTAAGTTGAGTTGCCTTGTTTACCATTGGTCCCAATGACCTGGCCTCAAAGCCGGAGCCTATAGCCAGGGTGACATGAGGTTCTGAGTCTTTTGATAGTTCATACCATTGTCGTTGATCTTCAGTGAGGAGGCAGTGGGCTGTGACACCCTCCTTTCCTACGTAGATGTGGGAAATTTCATCCTTAGTGCCCTCCTTTTCCTCTGTCCAGGCTTCTTCATACGACTCATCAGGGGATCTGATGTAGTTATAGGTACAATGAAGGGGGTCAATCGGAGGCGTGTAAGGGTGCTGAGTATTGATCCATGGTTTCCATTCCATGTAGGTTCTTTGTACCTCAAGGGTATCAGGTCCTGTTGTCAGCAGTCTTGACCAGAAAACCTTTGTGAGTTCAATTGTTGGCGTGGTAGCTGGTGACATTAGCATGATCTTGTTGCCATGTGAAGGAGTCGGGTGTCCCATGGAGGCACATAGTCTTAGCCCACTGGGAGTACAGTGTATGGCCATACCTGTTTTTGTAAGCAGGTCCCTGCCCATGAGATTCACAGGGCATTGTGGGGCATAGAGGAATTGGTGGTACATAATCTGGGAGCCAAATTGAGTTGAATGGTTGTGTGTACTTCTGTACTTGAGGCTGTCCCGAGTATCCCACAATGGTCAGAGTTTTGGCTGATAGAGGTAGTGGTATCAGTCCCAGATCATTGAGACATGATGCAGAAGCTCCAGTGTCAACCATGAGGGTGTAGTCTTTACCATTGATTGTGCAGGTCACCATTGGCTCATTTTCTGCAGGGGACTCTGGGCAGCTTCAGTACGATTGGTCGGGATCCCACCGCTCCACAGGGGTCCAGGCGGACGCTGGCATTTGATTGGCATGGGGAGGTTGGCCACGGTCTCTTCCAAATGATCCCCCTCTAGGGCCCCCCTGACCTCTGTATCCAGAGCCGTGAGAACCCTGGGGTCCCTGGGACCCTCCCTTCAATGGCGATGTGCAGTCCCTAGCCCAGTGATCTAGGGCACTGCAGTTATAGCAGTTCTGGTTCCCTGAGGAACCTCTGCCTCTGTATCCTCCTCTGTGCCCTCTTCCTCTAGGTGCAGAGTAATGTGGTTGATGGGCGTATGGTGCTCCTGGCCATACGAACCAGTCAGGTTGTGGTGCTGGTGGAGCAGGTGCGGTCATAGGTTGCTTTTGTTGCTTTTCCTTGTCTTCCCGAAGTAGTTGTGCGACGATATCTTGTATGTCAACATGAAGGTTGCTCATTGCGGACATTTGGTCCATCTTCCTTTGGTGTCTTGTGTACCAATGAGTAACCGTCTGCTTACAGTCATGGAACGGTTGCGTCTTGAAGTAAACAGATATGATTCTAAACTGTATTGAAGTAAACATGTATTATTTTGAATTGTATTTTAGTGAACATGTATTGTTTGAACTGTTTTAAGTAATCCCATATATAGATATTGTATCCTCACTTACAACTCACTGACCCAGAGATCCTGTTACACACACATACACCTCCTTCCCACTAAGCACACACACACATATTCTTTTCAAGGTTCTTTCTGGGCATCATTATATCTGTGCACAATGTTTAATTGTCTGAGAAGGAATAGTTTATGTGAAATATTTCATGGGAAAGTAAGGGAGTGGATATCGGTGCAGAGATAAGATTGACTTTGCCCTTGTGGAACTTCAGAATCTCACGTTCTGGTCAGAACTCTGATTCGCTGTATTGGACCCGACCAGAAGTGAATCCAACCAGTAAAAACACCTGGGGGAGTGAGCAGCTCACACAGCTCCTCCCCACGGACTCTCTGATTCGCTTCGGAGTAAAATGGGAAGGAAGAAGTCAACACATCTCCGCCCCAAAATATGAATATGAATACTGTTGTTTTTGTATGTAAAATGCTTCTTGTTTGCTGACTCGCTGGTCTCGATACCTGTATACCGCATCACAAACCTGAAGTCCGGAGTACTCTGTAAAACTTGTATAGGTGTTTTGTTTCCTACTGGTAAACTGAGATAATTGTTATAACTTTTAATTCCGGTGTTTTCAATTCCTTTCTTTATTAAATAGAGATCAGCCTCATCTAACGAACGGCGCGTAGCGGAGGGCGGGGCTCTCAGCCACCACCTAGGTGTTCTGCTCCAACAGTCTCCAGGTTTACGACATCCTCCAATGCTGTCTGTACTGGTTTTGGGAGACTCTTTATAACTTTGTCTCTCCATAACACCATGGTTTCCGGTGAGTTGTCGCGCCCCGGTGCTGTCTTCCCACAATTCACCTGCACGTTTCAGGTAGTCGTGCATTGATTCTGTTGGTGTCTTGGTAAGATCTTTCAGGGCCCTGAGGTTGCGTGACGAAGGGTAATGGTGTATCAAGGCGGCCCACATGGCAGTACGACACTGGGAAAAGGGTAGAGTGTCGGCCCTATTTGCGACTTGAGCGGTATCGAGGAACTGGTTGCAGGCATGGAGGCCCTCACACCTTGTCACAAGCGCCTTTATGGTTTCTCCCGCTGTGTGTCTCTCTACAGCATTTATCCAGGCATTAGCCCCAGCCGAAAGTGGTGGTAGCTTCCCGATTAGTGCGTCTACATCTTGGTGAGCGAATGGTTGGTATACATGAAGAGTTTGGTTCCAAAACGCGATAAACGGCACTTTTGAAAAAGATGTGTTCCCGCCAAAATCAGTATTGTATTTCGTCGGTATTGACAAGTCAATATTCAATTTTATGAAAAGTTTAACCACACCTTGGAGCGCGTTCTCTCCGCCATCTCCTCCGTATGTGTGTGTGTGTGTGTGTGTGTGTGTGTGTGTTGCTGCATGTAGCAGCCGCATGTGTGTAAACTGCCCCGCCCCCTCACACACAGACGGGGGAGAGAGATCTCTGGATTGGAAAGATCGTAAATACTAAAAAATAATCATAGCCGCTTTTTGCAGTCTTTTTGCATATTAGAAACGGAGTTGGCGACACTGAAACTGCAATATAATGTTTGTGTAGCAATAATACATATGACATATATTTTTAGATGTCTCCAGTACCGATAAAAAGACCGATAACGTCGGAGGTTAACGGTACCACGGCCTTTAATAATTCAGCCCCGGGGCCCGTTTAATACCGGGGCTCGGTACCCATCCCTACTTACTGTTATGTATTTTTGCACAGTTTCAATATGAAAAATAACTTTTATGTTGATAAAATTGATCTATTGCATTTTGGAGGAAAAGAAACGTGTCATGGATTTATTGCATTTTGGGAAAAAAATAGTTTGAAACAGAAAACAGTGGTTTTCACTTGCCACTTTTCTTGGTAAAGAAAACACATTTTTACTCAAATTAATCCAAATGGATTTATAGCGTTTTGGAACCTAACTCTTCACATGTTGACCTGTGTGTGCGATACGTAGTGGATACATTCCAGTTGTTGGTACTTCAGAGTGCTTAGCACCCCTGGGTCGCAGTCTTTTACTTATCGGTGAGGATCTGCTGGTATTTTCAGGGATTGTCGGGTGTATGGTTCCCTCTATGACCCCTGTGAAGGCGCTCGTCTGTGTGGGCGCCCAGTTTTCTGGATCTTCCTCCATCCAGTATGGGATTTCCTGGCAGGCTCCTGGGGTTGAGGTGGCCATGGGGCTGCTGCATGTTTCCAATGTCTGGCCGTAGTTTTCTTTGGGATCCCGAGGGGGCGGATTGCAGGTGGGTGTGCTCCTTTTTTCTTTTATGTCCTTAGATATTCTATCCAGCTGTCTCCTCAGCTCCTCCATGTTTTCTGGGTTTATTGTGTCTCGCCTGCTGTCCTGGACGTCCAACCTTTGTGAAGAAGCATAATTGTCGGGGGCAGTAGTTTCGTTCTGGGTGACCACTGGTGATGGCAGTCTGTTGAGCATTAGCGAGTCTTCCAGTGTGGATAGGCGGTTGGCCATACTTATCATATGTTCATTACTTCGCTGCAGATCAGTCAATGCGCTGGTGGTCACTGAGGATAACGTCTTCACTGCCTCTAATAGGGGTTTCTGGGTTCTCTCTTCCATCTCCAAGTATCCACTTTTTACCTTGAATTGTGGTGCTTGTATTGCCTTGGGTGGAGACGGCAAGAACGGGTTGTTCTGACTGAGTGGTTCATAAGGTGGGGGGTTCTTCAATGATGAGAGGTCAGGGTACACAGGTGATGCTGGTGCCGGGGAGGGGGCTGTAACCTCCACTTCATCGGTCACTGGTTCTGGCTGCTGCTGTTCCTTCTCTGATGAGGCCTGTGCAGGGAAACAGAACTGCGGGCCTTTCGGTGGTTCAGGTGTCGCAGTGAGCCTTTTCATCAGGGTCACTATGCTGTTAACACGTTCCTTCCTGTCTGTTGCTTTGTCATACTTAGCCTTGGCGGGGACCCAGTTAGACTGTCCCACTTTTTCCCACACACTCTTCCTCTCTGCTAGTCTGCCCTTCTCGTAATTCATGATGGCGTTGCGTACCTCTATGGTTAATTGTTCGTCTTCGCCCAATGAGTCCGTACCCACGTCCCAAGGTGTCATATATTGTGTGTCAATTATCTCTGTGTTTGTGCTAAATGTGAACAAAATATCAGTTATTTTATTTTTTATCAATGCTGTGAAATATTTAACTGTTAAATGTGCTTTGCTCTTGGGTCTCTGAGTTATGATTATGTGTGTGTGTTTGAATTATATTCCCTATGTCTATGGCTTGCAATGCAGTACTATGTCCACACGATGGGGCCCTAGAGGGCCTATTCTGTGTTTGTCCGCCAGAGGCGTAACTGAGTCATTTCGATTTTTTATTCTAATGACTTGAGTTGTCCACATGATGGAGCCAAACCTTAATTTATCATTAATCTCGCTTTCTTATGTGCCACACCCTGTTGGCCACCAGATGGCAGCACCTGACCAGGAATAAGCTTCACCCGACAGACAGTGTCTGACTCCCTTTTTCATTCACATCAAGATTTTCAAACTTTCTCATCTATTTTTTCCTGATCTTTTACACCAAAACAACATACACATCTTAGTCTTTTAGCAACCAAATGCTATATTTTCTGTTCTAAATTGTCCCTGCCACCATTTTTAGGATATCATAGTATAGCTCATAGGAAGGAATGAGACAATTAGCAGCCGTCACTGACTTAACGTAATCACCCTTTTTAACCTATGCCGTCCCTGACAGGCTCTCCCAGAAAGTCTTCACTTACTATACATATCTTACTTTAAATCCAATCACTTGCCCTATTCTTAGTTTTTTTCCCAAAACACAGCCTCCACACGGTGGTGGAGCCTTTCACAGCACCCCTGATGCTTTTAGTGGCCCTGGCACGTCCCAACGTCCCTGACGTTTTAGTACCCCTGGCACTGGCATGCACATTTACAAGAAATATATCCTTTGCTCTTTACACATTTCAGTTATCTATATTTGTACTTTACCTCCTCTTTCTTCCATCAACACTCACAGTTTGTAACAGTCCTATTCTACCTATGCATAATTTTGGTATTAACAACAGGCTTCTGCTTACCTTTAACCCGTGTGAGTGTTGATAGGAATCCCAGGAGGTCTCCTTCAGTCCCCGGACTCGAAGTCTGGAGTTCCCAATCGTCTTTTTGGAATCACGTCGTGGGTCACCAATTTTGTTGTGTTCAAAATTCCAGGAAAGACAGACAACTTCTAAGTTTCACTATTTATTAAAAGAGAGCAAAATATATATATTCACTTGGCCAAGGACTCCGTCACGTCATAGAAACTACAGGCAGCAAAGCTGTAATTTAGTGGGAATGCTGATACAGCATTCCAACTATATGTTATTGTACGGACAAAATTATTATTATTCCGCCGGAATTTTGCACCTCTTCTCCTCCTGCATTCAACATCGCAGAAACTCCGTTCAAACATCAAAACGTTCAGCTCTGTCGGGAATCGATGGCTATTACTTTTATCATTCATAACTTTCATAATTCCAGAGATACATCCCATAATTCATCACATTTTTAACCATTGAAGTCAATGGAGAAAATCTTCAGACTTGAACAATTTTCATGCGACTTCAACTGCTAACTGTTCATTCATACTTTCACTCAGAAACCTCATTCCAACTTTAAAATGTTACACATCTCTCTGACATTATTCGTGTAGCACAACATTTAAATCTGATTCGTACTTTTAGAGATATTAAACATTGTTCAGACCTTGGTAAAGAGGCTTTCTTCAGATTTTAACATTAACTAGAGTGCGTGATGTCACAGCTAGAGGGTAGGAAATCTTGAAATTTGCCTTCATATTTTTTTTTAAAACTGCCATAATTCCCAAACCCTACATTCCTGAGACATAATTTTTCATGACAAACGTAGGAAAACATCTCGTAGCTTGAAAAATGACAAATAATTAAGCAAAAATAATTAAACAAAATGCCTCTTGAGGGCATGAAGTGACAAAAACTTTCAACATGTCTCCATTAAAACCCATTGTAATTTCAGGCTGATATTTCCTCACTGTTCATTTCATACTCACACACACACACACAGACACACTCTCTCTTTCTCCCTCTCTCTCTCACACACACACTCTCTCTCTCTCTTTCTCTCTCACAAACACACAGACACACACACTCTCTCTCTCACTCACTCACTCACTCTCTCTCTCTCTCTCTCTCTCTCCTCCTCTCTCTCTCTCTCTCTCTCTCTCTCTCGCTCTCTCTCTCTCTCTCTCTCTCTCTCTCCTCTCTCTCTCTCTCTCTCTCTCTCTCCTCTCTCTCTCTCTCACACACACTCTCTCTCTCACAAACACACAGACACACTCTCTCTTTCTCTATCTCTCTCTCACACACTCTCTCTCTCTCTCTCTCTCTCTCTCTGACACACAGACATACACACTCTCTCTCTCTCTCACACACAATGTTCCAAACGGCCCAAAACTTCACAGGTTTGGTAACGATGCAGCCATCAACGCATCTAAGCGTATTATGGGGTGTCATCAAATGCCGTTGCCATGGCGACAGACCACTCGCCATGAAACACGATGTCGCTGTAAGTCCAATGGACACGGTCCAATCGTCCCCCAATCTTCACTTGTATATCACCGGTCCATGCCTCAACAGCTCTACGCCAAATCTGAAATCTCACCATATGTCATTTCCATGGAAACGCATCCCTCGCCATGAAACACGATGTCCCTTTAACTCCTATGAAAATGTTCAAAAAGTGCTCAAAATTCACATGTGTGCTAACAGTCCAGCCGTGAAGACATCTACGAGACAGTTTTGAGATTTCTTCAAATGCCGTTGCCATGGCAACACAATGCTCGCCATGAAACACGGTTTTCTCATAACTTCAGTGAAAATGTTCCAAACGGCCCAAAACTTCACAGGTTTGGTAACGATGCAGCCATCAACGCATCTAAGCGTATTATGGGGTGTCATCAAATGCCGTTGCCATGGCGACAGACCAGTCGCCATGAAGCACGATGTCGCTGTAAGTCCAATGGAAACGGTCCGATCGTCCCCCAAACTTTGCTTGTATATCACCGGTCCAGCCCTCAACAGCTCTACGTCAATTATGGGGTGTCTTCAAATGCCGTTGCCATGGCAACACAATGCTCGCCATGAAACATGGTTTTCTCATAACTTCAGTGAAAATGTTCCAAACGGCCCAAAACTTCACAGGTTTGGTAACAATGCAGCCATCAACGCATCTAAGCATATTATGGGGTGTCATCAAATGCCGTTGCCATGGCGACAGATCATTCACCATCAAGTTAGTTCAAAAGTTTGCAGTTCAAATATTCTGCTGCTTTTCCAAGCCTTTTTACTTTCTTTTCTTCACTCATCACACATTCAAGCCCCTAGTGTTCATGTATCATTTCAATCTAAATTCTTCACTTTCTTCTTACACATTACATTTCAGCATAGCAGTTTAGCGTCAGCTTTTCAGCATAAAGCATTCCCACTAGCAATTTCTTCAGGAATTGCATTCTCTAGTCTGTAAACACTTTCCGGAAAAGAGCCTCGAACCTCGTGCGACAATACATTTTATTACACAGGGCGTTGCCCGTACATTTATGATTGGTCAAGACTAGCTGAAGAGATACCATGGTTTAGACTTGGTTCTCTTTGGTAGGTGCAGACTTTGAAAAAAGTCTCTTGGCAACATGATCCTCCAATCAGCATTCGGCCGGCCTGTGGAAGTCCCTCTCTACTCTGGCACCATCATATGTAATTTGTTTTCGCTAACGTTTCTACAGAAAAAGTGGAATCTTCATAAGGCTGCTTCCTAGCTATGTGTGGGAGTGGAGCTCACCCAAAGCTCAAGGCCGGAGTGATGTCCTGTTTATGAATAACTCTTTGTATTCTTCCAGTGTCTGCACCTGACCTTGCTACATTAGTATTGCAAGCTAAAGACGTCTATTTATTCCAAAGTCACAGCCACATAAATGAGCACAATAAGCTTATAATGTAATAATAAGAATCAGTCTTTCTAATGTTATATAAAAATAGCCTCCACACAAGCTCGTTCTACATTTTTACAAGAAAGCACCTGGTATTAACAGATCAAATACAGATCTGAAAAGTGTTACTGTTGTCTGCTCTCTTCCCTACAATCTACAAGGGACTTTATATTAAATGTAATTTATTTTCTTATTAAGAAGTGATAATTTTTTATACAATAATGGAGAGCTTTTTTTAATCTTTTTGTCCCTAAACTGTTAAGCCCTGAGCCTGTTCTTCAGGTCTCAGTCTCGAAAATGACATTCCCAGAACTAATGACCATATCTTCCCTTCTAAAAGGGGTACATTAATAATATTTTTTCTGTGTTGTGATGTCTGTGTTTGCTTCCCCTGTCGCGAGTTCTGATCGCTCAGTGATGATACTAATACCTATATAATCTGTGGAATCTCAGCTTTAATCAGATATCTTGTATGTGCAGTTACGATAAGTAATAAGGGTATCTTTACCTTGAGTGCTGTAAGTGCGTTAGCATTTTTTTGCTCAGGGGTCATTTAGACGCTTCTTATGAGACTTGTGTTTTGTTTTGGTAAAAATGGTTCGTATCGTCAGTTAGCTGAGTTTCTTCCCGTTAATCTGGTATGACACATTAATAGGTTTTTAAATATTAAGAAGCCCTGAGACACAGTTTCGTGAAAAAGAAACCCGCAGCCGCCTCCACCAGGGGCTCTCGGGCTAAACAGGCTAAGATGGGACACATTTCTAAAAATAACTTTACAGAATTATTTGTCACTTTTGAAGATGTAATGTATACAAACTTGGCCACATTACACTTCTTTAGAATAGGAGGTGGAGTATATTCATGCATTCAGAGTTATTTTAAGAAGCAAACTATTTAAAAGCTTGGCTTATCCTCTCAAGTTATTTTTAATCTTTCATTACACCATGCCGAAGCACCCCACTTGATTATGTTTCATCCATAAAGCCAGAGCAGGCAGCGGGTAGGACTGGAGTGTGTGTGGGGGGGGGGGGGGGGGTGAAAGTTCAGCAGCATGGCTCTCAAGTATCAGGTGACAATGAGGGAAAGTTGTTCACCACAAGCGGCTTAAATCCTCACCAAAAACTGGAGGACAGGAGAAGAAGTGAGCATGGCGAGTGAGAGGGACTCAGCACAGAGCGGGGAGGAGGAGGACTCGGCTGTCGGTTATTACGACGAGGAAGACGACCTGGAGGCATTCTCAGACACGGAGCTGGGCTGTGAGGACGGAGGTAGGCGGATATTCCTGCTGCTGAGGGGTCACATCAGAACAGAGCAGGAGCGCGAGGGGACGCCACTGCCCGAGAGCTTCACTGCTCCTAGGTTAGCTAGTATAGCCTGTCGTTCCGTTAGCTAACTGCAGCTGCTGTCCTGCACAAATAACCATTTGCATTAGTTAGCTGTTAGTGGGAGTTATTCAAAGATGCTAACTAGCTGCATTTACCTGTCAACTGTAACATAGCTGGCTTCTAGGCAACACACGTCCCTTGAAAATACATTTTTAAGTTGAAATGCTAACTGCTTATAATGTTTGTGTCTAAAAACTAATATATGTTAGAGCTGACACACAACTTGTAATCAGGCCACCCCTAAATGTATGGATTTAATATCAAAAGTATAAAACGCTTTCAGTAATTTAAATAATGTAAGATATTATTTACCATTGGTATTGATTTAACCTTTTACCAGCATGTATTTAGATGACATTCAAATACTTGAATAAAGCAACACCACTGGAGAAGTTTAATTCATTTTTTAATTTTAGAGGTATGTTTTTTAATATCAAAACTTTATTATATATATATTAACATTGAAACACTGTAAGCTCATAATTAATTAACATGTTGTGGGTGATTATGTGCCATTGCCAAGGCTAACTATGTATTTGGATAACATTCAAATACTTAAACGTAAACTTTTTTTGATCAAAATGTGATTGTAGTTTGTTGTCAACCTTACCACGGTACTTAGGAGACGTCATTTGTGTCTGAATAACGTTTTGTTCATGAGTTATTGATCCGTGAAATCAGAATCTCCCAATATCGTTCCATCTTTACTGAACTAAGCCAGAAGACCGTCTCATTTCGTAGACCGCTCGGTTTGCTGTTCCTTCACTTTATTTTTATATACATTTATTTTGGACGAAAACTTAGCGTGAGGAAAGGCAAGTGTGGCGTGAGTGCGTGAGATATGGGTTAATTGCGTGACTCTCACGGCCCGTCCACGCAGCAGCGTTACAAAATCTTGGAACGCTTCTGCCCATTCACTTTGAATGGGGTGACGTCACTTTGCCTCACTTTTCGCCGAACTGCAAACAAACAAATAAAAGTGACGTAAACAAATAATAATAATACAAATAATGAACTTGGGCTAAGTAGCATTATGGCGCCTACACAGAGGCTTACCGAAGATACTGAAGACACATTTTTTATCCTAGGTTTTCGTACGAATAATCATCATAATAATTTATTATCATTCCAGAACATGTCATACATGAGGGTGGAACGAAATGGGGAACTCTGACTCCAGTGCATGTGCAAATATGCATACATAAAAAAAAACATATATTATAAATATATATGTCAGTATACTAAAGAAAATAAAACATTTACATTTAAAATCTAAAGCTCTTGCTAAGACAGAAAAGTACTTGATTAAAAATAAGATGGCCAAATCAAGCCCATAGTGCAGTAGCAGCATGTTCAGTGATAAGCAGATCTATCTACTTCATATACAGATGTTGCACCTCATTTCGGACGCCCCTACCCATGTGGGTCCGTGATCTGCACGGGGTGGGCCCCTGCTGAAAGGAAAACCCCCCGCATGACTTGATACGCCCCCTTGATAAATAAATTAAATTATAATGAAACCAGCTGCAATGGATCATGGATCCACCAGGGAGAGCAGTGATTAAAAAGCTGCCACACTGGAACTCATGTGAAATAAACAGCTGATAGATCTACAGTAGAGGTATCTGATATAGCGGATCTTTGTTAAGATCCATATGTCACGGATAGGATCATATTCTGTGCTACATAAGAGACATGTAATCATTTACAAAACATCACCATGTTTTTATTTAACAAAATAATGTTGTTTAATCCACGTTGGCGTACCACAACTATACAAAAACAATCGGTTTGTTTTTTCATCAGGAAATCCAGCCCGGCTCAAACAAACGATTTTTAATCATCATCCTCACGATCATTTAATCTATCATATGTTTGCCGAATTGACATGAACGCACTAACAATCATGAATTTGCCGTAGTCAACTTCATTAAAACTTTATTAACGTGCCTAAACTCAGTAATTCACAAAAAATAGGTTTATTTTTTAATGGAGCCTCGTCATCTCCCCACGGGCAAACAAGAATATGTACAGTGTTAACAGGGTTGGGTTGTAACGGAATACATGTAATGGCGTTACGTAATCAGAATACAAAAATCAAGTAACTGTATTCAGCTCGCGTTACATTTGAAAAACGAGTAATCTGATTACAGTTACTTTCGTAAACCTGAAGTGAATACATTTTGGATTACTTATTGGAATTATTGGTGGAAAGATTTCCTCACAACATTTAATATTCATTACTAAAGGTAGGCCTACCGCCGAATCATCACAGCGCACAAAACGTTGGGTTACATATTGTAACCCTTGTTATATTAGCACAGGCGGAGCCCTCTACTGGACTCTATGGGTACTACCTTATCCTGCGTGCATTCTCCCACTGATGCGGCTTTCACACCAGCGCTTTTCCCTTTCTAGCTCCTCGCTAGAGCTTTTCTGGTTCAGCTCCGGTTTCCCTTTTCAGCTCCCGCTCTGTTCACACCGCCCAGCTGCCGCTGCTGCGTCATGACGTCACCGTTTACATCGCTGATTTTCTCCCCAACGGAGCTCACAACAACAACGGGGGGGGGGGACTGCGTCGGGTCGATGATCGTGTTGCTTTTAATCATACGAAGCCAGATTAAATTAAATAACGACTTCTCCAACCTTATACTTTTCTCCAGAGTGCCGTGGTTCATTGTTTATTAATGTGTTTCAGCGGCATTTACCGACCGCTGCACTGCTGGCTGCTCTTCAACGGGAGTTTATTCTCCCGTTAGCTCCGGGTTAGCTCACACGGCTCTAAAGTATTCACTGTCTGACTGTCACACAAGCAGCTGATACATATCCCCAGTTCCCCTTAACCTGTTTCACGCCTTCCCCCCGGTACCGGGCGGATAAACGCGTCATTTGCAGGAAACAACGTCTAAGGAATCTTAATATTGAATAAAACTATGAATGTGTTATATCCATGTAACGGGAAGAAACTCAGCTAACTGATCTTTTTAATTTTTTTTTTCAAAAAAAACCCACAATGCTAGCACTCAGCCTCTGAATTAGCCTCGATCGAAAAAACGGGACCGACAAAGGCACATAAACTCACTCAGAACTCCCTTATTACTTATCCTAGATGCACAACCAAACACTATTTTTTGGTGTCCTGGAGACACTGAATCTAACGGTGCCCACCTCAACACTCAGTGATAAACATTCGCGACGCTATCAACGAAAGCGTACATCATCACATGTGGAGCCAAGAAGCTAAACATGTAAATATGGCTTACCTTGGTCAAAAGTGGTCTTCAATGGCATTAAAACGATAAAAAAACGATGCTGCAGTTAATCCATAGGTTCATCCTATGTGTCTGTGCCTTCTTTGAAATTATTTCTGATAATCCATAAGCAATACAACTGCGTTTTAGTTTCCAAACTCCAGAAGGAGACATTCCTCCAGTTTAGTTTCGCTTTCCACACGCGAAGCGGCAACATTTTTTCTTTACAATGTGTGTCTATGTGAGTATCCTCCTTCGATTCTATTGGCTCTAACGGTCACAAGGGTATGTCAACCAACCAGATCGAGCAAGGGGGGCCAGAGATAGGTCAAATCCACCCAAATGACCCCAGATGGCCCAGTTTTTGGCTAAATCTCTCTAAAAAGGTCAAATTTCACTTGTTTTGCATCACTCTTGATACAGGGTACTTATTATATGTTGTACTTTGGATTCCTAAAGCTTTTAGTCTACTAACCCATCATCCAAGGGTAGTTTTCACTATCTGTAAAAAATAATTTTTGGACGGACACTATAATTTACAGTTTTTTACTATGTAAAATCTGAATTTTCTTTAAAATAAAAAACATTTATATTGATTCTGAATTGACGCTGTTTGGCATCACAACGCTGTTATGAAAGTTTCTCTGGTATAACATGGGTGATGTTAGCATAGCAACCGAAGCTAAACTGACTACTTGCTAAGCCGTTTTCTACAGGCACATTTTACCGGCGTATTTTTCATTATGATTCTACTTGTGATAGTCGGACATGACAACCTGTGCAGCCCATGTATTGATTCCATCCGATAGCTGCTATAATAATAACCAAAACGTCTGCCTGCTCTCCACAATGATCAATAACAGCGAACGGATGGTCAAAGTAAGGTACAAATAAACAGAATCACACGGGGAGGTGGGTTTAGTTTCCTGCACGCCTCGACGTAAGAGAGACGTAAGCGACGCCGCGTCATAGCTCCGAAGCTCTTGCCTCTAGACCGACAATTTTTTGGAGCTGGAAGTGAACCGCTTTCCGGAGCTATGACGCGGCGCCGCTGCGGTGTGAACAGGAAAAACCGGCGCTTTTCCAGCTCCGGCTCGGAGCTGGAGCTGGAAAAGCGCCGGTGTGAAAGGGGCATGAGACTTCTATAGACGTAGCCGGCCTAGGGCGGGCCTAACTGAATGCGCGCGCATCACACCGTATAAAAAGAGGCCTCGCCTCCTGACTATCATCCTATACCTCTCTTCAGCGAGCGGAATAGGACAGACAGTGCCCAGAGTAGAGGGCTCCGCCTGTGCTAATATAACAAGGGTTACAATACGTAACCCAACGTTATATCTCTCACAGGCTCCGCCCTCTACTGGACTCTATGGGTACAGTGGGTGGAGCCCTGATGTATACGCGCACTGTCGTCCAACACCATTCCACCCTACTGCCCCTGACCGGCTTTTCTGGTCAGCAGCTGCTGCCCCACATTCTCCTTTAACCCGGTTGTGACCGAGGAGAAATCTGGGCTGCGGCTGACAGAGCACACCCTGCTGCGCCTACCTCGCAGAAAGTGTGCTCAAAAAACAGTGCCGGGGGACCCCCCCCCCCCCGCCCATAGACGGATGGGGAGAGCCCCCTCGGCCCCGTATGGGCTTACTACGCACCTGCCTTCCTGAATCCCTAAGGATAACAGGGAGTGCGTCAGCGCCCATGCCTCACACTCAAGCACTGACCCCGTGCAGAGTGTGAGAGGACTAAAATGTGGGGGGGCAGCCCCTCCGCCCCGTAACGGGCCAGCGCACCCCTTTCCTATCCCGGGACCCTCAAAGGGCCCAGGAAAGGCGAAGGCGCATCACGTCCGGGGAGGGGGTCAGATGCCAACTGACCCACAACCCCCCCCACCCCTACAAATCCTGTGTTGCCCCAGCAAGCACAGACGAGGAGAAAGAGCCAGACATGTCCAAGAGATAAAACCTTATAAAGGGGCCTGGCATCGACCAAGACGCCGCTGTGCATATATCCTCCACACTCACACCGTTGAATAAGGCTGTTGACACAGCTACAGCCCGTGTGGAGTGCGCACAAATCCCCGTGGGGCAGGCTCTCCCTGCCTGTCCGTAGGCATGTGCAATGCACTCGCAGAGCCAGCCTGCCAGGCGTTTCTTGGACAGAGCTTTCCCGATCACCCCGCCCCCGAAGCACACGAACAGCTGTTCGGTGCGTCTAAGGGCAGCCATGCGCTCCACATAACATGCTCGCGCCGCTCTGGTCACCCCGAATTAGTAAACAACTCGGGTGCACCGACAGAGCAGTTAACTCGGACACTCTTTTGGCTGACGTTAAGGCAAGAAGCAAAGCTGTTTTCCACGACAATGCTTTCAGAGAGGAGAGCTCCAGAGGCTCAAATGGTCCCGAGGCCAGAGCCTCGAGCACTAGGGGCAGGTCCCACTGCGGGGTGGAGACAAGCACTACAGGGCGCAGTTTCCTAACCCCCTGTAAAAACCGCGACATCAGTGGTTGACTAAAGGCTGACCTGCCACCAAATCCCTCATGACAGGACGAGATGGCTGCTGCATACACCTTCACTGTGGAATGCGCCAGCCCTCTGTCCACCAATAACTGTAAGAAGGACAAAATAGAGCCTAGCTCACAAGATAGGGGCTCTATTCTCTGCTCCTCACACCATCGCTGGAATCCCAGCCACTTTGGCCTGTAACAGGCTGTGGTGGATCCAGCTCTAGCTGCCTGGATAGACTGAATAACACTATCAGACAATCCACCCTGTCTCAGCCTGTCCCTCTCAGGAGCCAAGCCTGGAGAGGTTGGCCGAGCGTGGGTAACGCCCCGATTGCACCTGCCTCTTGAGACATCGCCCCCCAGAACTGGGGAACCGCCCAGGGCTGGCCCACCTTCATCTGTGTCATCTCTGAGTACAATGGCGCCCCGACGCGGTCCGGAGCCACAAGGATGACTGACAGACGTTCTCGCCTCACTCTCCCCAGGAGAGGGAGAATGAGACGCAGCGGTGGAAAGGCGTATAGCAGCTTCCTTGGCCATGGCTCGTGTGCAAACGCGTCCACCCCCAAGGGCGGGTCGTCGCTCAGGGCCATGGAGAACCACAAGGCACAGTGGCTGTTGCGCCGGCTGGCGAACAGGTCCACTTCCGCTGTCCCGAACTGGGCCCAGATCTGCTTCACCACCTCCGGGTGAAGCACCCACTCGCCTGGCAGGGGGCCGCCCCTCGACATGAGGTCGGCCCCTCTGTTCTCCAGTCCCGGGACATGGAGGGCTCTCAGAGATAACACCACCTCTGAGGCCCATAACCACAGCTCCTCCGCTGTGGTCAACAAGGAGGCGGAGCGGACTCCGCCCTGCCTGTTGATATAAGCCACTGTGGTGCTGTTGTCGCTCCTGACCATTACATGTCTCCCCTGAATTAGGGGCATGAAATGCCGGAGGACTAACACTACTGCCCGTAGCTCTAGGAGGTTGCTGTGTCGAGACTCTGTCAGAGCCCAGCGCCCACCTATAGCCCTCTTCAGGCAGGTCCCTCCCCATCCTGTTCTGGACGTGTCCGTGAACACTGTGATGTAGGAGGTCACCCGTCCCAGTGGAGACCCCCTCCGGAGGTGGTCTGGAGACCCCCAAAACCGGAGGTTGCCCTCCACTGAGGGGGGGGGTGGTCACCAGCCGTCGTTTGTGCCTCTTGGGGTCCAAACGTAGGCTGGAGAACCACCTCTGCAGGCGGCGCATATGTAGTAACCCCAGCGGGACCACCATTGGAGCAGCCGCCATGAGACCCAGCGTCTGCATGACAGTTAAAGCTGTCACAGTTGCCCCCTGTCGCAGCCTGTGCACTGCCCTGAGAAGGGACGCACGTCTGCTCTCTGACAGGGTGGCACGCAGCGCGTCTGCATCGAGTACCACACCCAAATACAACGCCTGTTGGCGAGGTATGGGGGTGCTCTTTTTCCAATTGATCGCAAAACCTAATTTGGTTAGGTGTGTGATCAACTGTGCTGTGCAAAACATTGCCTGTTCCCAGGACCCCGCCATGACAATGAGGTCGTCTATGTAAATGTGCTGAATGTGCGTGGGGATAGGGAATAACCGAACGGCAGCCTGTTGTACTCGTAGGCTATTCCCTGGAAGGCAAAACGCAGATACTTTCTGTGCTCTGGAGCAATTTCCACATGAAAGTACGCGTCTTTTAGGTCGATGGTGGTGAACCAATCGCCTGGCTGCACAAGCCCTAGTAACTGTTTCACAGTTAACATGCGGAATTTCCTGCAGGAAATATGACGATTCAGGCCCCAGAGATCTAAAATAGGTCTGAATTCCCCTGTTTTCTTAAGAACCAGGAAATACATGGAATAAAGACCCTTCTCTCTGTGCCGAGGATGCACAACAGATACAGCCTGTTTCTGCACCAGAGCCTGAATCTCTGCTGAGAGGAAACCCATCTCCTCCTGGGAAGACAGATTTACCTCTTGCATGCCCATAAAAGGAGGTGGGACGCTGCAAAACTGGAGTAGATAACCCCGTTTCAGCGTCCTGTCCATCCACCTTGTCAGTACACAGCTGAGTTTTCATTCCCCATAACATTGTGTTAATAGGCAAGCCCTCAGCTGTGGGGCCGCAGCTATAAAGCTGTGATACTCTCTGATGACCCGCTCCGCCGCAAAACTCCCCGTAAAGGGAAGATTTGCCCGTGGGGGGTCGAAACAGAAAGGGCCGATTATCTATTGAGGACCCTGAACGCACCGCCGCACGCTCACGTGTGAGCGCACGCTCCATCATAATGCTATTTTCATCACTATGGAAAACAGCATTAACCGGAGCTTTTACAGGCGTAGTGTGTTTTACTAAGGCCCCTGAACGCACCGCCACGCGCCTTTTAACAAGTGCGGGCGTTGCTATAATGCAGCCCCTATCACTATGGTAAACAGCATTATTTGGAGTCTTAGCCTCAGGCATAGAGTGTTTTCTAACAGAAAAACGTCGGCCATAATGTCCCTGTACCCGCACCGCACTATAACAGTGCTGCCTGTGGTTTATCACTCTCATCTGCGCACTCCCACTAGCCTCCTCCCTAACGGGAGCTATAGCTGGGGCGGCGAGTGGGGAAAGTACAGTCATCAACATGTGCAAGTGTATTGTGGAAACAAAGGACACTCAGACTTGGATACAGATCAACACCATCTTTATTTTTAATAGTCTTAACGGGGATCTGGGCATTACACAGGGAGGAGGCGGGATTCGTCCTCGCGTCCCCGGTAGAGGGAATCTCCCCCCACCGAGGTGCTACCTCCCCCCGCTAGTCAACTCCGGGAAGATGGAGCACCCCACCCGGACGCTCTCTGCTGTTGTGGAGCCTGCCTCGGTCGGGCAGCCCTTCCCCGTGACTGCCGGTATGCCGGTGCCACGGGATGGGCCGTAGAGGTGGAGGGCACCGCAGCTACGGGACCCCCATGCCGGCGCCTCTCCCTCCGCTTCACTGTCGCACTACGCTCCCTCCCCTGCATGGAAACGCGAGGGGGGGCACGTAGCGGGGCCTGAGGAGGAGCCAGCGGTAGCATGCGGCTAAGCTGGACTCTCTCCTCCTCGAGGCGGCTGAAGCGCTGGGTGACCGAGGAGATCGACCCAAAGAGCCCCTCCGTGGACACGGGGGCTCCGAGGAGATCTTCTCGGTCCTTCTTAGATAGGGCAGTGAGTCCTAGCCACACGACGAGACGCCACTTTGGCCAGGGAAATCACCTGCCCTGCTGCGGCGGCCACGCCATAAATCAGATTATTCATCTGACCAACAGCGCGGTCCGAATAATCGCTCTCGTCCTGAGACGGGAGGGCGGGGGCGTCTGCCTGAGGGGTGATCAGGAAGACGCCCAAGCAGATGGGCCGCCAGGCTCTCATCGAGGGGGGGCACACCTGGACATGTCGTGTCCGAGCGATCCACCACCTTAATGATACCCGCCATGGCGGCTATCGGGGCCTTCGTTTTTAATGGCTGCTGCCATGTCGCCTCCACACACCGCCATACCTCTGGCAGCTGGGGCGAAACGAAGGTCGGCTGCGCCGGACGCACCGGGCCGTAAAACCCCGATCTCAGGCGGTTTACAGGCCTTGGTGGCAGCGGTGGGGGGAACGGTAAGCCTACAAGCTCCGCCGCCAGAGTCATCACCGCCGGGCAATCCATCCGCGCAGACCTGAGAGTTGGACCTCCGGTCAGCGAGGCGTCCTCCATCGGAACCGAGCCCGCCTGGTCCCATGGAAGGGAGAACCGGAACGACGTCTCCTCGCTCCCCGAATTGCCCACGTCCACGACGTCGAGCTCCAGATCCTCCGACTCCTCCTGCGGGGTAGCCCTCGCCAGGGAGTGCTGCCCACGATGCTCTCGTGTGAGCCGCGGGATCATCTGGCAGTCTGGGCATGTCGGCGTCGGGCCCATATTACCCACCGCGGCCCCAAGCACGTGAAGCAGAAGGGCAATTAGATTCGGGCATTTCGGGCAGGTCCTGACTCCATACTCTCACTTTACTTTCTCTTTCTCAATCGTCTCGAAGCTCGTGGAATCACTTCCGCTGCTGAAGAGAAAAAGGATGATAGTCAGGAGGCGAAGCCTCCTTTTATACGGTGTGATGCGCGCGCATTCAGGTAGGCCTAGGCCGGCTACGTCTATAGAAGTCTCAGTGGGAGAATGCACGCAGGATAAGGTAGGACCCATAGAGTCCAGTAGAGGGCGGAGCCTGTGAGAGATATAACCTATTACCGCCGCAGATGGACCAAAAAAGGGAGTGTTTGAAAAATATTCGCGGGTCCGCTCAGTGAAAGAATAACAACGAAACATGGAGGAACAAAAGTCTGCGTTTAAATCGTGTGTGTGTGTGTGTGTGTGTAGAGGTGTGTGTGGTTAAAACACATCAGCCTGCGGTCGCTCGTTAGCCTTTCTAATGATTCTGAAGGTAAACACAGTGAAGGCGGTGCGTGAAAGGCGGTGCGTGAAAGGCACTGCGCGCTTTTCTTCTCAGAGGCTGTTAACCCTCCCGCTGCCGCAGAGATTTCATGAAGTGAAGGAGGTTTTCCTTCTATAAAACAGCTGTGGGCAGCAGATACTGTGAGTGTCACGGAATTCATAGATCAAGGCAGACTGGTGCACACACTCTCCTGTTTTGCCGATCCGGTGCTTAAACAAATATAGCTCTACACCCCTGGCCGAAATGTCCTTAAAATGAAGTCCGAGTTCGACATTTTAATTCATGTCCTGCCAACACTGGCAGGACAGAAGGCGACACGTCCGTTCTAAGTCGTGTCCCTCACGTGTTCACAGTAAAAACACATTCAGTTTCCTTTTGCTTTTTGTGTCTCCTGTTCACCAAAACATACCCATCTGTGATGGAAAAAGAAAGTAATCCAAAAGTAATCTGATTACGTTACTTTTTTAAGACACGTAACTAACTGTATTCGGATTACTTTCAGAGCCATGTATTCAGTAATCAGTAACTGATTACATTTACAAAGTAACCCTCCCAACCCTGAGTGTTAATAGTTTACTGTATTATTAGTGTTTAGTATTACTGCTATAACAATCACACATTGAGTTCATCGTTGTGCAATGTTCAAATCAGACCGTTGTTTTTTTAAATAGTCTGAATGAAAACGGCAGCTCTCAGGTGAACTCATATGAAACTAGAGAATGCAATTCCTGAAGAAATTGCTAGTGGGAATGCTTTATGCTGAAAATCTGACGCTAAACTGCTATGCTGAAATGTAATGTGTAAGAAGAAAGTGAAGAATTTAGATTGAAATGATACATGAACACTGGGGGCTTGAATGTGTGATGAGAGAAGAAAAGAGTAAAAAGGCTTGGAAAAGCAGCAGAATATTTGAACTGCAAACTTTTGAACTAACTTGATGGTGAATGATCTGTCGCCATGCCAATGGCATTTGATGACATCCCATAATACGCTAGTGGCGCATTTCCACTACACGGCCTCGCTCGGTATGGCTAGGCCTCGTTAGGACTGGCTCACTTTATGGCGCATTTCCATTACAGTTTGGGAACTGGGGTAGTATCTATTGTAACGCAGTGTAGGCGGAGCCGTGACGTCATCTTCAATGAGAACCCCAGAAAAACAACACAGCCGTTAGCTGTTAGCACTCAGAGCTCACAGCTCCTCATATCTGTTCAGAAACTAGACAAAAGTTAAACAAGTACACATTAGCTTAGCCAATCTCCATTTAGAAAACACGCATTTTAAAAGGTTTTTCGCCTGCAGACTTGTCAAAGCATTAATTCATGGTTTTTACTAACCGGTATCAGTATGTTGTTACTTCGGCATCATTTTGAAACGTGTATTACAATTAAATCACGGTCAAATATGTTCATCTAGTTGTAGTTGTAGCCCCCTTGCCAGCGATTCTCTCTCTAGTTTAGCATACTCAGCCCGACTCAGCCTGGTTGTTCCTAGCCATAGAACCACGATTTTATGGGGCCAGAAAAACTGTGAATTAGGACCCGCTAGCCGGTACTAGGCCATGTGGAAACGCAACCAAAGACGGGCCGCTGACGTCACAGCTCTCTTAAAGCTCCCATGTCATGCTTTTCCGGTTATTACCCGTCCCCTTGTGTGTTATGAAGGTTTTTATGCATGTAAACGGTGTGTTATGAAGGTTTTTATGCATGTAAACGGTGTGCAGATTCAAAACCCTCAAAGTACACCCTGTAGCGAGTAAAACTCTAACACAGAAAATACCTCCCCAAAACACCTCGTTGGAGATACGTCACTGTCCATTTGATTCTTCCGGGTACCGCATGATGTCATGCAGTACCCAGAACAAAATGGACCAATCCGGAAGAGCTATGGTCACACCCAGCGGCGCTGGCCGCACCCTCTGCCAGCCTAACATTTACTGTTGGAAGCTCTGGTTCAGTTCACAATCGATCCAGTCATGCCAATGCCAAGGACCTGTTTCCTGAAATGTGAGGAGAAATCTGAGCTGTTTGTCCTACCGACAGAACCACGACGAAGTCAGTGGTTGAAATGTATTTTTAAGACTGTTCCTTCAGATGTTCGAAGAATGTTACTGTGTGCGCGGCATTTCACAGACGAAAGCTTCCAAAACATTGCCCAGTTTGAGGCCGGATATGCACAGCATTTGAAACTGAAGGACGATGCTATTCCTAGTTTGTTTGGACCGTTTGGAGCAGGGGAATATACGGGTACACAACCTGTAAGTTTGCATTGTTATTTGTGTATTTATCAAACAAGACTGTTTAAATGTGTAAACTGTGTCGGACTGCTAAGCCATTGACACAGTGCTAACTGTGCTAACTAAGTTGCTAGCATTTCCATATATCAACTCTAATATCAGCAGATGGCCTTGCATACATGCATCTCATAGCAGGAGAATGTCTGCATTCACACACGAAATACTCATAGACAGTATACTCCGGGTGATTTGCCGTACGGTCAGTCGCGAAACGTAATTACATTATAGCTGGCGTAGCGTGTATGCTACCGAGCTAACCAACGGAGCTAGACATGGGTTTGCTCGGGAACATTTTTTTGTTATGCCAGCTACAATGAATGTAGCAGACTACTCGTATAAGATTGCAATTGTAAACACGTTCTTGCTAGCCTAATATGAATCACTAGCTTTTGTTCATAGTGGTTTTATTACACTAAACAAGCCCAGCTTACTGGGCTAACGACGTTGCTAGCGTTTAAATATATCAACTACAATGTCAGCAGATGGCCTTACATGTTTGTCATGGCAGGAGAATGTCTGCAGTCACACACACGGAATACTCATACAGTATACTCCGGGTGATTTACCGTACATTGTGACAGTACATATACTGCATGTATAGCTAACGAGGCTAGCTATACATGCTAGCGCAAAACAATGTATTCATGCCAGTTACAATGAATGACCGAACGTAGCAGACTACCCGTATAAGATTGCAATTATAAACACGTTATTGCTAGCCTAATATGAACCACTAGCTTTTGTTCATCGTAGTTTTATTACACTACATTATAGTTTCCGTTCCTCCGAGCTAGCGTTCATATCGTGTTAGCTACCAAAGTAAACAAAGCTAGGTTAGCATATTAGCTGGCAAGCTTACTGTGTTCATTAGATAGATGGATTAGATAGATCCACACTCCTACCACAACTACTACTAACGAATCTAAAACAACTAAGTTTCTCTAATATTTTGTGATTTGCATTTGATTTCGTCCAGCCAGATCCTGCCGGACAATACATGACGGGACTACCACACTGATGCATCGTCCTAAAAAGCCCCTGCTGCGATAGGCAAGATGCCGACAACGGGGAGGAATTGATGATATACCGTGTATATATGTATATTTATGTTCATTTTGTACATTTCTAAAAATAAAGTTTAATGGAAATACTTAGTAGGCCTATCCTTTCTTCCCTGAATTATATGCTCCTATAACCAGGGGTGCACATAACTGGTACGCAGGTACGCATGCGCGGCAACAATCTGAAATGCGTACCGTCACTTGTGTCACAAAGCGCATTTGCGTACCGACGTACTTGTGAAGCTTTTCCAGAAGGCGGTTAGATCACCGGACGACAGAGTCGGTCTCCGTGTGCACAGACAGGGCTGCTGTTAACGTCGGTCTGTACAGCAGCCCTGCGCTAAAACAGCTGATCACAACGTTCACACGCTCCGCGGTCATGAAGCTCTGTACTCCACTACCACCCCCCCGTTGACAA
Organism: Trematomus bernacchii; assembly: GCF_902827165.1. Taxonomy (NCBI): domain Eukaryota; kingdom Metazoa; phylum Chordata; class Actinopteri; order Perciformes; family Nototheniidae; genus Trematomus; species Trematomus bernacchii. Next base: position 8,020,084 of record NW_022987656.1, read on the forward strand.
TCGCGAAGCGCTGTACTCCACTACCACCCCCCCGTTGACAATCGCCAGAAATTGGAGTACCAAACACTGACTCCAGGTACTCATCTGAGTACCTCACTGAGAAAGTTGTGTGCACCCCTGCCTATAACATATCATTCATATATAGCAAACCATGATTTGATTTCTCATCAAACAGTAGTAGTTTATTACAGGTAAAAATAACTTACTCTTTGTTATGACCGGCTCGTAGGCCACAACGGAAAGACAAGGAGACATACACGAGTTTACAAAACCACGGCACATTTATTGTGGTAAATGCAGAGATAGGTGATCGAGGGGAGAGGATCGCCGAGTTCGTCCTTCTGCAGCCGCTTTGGAGAGAGACAGGGGCCGCCTTGTGACTCCGCAACCCAGTCTCACGGCATTTCGTGTTATAGTCACGAAATTAATTTAATCTATTGATTCGTGTTCACCAACACGATTTTCACATTTTTTTTCGTGTCACACAGAACGATTTTAAATGCAATGTATTTCTATTGGTAGTATGTTTCGTGCCTGCAACACGTCTTTTTGTCCGGTCGGGTCTTGGAAGACCAGAAGCTGTGTGGTTCATAAAAACATGTTCTTACTCAATATCTTACCCTAAGCCTAACCCTATCCCTTTTATTGTAAATTGTATAATGTCTGAGTTTTTTTGCCGTCAGTGAGGAAAAGAAATGGGGCTCAGAGCCTCAGAATACTGAAATCTGTATTTTATGTCATCTTTTTTTCCTTCTAATTTGTTATTATTTGGTGCAGGCACGAAACATACTACCAATATAAATACATTGCTTCTAAAATCGTTCTGTGTCAGAATACTTAAATCTGTATTTTTTTTAATGTCTTTTTCCTTCTAATTTGTTATTATTTACATTGCTTTTAAAATCGTTCTGTGTGACACGAAAAAAATGGCAAAATCGTGTTGGTGAACACGAATCAATAGATTAATTTCGTGACTATAACACGAAATGCCGTGAGACTGTGTTGGACTCCGGGCAGCTGGGCTTAATAGCACCTCGGCTCCGGCCAGGTGTCCGTGATCGCGCTGATTAGCCTCTTCAGCTCCATCCCATCGTAAGACCTGCAACACACCTGCACAAAGGCCCTGGGGCCGTCTCACTCTTCTATAACAACAGTTGTAGGTACAGTTCGGTTAGTTAGCATATAAAATATACGGCTGTACCGACGCCATTATAAGACTGATGTTCCGAGAGCGAGCCGAAAAAAGCACTGTTAGACATGGCCTCTCTGGTGGTTGACTAATCAGAACAGAGTGGCCGAGCTGACCAATCGGAGCACACTAGGCTCACAGGGAGGGGGGGGGCAAGAGCTCCAACGAGTCGTTTAGTGGAGAGAGTGAATACTGCTGAATACACATACTTTACAGAGATGCTGTATGCGAAACCAATGTGAGTTTGGAAAATTGCACAGTATACATTTATTTTAGTAGACCTCAACAATGTAATTATGATCAGTGGAAATGGCCATGACATGGGCCATGTCATGGCTCCGCGCTGTAGTGGAAACGCGCCATTAGATGCGTTGATGGCTGCATCGTTAACAAACCTGTGAAGTTTTGGGCCGTTTGGAGCATTTTCACTGAAGTTATGAGAAAACCGTGTTTCATGGCGGGCATTGTGTTGCCATGGCAACGGCATGTCCCGTAGATGTCTTCACGGCTGGACTGTTAGCACACGTGAAGTTTCAGCACTTTTTCATAGGAGTTATAGCGACATTGTGCGAGGGATGCGTTTCCATGGAAACGGCATATGGTGAGATCTCAGATTTGGCGTAGAGCTGTGGAGGCATGGACCGGTGATATACAAGTGAAGATTGGGGGACGATTGGACCGTGTCCATTGGACTTACAGCGACATCGTGTTTCATGGCGAGTTGTCTGTCGCCATGGCAACGGCATTTGATGACACCCCATAATACGCTTATGCTGCGTTCACACTGGACGCGATGCGAATATTCGCTTCGCTCTAATCGCTCCTATCGCATCGCTCTAAACGCTCGAGTTTCACCGCGGCTGCCAGCTGTGTTTACTCGCATCATTCAAACAAGACGCGCTGGCTCGGGAGCTACAACAAAATGAACATATTTTACCGTCATTAAATTGTAATACACGTTTCTAAATGATGCCGAAGTAACAACATACTGATACCGGTTAGTAAAAACCATGGCTAAGCTAACGTTGTATATGCTCATTCCACACTCATAACAACGGCCTACAGACATAAACCAGTGACTGTATTCGCCATGACACAGACAGTCTGTGGTTTGTACTTGTTTAACTTTTGTCCAGTTTCTGAACAGATATGAGGAGCTGTGAGCTCTGTGTGCTAACTGTTAACAGCTAACGACTGATGTTTTCTGGTTGAACGCTTTATATATACAGTCTATGGTTGAACGTCAGTGACGGCAGGCTGAGATCCTCACCGCTGATTGGCTTCCGCGAGAAAGCGTCACGTGAATTTGACGCTCGAGTTGAAAAAATTGAACTCTCATCAATCGCGTGATTCGCGCCGCGTCCACCGCTTCATGCTCGCCGTCGGAGCAAATTCACGTCTGTCCGCGTCTCTGCATTGACTTTACATGTAATCGCGCCGCCCCCAAACATCGCATTGCGTCCGGTGTGAACGCACCATGAGATGCGTTGATGGCTGCATCGTTACCAAACCTGTCAATGTGACATCATCGTGTTCCATGACACAGGTGTTTATATTTGAGCTAACGACGACAGCTGTGTGTCATCAATAATGTATAAAATAGGTGGAACATGTTGAAGTCAGTATGAAGTCTCCATCAGACAGAAAAGAATAGGCTCAGACAGTCTGTTAAACTCCAGTGACCACGTCGTTAGCTCAAACACGAACACCTGTGTGTTATGACATCATCGTGTTCCATGACACAGGTGTTTATATTTGAGCTAACTAGGTGTGCAGAGATCAAAGGTTTCCATTGTTCTGAATGAGAGATAAACCTCTTACATGTGAAAGTTTTGTCGAAGAACCGTAACAGATATCTGTGAAATTTCAAAACGTGAAGCATGTCAAGGAAGTTGAGTATCTGAAGTGTAATTTTTGTGTACTTTCGGGTTAATAATGTGTGTCTGCTACCGTGAGGAAATATCAGCCTGAAATTACAATGGGCTTTAATGGAGGCATGTTGAACGTTTTTGTCACTTCATGCCCTCAATAGGCATTTTGTTTAATTATTTTTGCTTAATTATTTGTCATTTTTCAAGCTACGAGATGTTTTCCTACGTTTGTCATGAAAAATTATGTCTCAGGAATGTAGGGTTTGGGAATTATGGCAGTTTAAAAAAAAAAGTATGAAGGCAAATTTCAAACTGTCCTCTCTAACTCTGACATCACGCACTCTGCCTTAACGAGCTGCGCAATGTTAAAGTTAAAATGTTAAAAATGTGATCAATTATGGGCTATATCTCTGGAATTATGAAAGTTATGAATTAAAAAAGTAATAGCCATCGATTCCCGACGCCGACGTCGATGCTGTTAACAGCATTCCCACTAAATAAACAGCTGATTCCTCACACACAAAGTAGCCTGTTGTTTCTATGCATAAAATAGTGAGAAACATGCCTCTGGTTAATAATTATATAACTTATTTTCTCCATAAAAGCTGGTGGGTTGAAAAAGCAATACGGGAGGTGAAAAGAACTATAATGTTGTAGAATACAGAAGAATTGTGATGCCGTGGCTTTATCTGAAAACTGACAGTATACTTACATTTATGGCCTGGGACACACATATTTATTAGTGATGGGAATTATGGCTCTTTGAAGGGAGCCGGATCTTATGGCTCCGTTCCTTTCAAAGAGCCGTTCAAAAGAGCCGTTTTTTTTACGGGGTTACTAGGTTTATCTGCAAAATAATCACCAGGATAATGATTGACTGTATTGCCAGACCTAATGTCAATAATCTGCATTGTAAACATGACACAAGGTGGCGCCATATCCATGTCATTCATGTCAGTGAATGTACTACTTTGAGGCGTTGTGCACACGGGAACGTTTGCGTTTATGCACAGTATGCGCTTTCAAAAAAGTCTTCCATTCACATGCATTCGTTTCATTTAACGTGTCTGTTCAAACGAGACCGCTGGAAACGCTGTAGTACATATGCCAGGACTGTAAGTGGCGCTGTAACTTCCGCCAAAATACACCAAAAGCAGTGAAGAAGACCCCGGAGCAGCCCCGCAGCAATGTTGCCATGGCTACCCTTCTGTTTATGCCCCGCGGTGGATTTAGCAACATGTAGTAGTTAATGTAATTCTCCATGTCCACTTGTGGCTGATGGTTGTGGTAGAGGAGCTGTAGATGTTGTACTAACATCTGTAGCATGGTCAGTAGCAGTAGCACTAGCAATATCTACTGACAGTAGCTACTGGCCATGCTACAGCAGTGAGCAGGAGAGGTGGGGCTATCGTTATTTTGTGTGTGGCGATTGCTGGTATTCAGCGGGATATAGTAATTTCCTCAGCATGTAAATATATGGATAAATGCAACGGGGAAGTTAACTGAAAGAAACCGAATCTGTGGATATTGCATCAACCGACCAAGAAGCACGTCTCCGTGGAGAGGACGCGCTCAGAAAGAGAGATATTCTCTACAAACACCGGGTGAGATCGCTCCTCTGGGACACGCCGGTCCTGTGTTTCCTTTTTTTGTGTGGATTATAGCCTGAATAGGCCTACAAACATTTCTCTTTTTGCAGCCGACGGGCGCAGGAGCAATGAACAATAATGGTAAAGACAATTTTGGTGTATCGCAGAGCGGACTGTTTAATTTTGTTTGTGTTGTTTGGCTGGAAAATTGTCAATATAATGGATCAATGCATGAAATCTGACTCTGTTTATTTTGTTTAAGGAGTATATTGGGCGTTAACAATTCTGGTTTGCCTTTTATAATATTATTTCATTCAAGAACCCCTTGTGCGTTTAATTAACACAGCTATTTTTGATAGTTGATCGTTACAGATGGCTACTGGCCATGCTACAGCAGTGAGCAGGAGAGGTGGGGCTATCATTATTTTTTCAGGAAATATTCGTATAGAGGCGATTACACGGACTCGTTTGACCCCCCAGAGAGTTTCGTTTGCAAATCTATCCACCTTGGGACCCGTTATCGTTTGTGGGGTCCGTTTCTATCGGCCTCGTGTAAATAATAGGGCTATACGCACGCGAAACTATGCAGATACAAGCCGTTTTGTCCTCGTGTAAACGGCGCCTGAATTTACCCTCTGTATGTGTTAAAGCTCCCATGTCATGCTTTTCCGGTTATTACCCATCCCCTTGTGTGTTATGAAGGTTTTTATGCATGTAAACGGTGTGCAGAGTCAAAACCCTGAAAGTACACCCTGTAGCGAGTAAAACTCTTAACACAGAAAATACCTCCCCAAAACGCCTCGTTGGAGATACGTCACTGCCCATTTGATTCTTCCGGGTACCGCCTGATGTCATGCGGTACCCGGAACGAGATGGACCAATCCCGAAGAGCTATGGCCACACCAGCAGCGGCGTGTTCTTCCAGAGGTTCGAAGAACCGGCATTTCACAGACGAAAGCTTCCAAAACATTGCCCAGTTTGAGGCCGGATATGCACAGCTTGTTTGGACCGTTTGGAGCAGGGGAAGATCCGGGTACACAACCTGTAAGTTTGCATTGTTATTTGTGTATTTATCAAACAAGACTGTTTAAATGTGTAAACTGTGTTGGACTGCTAAGCCATTGACACAGTGCTAACTGTGCTAACTAAGTTGCTAGAGTTTCCATATATCAACTCTAATATCAGCAGATGGCCTTGCATACATGTATCTCATAGCAGGAGAATGTCTGCATTCACACACAAAATACCTATTGACAGTATACTCCGGGTGATTTGCCGTGCGGTCAGTCGCGAAACGTAATTACATTATAGCTGGCGTAGCGTGTATGCAACCGATCTAACACACGGAGCTAGAGCTAGGTTTGGTCGGAAAAACATTTTTGTGATGCTACGTTGCTAGCGTTTAAATATATCAACTACAATGTCAGCAGATGCCCTTACATGTTTGTCATGGCAGGAGAATGTCTGCAGTCACACACACGGAATACTCATACAGTATACTCCGGGTGATTTACCGTACATTGTGACAGTACATATACTGCATGTATAGCTACGAGGCTAGCTGTATGCTAGCGCAAAACAATGTATTCATGACCGTTACAATGTATGACCGAACGTAGCAGACTACCCGTATAACATTGCAATTATAAACACGTTATTGCTAGCCTAATATGAACCACTAGCTTTTGTTCATAGTAGTTTTATTACTCTACATTATAGTTGCCGTTCCTCCGAGCTAACGTTAGCTACCAAGGTAAACAAAGCTAGGTTAGCATATTAGCTGGCAAGCTGTTCATTAGATTGATTAGATAGATCCACACTCCTACCACAACTACTACTAACGAATCTAAAACAACTAAGTTTCTCTAATATTTTGTGATTTGCATTTGATTTCGTCCAGCCAGATCCTGCCGGACAATACATGACGGGGACCGGACTACCACACTGAGGCCTCGTCCTAAAAAGCCCCGGCTGCTATAGGCAAGATACCGACAACGGGGAGTAATTGACGATATACCGTGTATATATGTATATTTACGTTCATTTTGTACATTTCTAAAAATAAAGTTGAATGGAAATACTATATATAGCAAACCATGATTTGATTTCTCATCAAACAGTAGTAGTTTATAACGGGTAAAAATAACTTACTCTTTGTTATGACCGGCTCGTAGGCCACAACGGAAAGACAAGGAGACATACACGAGTTTACAAAACCACGGCACATTTATTGTGGTAAATGCAGAGATACGTGGTCAGGGAAGAGGATTGCTGTGCTGCTTGGAGGGAGAGAGAGGCTGCCGTGTGACTCCCGGCAGCTGGCTAGCACCTCGGCTCCGGCCAGGTGTCTGTGATCGCGCTGATTAGCCTCTTCAGCTCCACCCCATCGTAAGACAAAGGCCCTGGGGCCGTCACACTCTTCTATAACAACAGTTAAAAATATACGGCTGTACCGACGCCATGATAAGACTGATGTTCGGCTGAGAGCAGCCGTTTAGACATGGGCGCAGCCTCTCTGGTGGTTGACTAATCAGAACAGAGTGGCCGAGCTGACCAATCGGAGCACACTAGGCTCACAGGGAGGGGGGGGCAAGAGCTCCAACGAGTCGTTTAGTGGAGAAAGTGAATACTGCTGAATACACATGCTTGACAGAGATGCTGTATGCGAAACCAATGTGAGTTTGGAAAATTGCACAGTATAAATCTATTTTAGTATACCTCAACAATGTAATTATGATCAGTGGAAATGGCCATGACATGGGCCCTTTAAGTAAATAAAGTTGCCTTGCCTTGAATGAAATTCACGCAACTCTTAATATTAGATAGGCGTACTGTGTTTTGAAGTGGCGATGGAGATTATTTGTTGACCCTGCTTTAAAGGATATTTTGCCTTTACAAATGGTGCGCTTTATCACTGCCTGGGTTTTGGTTGAAGTGCATCCAAATGCTGCTGCGTTTTCGCGTTTGGCTCATTTTCCATCCGAAAAACACATCGTCTACCTGTCCTGTACCACTTGTTATGACTTCTCTCTCTCGTATTCCGTTAAAACCCACCCCATCTCACTCCTCGTGCTGAAACCTACCAATCAGAGTAGGGGCGGGTCTTCACAGAATACATTTGGGGAACAAAATCAAGCTTTTTAAAAGGCGAGTGGATTTTGGCAGGCAGTGAGTGGGGACCAACGATTGAACGATAACAAGAACGGCTCTCACCAAGTACGACTCGGTTCCCCTCGTTCGTACCAAAGAGCCGTTCAAAAGAATCGGCTCGTTCGCGACCGACACATCACTAATATTTATTTAGATATGTTTTAAACAAGTTTAAATAAAAGGCTGGAGTGTTTCTTGCTCTGCCAGGTAGGCTACAACAAGTGGGATTTATCTTTTATTACTATACTGTAGCATATCGTTTTTTATTCCCACTGCCACGGATATAATCATATTCTGCATTGACAAGAATATTTACTATAATATTATACTATTGTTAATAGTTTACTGTATTATTACTGCTAAAACAATCACACATTGAGTTCATTGTTGTGCAATGATAAAATTAGACCGTTGTTTTTTTAAATAGTCTGAATGAAACTCCGCAGAGCTCTCTCAGGCCCCGGCTCCACGAGGACGAAAACGGGTTGAATCCGCATATTTCTCATGCGTATAGCCCTCTAAGCTCGACGACGCCGTAAGGGAAACGTGGAAACAGACCCCGCAAACGACAACGGGTCCAAAGGTGGATAGATCTGGGAACGGAGCGCTCTGGGGGGTCCAACGGGGCCGTGGAGTCGCCTATACGGTCATTCGTTTTCATAGCCCCGCCTCTCCCCCGCAGGGTTGCTATCGTGCTCCAGTCGCTACTGACCATGCTACAGTTCTTTGTGCAACATCTACAGGAGCTCCTCCTTGAATTCAGATTATTTATCTTTATCTCGAGATGGACATAAACGCGAGTGAAGTCTAATCTGACAGGACGGAGACACGCAGCTCCTGCCGCTGTGATGCAGCCGGAGCAAAACACACACTTTAAGTCAGATCATCACCCTTAGCTATTTTAATGACCTCTCAAACTACCTAAACTAGTTATAAATATGTTCATTTTTACTGTCGGGTCACTCATTACAGGATCAGCTGCTGCATGAGACAGACACTGACGCTGTCAGAAGAGAGGAAAAAGAGACAGCCTCCGTGTATTTGATGATTATATATCATTATATCGTCGTTATTCATTTGTTTTAAAGCTCAATAAATAACAATGAAGACCTTTGACCGGCACTTTTATAATTTTGTCCGGAAGATTTCAACTTTAACACACGTTGACCGGCGAAAAACTCTGCCCGGTTCTGTCGGCCCCCACCGCGGAGAATACACAGAAGTGCAGCCATGACAACCATTCTTCTTCGCTGCTTTTGTGGAGGAAGTTGCTGCTTTTGTGGAGGAAGTTACAGCGCCACGTACAGGTTCGGCATATGTACTGCAGCTTTTCCAGCGTTTGGATGTAAACGGAGCCGTCTCGTGGAGCTTGACACAATCCGGTGTATATTGCGTGGGGACGGAAGGTTTTTTGCGGTTGCATTTGCGTTACTCCGATGCGTTTTGCCGTATTTGTCCTCGTGGAGCCGGGGCCTAAGGTGATCAGCTGATCAGCGGGGGCTGTGTGTGGCTCTCTTTGTTTACACACCTAATGGCCACTCAGCCACAGCTCCCCCCACTCCTGTGATCTCCCAACCCCCCTGTGATCTCTCTTCTCCAGCAGTAACGTTTAACTGTAGGTTTGTGTTGGCATATTTATGCTGTCGCAGTTCCTGTTCTTTCTATCGCGCATTGCCGGTATGAAAGGGTCTGTGCCGGAAATATCAAACATTTAATAAAAGTGAAAAACAATGAACAAGACTTAACGTATTAATAATAATTTATTATATTTATTCCGTTTGGATGTACGATTTTGACTTTGTTTAGAGCAGTGATCTTCTCTTCCTCTCTGCAGCAGAGAGCTAAGCGCTGTCAGACCGGACCATGGCTGTAAAGGCAGAGGGGTGTCTCTAGTTCCCCCTCGACACATAAGGCGCGTTCACACCGGATTACTTTGGAGTACTTTTCCCACAATAGTTCATCAGAACTACGATATATTTGCGTTCACACCAAAAAGCCCCAGGAACTAAAGTAGCTCAAATTAGTTCGTTCGACCCGCTTTTCAGTCCCTGCTAGAGAGCAGGGACTGTCGTGGGAGAAAGTAGTTTGTACGTCTGATTGGCTGTGCGGAATGCAAACCACGCCCGTTTGACTCTGAATTTTTTGTTGTAAGCGGCCATTGTATTTGCTCGCTTCGGGCAGCGCACCCGAAGAGATTACTTTTGTGAAAGCAGTTATTATAGCAACACTAAATAAATCAATTGGAGCGGTGGAGTGATGAGGATGTGTCTGCGCTTCTGGCGATTTACTCGGAGGACGCATTCAGAAGCTTCTACTGAATGCAGTTTCCGTGGCTCAGCAAAGTTAGCAGACCTGGCAAAGTCATGTCGGGACGACTACGAAGGTAAAATAAAATACATGCACTGCACTGTTTTAATCTGCACAATACTGGTCTTAGATGTACTTTTATTTGCTCAGTAGATCGAGCTAGCCATGCTAGAACTTGCTATTATAGGTCCAAGCTGGCTAACAACATCTAGCTAGCTAGCTATTCCCAGCCGTCCCCGCTATGAACACGTTTTGACTTGTGAATAAGTGTGCAATGTTCTGTAATTTGCTTCACTAACTCATGGCACTAATCGTGTGTTTCAGGCGAGGTGTTTCTCTCAGGATTAGAAACTAGTTTTCCCCTCCGGGATAAAACGATAATATAACGTTAGCAATTAGCATGCTAGCTGGACATAATGCTACCTAGTTGCTATAATTTCAAGTCATTTGCAACATTCATTCTACATGTTAATGGCAAAAGCTTAAACAGTTGATTACCTGCATGCCACAAAGACTGATGTTCTAATATTTTTGCACATTTAAGTAGAAATGTAATTGAAATTCTATTTATTTTTCCATTTTTTTATTGATTGTTATAATTGTACTCAGCCATGTTATGTTAGATGTCAATCCACTTACACTGTAACTACTCTGGCCTTGAAAGAAGGTTACACATCTAACTGATGTCCACTAATCCCTATAAAACAAAGTTCAAGCATACATTAAGCACAAAACAATAAATAAGGGCACTTTGATATTTATTTTTTATTTGATATTATTTGATCCTATCTTATACTTTACACCTGCATTTTGTACACTGTCCCTGCCTGCACCATGTCCAATGTTGGACAATGTTGTTGCGATTAAACTGATCTTGTATCTTGCATATTTCACCTTAGGAAAGTGGGCACGCAATGACAGCTTCCTTGACACCATCATGGCGATGGACCGCCGTGCCATGGTCAGCAAGGAGAATGAGGACCTGCGTGCCAAGGAGATGCACGACGAACGGCTGCTGCATTCACACAAGGCCCAGGAATCGAGGTGGAGCAACAAAATACCTTTCAGGCTGGGCTTCTGGCAGTGCTAAGCGAGCTGATTAAATCCAACAGGCCTTCAATTTAAAAAAATGAAGAAAAACTTATCGTCGTTGATAAACTGTACAATGACTTGTTGGGAGGCGTGTGGTGCAGTGGTCTGGTGCAGTGGTCTGGTGCGTTGGTGTTCGGATCAGGGGAGCACAGGTTCAAACCCCACTGCAGTCAGGATGTCGTTGTGTCCCTGGGCAAGACACTTCACCCCAAATTGCCTACACCTGGGAGAGTTAATTTTGTATTATTGTGATTATATATATATGCCACTGTTATTAATACTGACACCTAACTTTGCACTAAGACGTGTCTGCTGCTGAGCCTACCTATTGTTATTATATATATATATATATATATTGCCACTGCTATTATATTGTTTTGATACTACTGACACTTATTGATCTGCTGCTGATAAATAAAAGAGAACCTACATGCACGGCACTAGCATCATGACTGTCTTTGTTTAAACCAGCAGCAGTGCAGCGGTACACAGACTAACCTGTGTGTGTGTAACGTAGTTCTTCAGGTGTGTATGCTTAACATGTATGTATTTATCACAGTAAAGATGGTATACAAAAGCTTTTTAAAGAGCTTTCAACCTCATCCCATTGTCTTTAACACATATTTAACATAATAATATACTCATATTAATATACAGTATGAGTACTGTTTTGATACTGACATTTAATCTTTGCACTAAGGTGTGTCTGCACTATTGTAATTGTGTCTGTTGACTGTGGTAAATAAAAGAGAGAACCAAATGCACTGTACAAAAGATCAGCTTTATTGTCAATTTACAATTTCCATGCTGTTCAGATGCCTCAAGGGCTGTGCGCGCATAAATCCTACATTAGATAGTATGAATGTGATTTAATGAACGTACCATTGCTGTTCTTTGGGCGTGATAACGGTCATCATGCTCAGCTGTCCTACGGCGAAACATGTCCATAGCGTGTGCTTTTCGTGGTCCAATCCTTTTATTAAGGCTTCTTAACCGCCTTCGCCTCCGACTCAGCATTTCTATTGCATTTGAATGGTCGATCTGTATTTGTATTTGTGGCTGAGTTATTGGCTTAAATAACTCAGTTACGAAGCTGTATAACACGACCACCAAAACGTCAACTCCATACCGTGTCTGAGGTCGGAAGGTAAACAGAAGCATACAGCGGAAGCGGAAGTTTTTTTTCTTCTTCTTCTCTCGGTTTTTTGGCGAATTGCAACTTTATGGTGCATACCGCCACCTACTGTACTCGCCGTGAAGTTGTTTGCGGCCTGCCAGTAAACCCAAAGCAGAAGAAGAAGAAGTGACGTCAGCGGCTCATTTGCCTAATCCACCCCCAGGAACTAATTTTGGTGTGAACCATAGACTGTATATATAAATGGACGTAGGGTCCGTGACGTCACCCATAGGATTCTGCAGAGTTGCCGAGAAGCCCTTAGTAGGCGGAGTCGGCCACTAACGGCTCGACAGTGGCGTCAGAGTCTAACTCCCGCCTGCTACATCCTGATCCAAATAAGGGCAAAGAGGCGGAGCCGTGGCGGAGACGAGGCGGGACAGGGCGGGACCTTCTGCCAACGGCCGTGAAGTTTCAGACCTAGCTCAGGCTAAGAAGCTAAGCTAACATGCTCACAGTATTAAGCTAACAACCCAGCTTCCGGTCACTGCTCCTCGTTCCCGGCGTTCTGAAGGTAAGATCCCCTGTAACTTTACAAAACTTGTCCTTTTGATTTAAATGTTCTTGAACCTACACTATACAATTGTTTTTTAAGTGCTTCACCGTTTTTCAAATATAAATGTCATTTGTAACAACTTTGTAAACTAGCAGAGATATGGCCAGTGTTGCGTGAATTAGCCTATGGAATTAGCCATAAACTGTGGCCTATACAGTATGTAAAGGAATTAGCGTATTGTGAATTAAACAAAGCTTTTCCCTATGATTTAACTGTTCTTGATATTACACTATACAAGTTTAAAAACGCTTGTCCATGATTCAAATATAAACAGTGTAATATGCATGGGCTAACAAATGCAAAATTTGCATATTTATACTTTTTGACCATCAATTGTATATACATTTAATCCAACGTTACTGTTTCAACAGCGCTGTGAGAGTATAAATTAAATATGACTGTAGAAAAAGAAAGGCGCTTTTATATTGATTAAACCATTTTTATTTCTTTCAGCATTAAGAAAAAAAGATGGCAACCTCCTCCACAACCTGTAAGTTGATGGTCCTGGCTTACTTTACATGACTTCAGATGGTTGACATTACACACAAACATACTATATATATATACTAGGGCTGTCAGTCGATTAAAATATTTAATCGCGATTAATCGCATGATTGTCCATAGTTAATCGCAAATTAATCGCACATTTTTTATCTGTTCTAAATGAACCTTAGAGGGATATCTTTCAAGTTTTTAATACTCTTATCAACATATGAGTGGACAAATATGCTTTATATGTTTGTTTATTATCATTTGAACAATGACAAATATTCTCATGAATATTAAACACAACAACCTCTGAACATTAACAAATATTCGCCTCAATTCAACCTGGAACCTCTCTCATACAATAATACTGTGTGTGTTGTGTGGTGTGTGTGTGTGTGTGTGGTGTGTGTGTGTAGTGTGTGTGTGTGTGTGGTGTGTGTGTGTGTGTGTGTGTGTGTGTGTGTGTGGTGTGTTGTGGTGGGTGTGTGTGTCGTTGTGTGGTGGTGCTGTGTGTGTGTGTGTGTGTGTGTGTGTGTGTGGGTGTGTGTGTGTGTGGTGTTGTGTTGTGGGTGTGTTGTGTGTGGTGTTGTGTGTTGTGTGTTGTGTGTTGTGGGGTGTGTTGTGTATTGGTAGTGTGTGTGGGTGATGTGTGTGTGTGTGTGGCGCGAGCGAGCGCCCCTAGGCTGGCGGGCATCGTTGGAGCTCTGTGCCGCTCCACAGGCATCTCTGCTCGACTGGGAGCTTGGCCTGGACCGGCTGCAAATCATGTTGCTCGCGCACTCATCCGCCTGCTGATAAGTGTTGCTGACTTTCGTACAATGTCCACCTGTCCTGGCCTACCTGCATAAAGTCAAGTGCTCGGCGCAGTTGTCGGCGAAATGTCATTGAAACAGCTGCTTATAATCCGTTAGCGCAGCTAGCTAGCACCAGAATGCCTAACAACAACAACACGTAAGGGTGTGGCCACACATTCACACGCCCTCCGGTCCTTCCCGATGGCCAGTTCCGGGCCTGCCAGTGAGCGGGGAAGGTGTGGTTCTGCCACAAGCGGGCGGCAGGAAAGCGGGGCTGTCAGCATCAGCTTGTAGATGGTATTTTACACTCGATGCGCTCTGAAACTACGGCGGCCGAGGACAAAAAATACACATGCGTTAATCGCGTTAAAATAATTAGTGGCGTTAATTTTTTTTTGCGTTAACGCGTTATTAACGCGTTAATTTGACAGCCTTAATATATACATATATATATATATATATATATATATATATACATACATACGTCAGGTGTGATTTCATATGTTATGTTGTATGTTATTGTCAAAGGAACAAAATGAGCAACCCTTTATACTTAATTTGATATTCCTCATTATCTGAAGCATTTGTTACTCTCATTTATTTTCCTCCCATAGTGACTGTATGGATAATCGGAGACAGCTATGTCCGGCGTGGAGCCCAGAGAGCTACAGAGACCATCGGCAGCAACCTTGGCCTCGACCTTCGCGCCTGCTGGTTCGGTTGGGGTGGACTGCGCTGGAGAGGTCTCCTCCCCTTCTTTTCCAACTCCCTGCGAGGAAGAGCAGCCCCGGATGTCCTCCTCATCCACTGTGGCGGCAACGACTTGGGGGATGTGCCCAGTGTTCACTTGGTGAATCAGATGAAGGAGGACCTGCACCAGCTTCACCATCGGCACCCTGGCATGAAGATCATGCTCTCCCAGATCAACCAGAGGTGCCGATGGAGGGCTGGTGCAAATCCTGTCAAAATTGACAAGGCCCGGAAGTTTGTTAACAGTGTTATGGCTACTTTTGTTCATAGCCTAAATGGTGCCATTGTTGACCACTCCAACATTAGACATGACAGTCCTGGGCTTTTTTTGCGAGATAGAGTTCATTTCACCCCTAGGGGAAATTATATTTTTTTAAAGTCACTAGCCAATTGCCTGAAAGACCATCTCCAAAGACTGTGAACTGCTAAAATGTCAGTATCACTGTTTTTGGATTTGGCCTTTAGAGTATGTTTTCTAAGGCCCTTGCTAAGCCCAGACTGTCATGGCTAATGTTGAGTTAGATATTACATCTGTAGCCATAACACTGTTAACATGGCTGCTCTTCCTCTTCCCCACATCCCACCCCCCCCCTCTTCCCCCCAATGGACTCTGTAGCTCTCCAGGCCCATGCTGGGCATGGCTGTCTGTCAAACTTTTTTTTTAAATTTGTTATTATGTTTTTTGTTATTTTATTTGTTAAAATAATTCTGTAAATATTTAAAATAAATCACATTCATATTTTCACTTCTTTTGTCTACTGCTTACTGAAAATGTTAGCTATCACATCCAAATCTGACTATCAAATGAAAGGATAAGCTAACCATACAATACAGAAAACATTACACATTAAGGCTCAAATCTTTTCCCAAGCCGTAGCAGTCTGAAAAGAGTCCCAAGTTTAAAAACACAAAATCTTGACAATGAATACTACCTTGTCATTTATCAGTGACAATGCAAACACCAAGAAGGTCTCCCCTAATCCCATGTATTTTGGCATCAAATATGTCATAAGCATACCATAGAATGTAATTATGAAATGCAATACCCACAATCCCTACAGGGTCGTAACATCACAGAAAATAATACCTTTTAGAGAGTTTCTAAATTGTTCAGTATGCAGATAATTATTTGTTTTACAATAGAAACATTTTTCTCAATAAATGTTCCCACATGTTGTGAGCATCAACTTTAAATCTTTTGTCAACAAATAAAAAACATCTTAATTTCCTTTACGACAACATTTTGTTTATAACACCACTACATTAACAATAAGCATAGGAAAATTATAAATGTATAATTTAAGATTGTGCTTTTACTCTATATTTAATCCGATCTATTTCACATTGAAAATGTACGACTTAAGTACACTAGAAAATAAATTAAAGATGTGCAACAACTGTATCAGTAATTAAAATGATATAACTTATGTACAGGGTTGGGAGGGCTACTTGCCAAAAACGCAACCAGTAACTTAATGTGAGTATCAAGATATAAAAGTAATGTACTGTAACCTGATAACTTTATTTTTCTTTTGGATTACCTCAATATCAAATGCAATGCAAATAAACACAGGAGAGAAGAAATATTAATATGATTTTTTTACTTAAATGTATAATATACATAAAGCTGACTCAGGCAGTAGGTGTATAGATTCACAATTAAAGTATTAGCCTACAGGACAGTATCGCTTCCAGAGAAGAGAGAACATCTGATCATTTTACAACAAACACTATATGCTCTTTTCAGGTTTTGAATAAGATTGTAATCCTGAGTTTCCCTATTATTAAAAAAAGTCAAACTAATCCGATTACATCTTTTCCTATGTAACTAAGGATTACACTTTCCTTTTTTTCTATACGATCTTGATTCGTGTTGGATGTAATCCATTACTACCTAAGCCAATAAAAGTCATAACATTTGGAAAATTGTCTCAAGTTATAAATTATGCCTTCAATCTCTTTCACGTGGGGAAGACATCACATTGGCCGAGGCGTTGCAACTTCCCTCAAGTGTCCTACATGAAAGAAAGATCACATGTTAAAAATGTGTGCACAGACTATTCAGTATGACCCGTCTTAGTTTAAAGCCCACTCACCACGACAAGGTCAATCAGCAATTTTATATGTTCAAATGTCTACTGTGAAGGATATCATAAATCCTTAATGCAATCGAATGTAAAACAAAAAAGTTATGATTGATGAAAGTAGTAAATCGGTCAGATTTGACCCGAAGACAACAGGAGGGTTAATGCCATATTCACTTAATAACGCATGAACAACTTTTACAAATATTTCTATATAGTCTGTGTTGGTAAATGTCATCTAGGTTGCACATTTCCTGCTGAAATACATGCATACCAAGTTACTGCGTGGCACTTTGGTTTTGATAAAACAGTGTAGTTCCACTATATAAACGTTACATTCATAATCAAACGAGACAATCTGCAAGATAATGAGCTATTTGTTGTTATGTTTAATGCTTGTCATTCACACGTTAATAAAATAAAATAAGTACTGATACATAGCAGAGCAATTGTGGCGATGTTCAGCTTAATAAGCCTTGTTCAACATAATTTATTTAGCTAATACTACAGCGGGCTGCAGGCGAACCAAGTCTGCGTTTCGCTGCATTCCTTGATCTCCAGTTATAATGCCGGACTCCGCCGCCGGCCGAAGCTAACGGAGCCGCCGGGACGCGCTAGCGAGCTAGCCCCCTGCGGCTCCGTTAGCTTCGGCCGGCGTGGACTCCGGCGGCCACCACTGGGATAATTGGGTCCCCTTTTAACATTTGCTCCCGTTTAGCATTATGGGCGTCACAGCCATATACTATAAAAGGCTGAATCATAAACTAAACTGTATATATATATATATACACATGTATAAAGGGTTACGTCCTTAGCTGGCTAATAAGCTACATAATAAGCTACATAACAAGCTAAGCTAACAAGCACACAAACACCTGCTAACGGGATTAACATGTATAATATTATCATTTTACTCACCGAAAAAAGCTGAGAGTAGACTTCTTGGAAGGTCTGTTAGTACATTCAAGCGCACAGCACGACATTTTAATTGTCTGGTATTTGTAACAATATTCCCTAAAAGGCACAATCACCACGAACACGGCTAAAGGGTCAAGTACAGTAACTACAACTAACTAACGTTGTAGCCTAGCAGAGTGGACAAATTGCTGTTAGCTGACAGTGAGGCACGTACCTGTCCATCAAAGTGACCACGCCCTAATTTATGCAAAAACTTTAAGACCTAATATAAATAAAAGGGTCGCGTTAGAAAACAATTCACTCACAGATTCATAATCACGAAGGTGGAATCTAACTATATACATAATAAAATGTATTGGAGCCAGGGCTAGAAACGTTTTTTTTCTGCTGTGAAATTGGGCATTTTAACATTGGGGTCTATGGAAATTGCTCCTTTCTGCAGTCATCGCCTATCGGCCAATATATGAACTGCAGTTTGTGGCACTTCCGTATTGGCGTCCCGGCTCTTCCCCTGAGTTTGCCGCTTGGTGTGAACGCGATCTGCTTTAGTTCATCAGAACTAAAGAGCTCTCATGAACTAAAGTTCTCATGAACTACTGTGGGAAAAGTACTTGGTGTGAACGCCCCTAAAGATAGACTGATCCTTTTTTTTGTCCATGTCCGATTGGCTTAGAGCAGGGCTTCTCAAACTCCGGACCAAGGTCCGGATCCGGACCGAACTGCAAATCAATCCGGACCGAACCCTGTGTCCCATTATTAAAAAAAAAAAAAATCTTTAAAAAAAAAAAATTAAATTCTGATTCTGATAAATTAATGTACATCATTGTGTACGCGCGTCTTGTGTCTGACGCATTGTGAGAATGAACGTGCATATATATTTACTTGTGTGCGCGAGCGTGACACGCATTGCAGACCGCAAGTTAACCGCAAGTTTACCTTGACTTTCTAATGCTTCTAATGCCTTTTTTGCCGAGGTTCAAGGTATTGGCTACAGACAGTGCCATTTCTCCCACTAGTTCAAGCCACCATACTGTATGTATGTATTGAATGTGTGTGTATACAGGGGCGCCGTTTGCCGACAGGCAAGGCAGGCAAGTGCTTGGACCAGAAGGGGGCCCCCAAAGAAGGTAGATTAAGAGGGTCCACAGCAACGACAACATGAAACACCCTTTAATTTACTGCAACGACATGTCAGGAAACCCTCATGCATAGCGCGCCGTAAGAAACTGCTTCTTAATTTCAGTTTCGTATCTCCGCTCCGGGGGGGGGGGGTACTTTACTGGCATTGATCTGGACCAGTGACCTTGTATAAAGTTCACAAGTGGACCTTTAATAAAAAAGTTTGAGTACCCCTGGCTTAGAGCTTTTGCGACTGCAAACATTTTTAAACAAACATTGACCATGTACCATTCACCACCCCCCACAGCTCCCTTATATCAATGCAGGGCTGTGACCAGTGTTAATTTCGTCAACGAAAACTATGACGAAAAATGTTTGTCAACGACCTTTTTTACATGACTAAGACGAGACGATGACAAGCTAAAAATAGATTCTTGATAACGAAAACTATGACGAAACGTATATTTAGTTTTCTTTGACGAGACGAGACGGGACTAAGGTGTTAATGGTGGACTATCGGACATTCAAAATGCAGCATATTTCCCCCCAATTGTCCGTCTTCTCTGTCAAAATGCA
This sequence comes from Trematomus bernacchii, assembly GCF_902827165.1. Lineage (NCBI taxonomy): Eukaryota > Metazoa > Chordata > Actinopteri > Perciformes > Nototheniidae > Trematomus > Trematomus bernacchii. The sequence continues at coordinate 8,039,742 of NW_022987656.1, forward strand.
TCTTACTGTACGTTTCTAACTTGCAATATCATTATTTCCGCTCTCTTCACTCCAGAAGAGCGATCTCCCTTGTCTCTGTGTGCGGGGGGCGGGGCCTAACAGACATGCTGCAGCGGACACAGAGATCTGCCGGGGACGGAGCGTTCAGAGAGTATAGAGACACTCTACAAGGCTCGATGTGGAAAAAGCTCGTTTGCCATTAGTGTTATGGCGTAAGCGCGTTGACACGAGTAGAGTAGTCTGTCCAAACAGCCGGCCAAAAGGCGTCATATTCAATCGGAGAAATGCACAATTTTCGACTTCCTTAACTCGTAGCTCTGTTGCGCCAATTACGAGTAACGTTATCACATCAGGTGCGCAGAGGTGTGAGAAGTACTCAGATCTTGTAGTTAAAGGAGATGTGTCATGCTTTTCCGGTTATTACCCGTCCCCTTGTGTGTTATGAAGGTTTTTATGCATGTAAACGGTGTGCAGAGTCAAAACCCTCAAAGTACACCCTGTAGCGAGTAAAACTCTAACACAGAAAATACCTCCCCAAAACGCCTCGTTGGAGATACGCCATTGTCCATTTGATTCTTCCGGGTACGGGATGATGTACTCCCGTACCCGGAACGAAATGGACCAATCTGTGGAGCCGTTACGTTACGTCCGCAGAGCCGTTACGTTAAGCCCCTGCTGATTGGTCCAAATTGACCAATCCACGGACTTCCTCACACACAAGCAGCTCTGCTGATTTCTCATCCCTGGCTGCAGGCTGATAACAGACAGTTGGGATCGTGGCAAAATTCTCTCTGCAGACCCATATCAAGCCACACTTATTGTTTTTACTTCGACTGTGAGTTTGTGTGTGCTCAGGATGAATTTGGCTGTGTTTCGCTATGTATGCTAAACAAGGAAACAACACCTCCACGGAGCTCAGCGCGATTCACAACGTCCCGACCAATCAGAGCACACTGTGCTTAACGAGCCGTTAAAGGCAGAGAGTGAAATTCAGTGAATACAAGTAGTTTACAGAGATGCTGTATGCGAAACCAATGTGAGTTTGGAAAAATGCACAGTATAAATCTATTTTAGTATACCTCAACAATGGAATTATGATCAGTGGAAATGGCCATGACACCTCTCCTTTAAGTAAAAATACCATAGTGTATGAATACTCTGTTACAGTAAAAGTCCTGCATTCAAAATGTTCCTCAAGTAAAAGTATAAAAGTAGCGACAGTAAAAGTAGTCATTAGGCGCGTTCACACCAAGTACTTTGCCGTATTTAGTGCCGGCACTCAGTGCCCCGGCACTTATTACCCCAGGGCATTTAGTACAGATCGCGTTCACACCGGAGTACTTTTCCCTGAGGGAAGATTACGCAAATGAGCCGCTGACGTCACTTCGTCTTCTTCTGCTTTGGGTTTACTGGCAGGCCGCAAACAACTTCACGGCATATACTGCCACCCGGAGTCCCCGGCCGGAAGTCCCCGGAGTTGGGGACTGGCTTCAGTAGAAGCTGCTGGGACTCCCAGCAGCTTCTACTGAAGCCTTCCGAGTAAATCGCCAGAACGCCGACACCTCCTCATCTCCACCGCTCCCATGTTTTATTTTGTGTTGCCATAAGTTAGTCTCTCTGCGTTTGTGCATTGGGCGAATGCTAATGCTAATAATGCTAATGCCAGGATAATAAAATGGCGGCTCTACACAACATTTCAGAGTTGAACGGGGCGTGGTTTGCAATTCGCCCAGCCAATCAGAACTGGGGCACTTTTTTCCCCCAGGAAAGTACCATCTCTCAGCAGGCACTAAAAATGGGGGTAAAAGTTCCCGAGATGAAGTGCTCTTTTTGGTGTGAACGCGACATAAGGGGTACTAACGGAACTAAACGCGAAAAGTACGGTGAAAAGTACTCCGGTGTGAACGCGGCTATTGTGCAGATTGGTCCATTCCAGAATAATATATATGATATATTTTATAATTATTGATCATTAAAGTGTTATCTAAGCTGGTAAAGGTGCAGCTAGTTTTAATGACTTTGTATACTGCAGGGTAGCTTGTCAATTTACTCCAGGTGGAATTAAAGTCTGATTTAAGACTTGTTTATGTTTCACATCATTAATCCACATCTGTAAAGTAACTAAAGGTATTAAATAAATGTAGTGGAGGAAAAGTACATCATTTACCTCTGAACTGTAGTGGAGTAGAAGTACTAAGTAGCAAAACATTTAAATGTAAAGTACAAGTACCTCAACATTTTACTCAAGTACAGTACAATATAATAACATAATTATACATATTTTATTTATTTATTTCACATGTAAATAAAGCAATGTTAATTCGGTTAACAATTTGTTTAATTTTTCCCTTTAAAAAATAACAAAAAGTACCTACAAGAATACCGTTAAAGTACCGGATCGATAAGCAGTTTCGATAAGAGTAGTAGTACCGTTAAAAACCTTAGCGATACCCATCCCTATATATTACACAAGTAAAGTGTTAAGAGAATGAAATGTTGCTTTACGAATTTCAACACTTGATGCAGTCACATTGATTCCAATTTCAGATACCTGTATTTGCCTAACTTAATTAGTTTAAAGAGAGAAAACATTTTGACTAAAAGTTGACTAAAACGTTTTGAGTTTTCGTCGACTAAAACTACGAAGGATAGGAATGACTAAAATGTGACTAAAACTAATAACCATTTTCGTCTAAAGACTAAGACTAAATCAAAAACAGCTGCCAAAATTAACACTGGCTGTGACTCTTTGTTTCAAAAGTAATGGCTAGGTAAAAATACGTATTAGAAGTAAATGTCCTGCTTTCATAATGGTCAATTGCCCAAGTGAAAAGTATTATCATCTGAAAGTAAAATTAATCATTATGTTATTAGTATTAAATACATATAAGTATTTTTACAACTTATATTTAGAAATACTCCGTTGTAATTATTGATGCATAAATGTGTTCATCCATTCAATGTGGCATCTGCTATAATGGGGTTAATGTATGATATTACTTAAAGTGGACCTATCATGCTATATTTAAATGATATATTGTAAGGCCATACCTATATAAGGTATATTTATACGTTTCTGTTTTCAAAATACCAAACAGATCATGCATTTTAGCCATGCCTCATTTCGCTCTATGTGCTGTTTGCTGTCTACGGGTCTGATTCTGCTGACCACGCCCCCCTGCAGGAGAGGTGAGCCGTGCTCTGATCAGCTGCTGGGCTGTCAGAAGAGGGGGAGAAAAAGAGATCTCCGTCCTCCGTGTTTTATTATATAGAGTCGTTATTCATTTGTTTTAAAGCTCAATAAATAACAAAGAAGACCTTTGACCGGCACTGTTCTAATTTTGTCCGGAAGATTTAAACTTTAACGGACATCTTGACCGGCGAAAGTAACTGAAACAAACTCTGCTGCACGGTCCCCTCGTTCCTTGTAAGAGGCGGAGAGGTGGGTGTTTGTCATCTGCTGGTGGACTAACCGGAGAGAATTACAGTGCTTGCCTCGACGGGGAGGGATTGCATTGAATTAAAGCAGCGGGAGCAAACGCTTGCCTCGGGGAGGGAGAAAAAAAGCCACAGCGGAGAATGAACAGAAGGGTAACCATGGTAACTATGGGCGGGAAGTCTTCTTCGCTGCTTTTGTGGCAGACTACAGCGCCACTTACAGGCCTGGCATATGTACTACAGCGTCTCCAGCGCTTTCGAGCGGCAATGGCCGGCCGTGGCCCAACCCCACATTCCCCTGATAGGTGGAGAGTTGGCCCAATAGCCGTAGTGCCACTTCTGTGACGACATAGAAGTGTTCAAATCTGGATCAGTCTGTATCAGATCCGTTGCAGCCCCTTTTTTAGAGATTTGGGTATGGAGGAAAATAGAGAGGGTTGTGTTTTCTGACACATGGTGAGTTCCCTGGAACACCGGGGACACATATTCATGTATAAAAGACGTACAAAAGTGCATTTTGCATGATAGGTCCCCTTTAATAATACAATACATTATAATATATGATAATCACATTTTTAATTAATTTCTTATTTCATAGTTTCTCATTATTATTATTTATTTTTTTATCGCTGATCTTATTTTAGATTGTATTAATCTGTGTGAATCTGTGCTATCCTGTTTTTCACTCTCACCCTGTTGCTGTTTGAACAACTGAATTTCCCCACAGGGATTAATAAAGGTCCATCTTATCTTATCTTAATGTATAAGTTGATTTACTTCGATCTACTGTACTGTGTAAAAACACCACAACAATATTACAAAAAATATACTGCAAAAAGCAAACTATTGTAAAGGTAAAAGTATGAGCATAAAAAATAAAGAAGTGTAAACATTTACATTATTATTATTATTTAATATATAAAGACTATATATTATTGAATTACAATTAAGATAATAAGATTAGATATACTTTATTTGATCTAAAATATTGATGTTTTTTCGTTATAGTTGCCTGTGAAAACCATAACAAATAAGTGATTAAATGCTACAGTATTCAGCAAACACAACTGCAGAGCTGCAAACAAACTAAGGTCTACAACACCCAGTTGTCTTTGTGTATTTGTGAATGAAGCGCCATCTCATGGTTAAATCCTGTAATTGAAGAAATGGGGAAATTTGGCAACGCCCTCTAGCAATTTGGCAACGCCCCCAGCCACTGGGATCCGCTGGGTTTTTGGTTGGAATCCGCTGGGTGGAGTCCTATCTGAAGTGCTACATCTGTAGTGCTAGCAACATGTATACCGTTAGCAGCCTGGCTAATGTTACTGTCAAAGGCAATTAAACAAATACAAATAACGGAAAGGACAAAAGAAAACCTATCTCAGTGCTATAATGAGGCAGAATAAAACACCTGGTAGTGTTAATAAGTATGGGGGTTCTTTGCCTCCTCCAGCAACTGGACTCTTTAGCCGTGTAGAGGTTTCACATTTCTCTTCTTTTTTTTTGCGCTATACAGGAAGCTACTGTCGATTTTTGTCGAATTGCCAGTTAGCCAAAATGCTATTTGCACTTTATTTTTTTTTAAGGAATTTTTTATCCTAGAATTATTTTTATATTACCTCGAAATAATATAATTTGACATGCAAATCAGTGGAGTCCCCCTTGAAGCTATCTTTAAACTTTGCTGTTAAAGATAGTTGAGGATGGAGATCTTATTTAGTGCCTCTGCTCCTTTGCTGTTTTGTAGAGTTGGGCTTCACAAATTCTCTGAATGGAGAGGTCAAACCTCGTATCCTGTTGATGGGCCTGAGGCGGAGTGGGAAGTCTTCCATCCAGAAGGTGGTTTTCCATAAAATGTCCCCCAACGAGACCCTGTTCTTGGAGAGCACCAACAAGATCTGTAGAGAGGACGTCTCCAACAGCTCCTTCGTCAGCTTCCAGATCTGGGACTTCCCCGGCCAGATCGACTTCTTTGACCCCACCTTCGACTATGAAATGATCTTCAGAGGCACCGGGGCGCTCATCTTTGTCATCGACTCACAGGTCAGAGGAAAAACCACTCTAGGCTTAAGACAGGTAGTGCTAATGTGCACAATAACATGATGAGTTATATAGCCACATCCCCTCACTTCTTTCCCAGTTACAGAGACCACGACATAGACTCCAAGAAATAGTCGTGAGCTTTAAGGGCGCTGGTAGGTGGATTTTTTTAACCTTCAGATTGAGCCAGGATAGTTTTTTCTTCTTTTTAAAGAATGTATGCTACATAACCTTACAGTAATTAAAGGCTTTGATTTCAAATATGAGAGTGGTATCAATCCTCAAATCAAGGCAAGAAAGCATATCATTCTTATAACTGATTCCATTATCAATAAATACCTGGCACATTGAGCAGTGTTCTGATTTCGATCCCCTTAAAAATAAGAAATATTATATCAATTAAATGTTAATCACTACAAAAAAGGGTGCTTGCCTAATATTTCATTAGTTTAGAAAACAATAATAAGAGGTGGCTTTGCTGTCTTTTCTAAATCTTTGCATACAAATGTTTATTTATTTTTATTCCAAAGTGTACAAATACGATCAGGACATTATTGTAATTGAATGTTGTGTTCCTTATCAGCTGCCACTGATACAAAATGTGATACAAGACACAGTAAGAACATGTGTTGTCTGTGTGGATCTTTTCTCTTCGTCCTGATAGGATGACTATGTGGAGGCTCTGAATAGACTGCACCTCACGGTGACCAGGGCGTACGCAGTCAACCCAGACATCAACTTCGAGGTGTTCATTCACAAAGTGGATGGCCTGTCAGACGACCATAAGATCGAGAAGCAGAGGGACATCCACAAACGAGCCAACGATGACCAAGTGGATGCAGGCCTGGAGCGAATACACCTGAGGTGAGCTAACTATTTTTGGTTTCACAATATTTATGGATCGAATGGATACTGTAATATAACCAGATCTCAAAATGGTATATTGAGTCATAAACGTACTAATCAGATTTGATACATTTTAGACTTAGAAACCTAGGTCAGGCGTTATGTTAAATTAGACTTCAATTGCATGATGTTTCACATTTTAAGATAATACATGAATTCAGACAAATATCTCTTTTAATATTGTAATACTGTCACGGCAAAACACTATAAAATACTGTGATACAAAGTTTAGATCATATCGCGCTCCCCTACAGATGTAGCACTCCAGATAGGACTCCACCCAGCGGATTCCAACCAAAAACCCAGCGGATCCCAGTGGCTGGGGGCGTTGCCAAATTGCTAGAGGGCGTTGCCAAATTTCCCCATTTGTTCAATTACAGGAGTTAACCATGAGATGGCGCTTCATTCACAAATACACAAAGACAACTGGGTGTTGTAGAACTGAGTCTGTTTGCAGTGTTGCAGCTCTGCAGTTGTGTTTGCTGAAGAGCATTTAATCACTTATTTGTTATGGTTTTCACAGGCTACTATGACGAAAAAACATCAATATTTTAGATCAAATAAAGTATATCTAATCTTATTATCTTAATTGTAATTCAATAATATATAGTCTTTATATATTAAATAATCATAATAATGTAAATGTTTACACTTCTTTATTTTTTATGCTCATACTTTTACCTTTACAATAGTTTGCTTTTTGCAGTATATTTGTTGTAATATTGTTGTGGTGTTTTTACACAGTACAGTAGATCGAAGTAAATCAATTTATACATTAAGATAAGATAAGATGGACCTTTATTAATCCCCGTGGGGAAATTCAGTTGTTCAAACAGCAACAGGGTTAGAGTGAAAAACAGGATAGCATAGATTCACACAGATTAACAAAATCTAAAATAAGATCAGTGATAAAAATAATGAGAAACTATGAAATAAAAATGAATAAAATTAAAATGTAATTATCATATCATATATGATAATGTATTGTATTATTAAGTAATATCATACGTTAACCCCATTATAGCAGATGCCACATTGAATGGATGAACACATTTATGCATCAATAATTACAACGGAGTATTTCTAAATACAAGTTGGGCAATTGACCATTTTGAATGCAGGACATTTACTTCTAATGCGTATTTTTACCTAGGTAAATAATCTGAATACTTCTTCCACCTCTGAGTTTGGACCCTGTCACTGTTTTTAAAACTTTAATTCAATGTTTGATATTTCCAGAGACCCTTTCAGACCACTGCTGGAGAGCAGGGGGGGATGGGAGAGTTTTGTCACATTCCAATGGGCCATTACTTTTGAAACAAAGACAGTCACAGCCCTGCGTTGATTTAAGGGAGCTGTGGGGGGTGGTGAACAGTACATGGTCAATAAAGAGGCGAAGTCCCTCCCTTTCCGGTGGACCTCCATGGGACCTTATTTTGGAAAAATTATGTATTGAAGTCAATGGCGAGAGAAAGATTATCTTTCGATCCCGTTTGAATTGTGCCACGAATTACACATATGATGTTTGTCAATTTAAAAGATAATTTTGCAAGTCAAAAAAATTAAAATGTGTCGTAAAACTGTGAAGTAACACATTTGTTTGTGTGAAACGCTCAATGAACTACATCTCTGGTCTCGCACAAGTCATCACACATACATACATCACATTTCACCTCTTTCTTTCAGAATGAGGCGAAAAGTATTAAAAGAGGTGAAAATCACTACAAGTCTGGGCATGTTGAGAGCTGTATACGAAAAAGGGGAGTTAGTCGGTTCCGTAAGAGCCAGCATGCGGGACCGGCTTTACAAGGTTTCGGTGAGTAACACAAGTGTAATGTGTAATGTTAATGACATCACTTACGCAATTCTGGGATTTGTAGTCTTTCTAGTTGCGTTTTTTTCATTTTTCATTTCAACAGTTTTACGACAAACTGTGACTTTTTTGACATGGAAATTATTTGTTAAGATTGACAAACATCATATGTGTAATTCGTGGCACAATTCAAACGGGATCGAAAGATAATCTTTCTCTCCCCATTGACTTCAATACATAATTTTTCCGAAATAAGGTCCCATTGGGCGGAAGTAGAAGGGCGGGACTTCGCCTTTCTATGTTTGTTTAAGAATGTTTGCAGTCGCGAAAGCTCTAAGCCAATCGGACATGGACAAAAAAAAGGATCAGTCTATCTATGTGTCGAGGGGGAACTAGAGACACCCCTCTGCCTTTACAGCCATGGTCTGGTCTGACAGCGCTTAGCTCTCTGCTGCAGAGAGGAAGAGAAGATCACTGCTCTAAACAAAGTCAAAAATCGTACATCCAAACGGAATAAATATAATTAATTATTATTACAGGGTTCCCGCGGGGTCTTAAAAAGTCTTAAAAAGTCTTAAATTTGATAATCTGAATTTAAGGCCTTAAAAAGGTCTTAAATATGACCAAAAAAATAAGAAAGGTCTTAAATATGATTTAGAAGGTCTTAAAAATGATGGGATTTGAAAGGTACTTCTGTGTTGCGATCGCGTCTAAAATGTGTTTTGGGGGAAATGTCCGGGCTGCAAAGTAACGGTAATAGCCTTTCAGTTCCCCCCAACAATTTGTATTGAAATAAATCAACATGGAACCAGTAATCACTAACTCTGTTTCCCCCGGCCCCTTAACGGAGAACACCCAGCTAGTAACCTAGCAACCAAGCTTCAGCAAGCGGCAGTCAGAAACTCATGTCTCTTCGAATCTACTTACAAATAAATATGGGGAAGTGTAAGTTCAACCGTATTTGGTTGGAAAACATCGAATTTAGTGCTTGGTTGAAACCAGTGGAGGGGAACGTGTTTGAAGCCTGCTGCACCTTTTGCAAAATAAATTAGCGTTTGTTTGGCTAATGTAGCGTTAGCTAGTGCAGCGTTAGCTAGTGCAGCAGCTCCCGCAACAACACCGTTGGACCTCCGGGCGACGTTTGGGTCTTCGACGTCAACCCTAAAAGCGGAGGTGCTGTAGTGTATACGCTAAATACCGTAGTTAAACACCAATCATACAACAGCAACGATGAAAGATTGTAGCCAAGGCAGCAGAGCTCTGAATATAGCTCTTGTTACTCTCTCTCTCTCACACACTCACACACTCACACACTCACACACACACACACACACACACACACACACACACACACACACACACACACACACACACACACACACACACACACACACACACACACACACACACACTAGGGCTGCTCGATTATGGCAAAAATCATAATCACGATTATTTAGGTCAATAATTGATATCACGATTATTAAATAAGATTATTCATTGACTTTGAAAACATCCATTTATTGAACTTTAAAACAAATAATAATTTGAACAGTATCTTTTTAACTGTTGATTACCCTGAACGTATAATTCAACTGAAAAACCAATACAAAAATAAATTAAATAAATGATATATTTAAATAAATAATATCAAAATAATAAATACCAATAAACAAGATCAACAAATATTTTGGAGCGCACTTCCACAAGCTACTAAACATATATAAATATGATAAATAAAAATAAATTAGACTAAAATTAATTAGATCAAATATGTTGTAGTGCACTGTCACAACCTAGCAAAGCAAAATAATAGGTTTTTTCGATTATGTTTTTGTAATTGTGGCAGGCCAAAATCGTAATTGCGATTAAAATACGATTAATTGCACAGCCCTAACACACACACAAGCACACACAGAGACACATACACACTTTTTGGCTAACACAGTTCTGTACTGTTATGCTGTTATGTTCAGTCATTGTTCTTATGTTGAACATGAATACATTTGATTTGTAAGTAATTATGGGACGTATTTCTTCTTTCATAGCAATTTTCCTTCATACTTTCTTGCCGTGAAATAGGTCTTAAATTCTATTCGAAGTGGTCTTAAAAAGGTCTTAAAAAGTCTTAAATTTGAGTTGGCGAAACCTGCAGGAACCCTGTATTAATACGTTAAGTCTTGTTTATTGTTTTTCACTTTTATTAAATGTTTGATATTTCCGGCACAGACCCTTTCATACCGGCAATGCGCGATAGAAGCAACAGGAACTGCGACAGCATAAATATGCCAACACAAACCTACAGTTAAACGTTACTGCTGGAGAAGAGAGATCACAGGGCGGTTGGGAGATCACAGGGGGGGTGGGAGAGCTGTGGCTGATTGGCCATTAGGTGTGTAAACAAAGGCTGGTGCCCCACGGGAACGCATACGGCAAAACGCATAGGATTAACGCAAACGCAATCGCCAAAAAGCTTCCTTCCACACGCAATATACACTGGATAGTGTCTGTTCACATGAGACAGCTCCGTTTAGATCCAACCGCTGGAAAAGCTGCAGTACATATGCCGAGCCTGTACGTGGCGCTGTAACTTCCTCCACAAAAGCAGCAACTTCCTCCACAAAAGCAGCAAAGAAGCATGGTTGTCATGGCTGCACTTCTGTTTATTCTCCGCGGTGGGGGCCGAGGGAACCGGGCAGAGTTTTTCGCCGGTCAACGTGTGTTAAAGTTGAAATCTTCCGGACAAAATTATAAAAGTGCCGGTCAAAGGTCTTCTTTGTTATTTATTGAGCTTTAAAACAAATGAATAACGACTCTATATAATGATATATAATAATAAAATATACGGAGCCTCTCTTTTTCCTCCCTCTCTTCTGACAGTGTCTGTCTCATGCAGCAGCTGATCCAGTAATGAGTGACCCGACAGTAAAAATAAACATATTTATAACTAGTTTAGGTAGTTTGAGAGGTAATTAAAATAGCTAAGGGTGATGATCTGACTTGAAGTGTGTGTTTTGCTCCCGCTGTGATGACAGCGGGAGGAGCTGCGTGTCTCCGTCCTGTCAGATTAGACTTCACTCGCGTTTATGTCCATATCGAGATAAAGATACATAATCTGAATTCAGTGTGCAGTTTACTTTTGCGGGGGTGAGCAGCAGAGGTGGGGGGAGGCAGGGCTATTGCGTCATCATTATCACAAAATGATCGTATAGAGGCGATCACACGGAGCCGTATGACCCCCCAGAGCGCTCCGTTCCCAGATCTATCCACCTTTGGACCCGTTATCGTTTGCGCTATCCGTTTCTATCGTTTCGTTACGGCCTCGTGTGGCAAAAAGGGCTATACGCAAGAGAAATATGCGGATACAACCCGTTTTCGTTCCCGTGGGGCACCAGCCAAAGACAGACACACACACACCTGAGAGAGCTCTGCGGAGTTTCATTCAGACTATTTAAAAAAACAACGGTCTAATTTTATCATTGCACAACAATGAACTCAATGTGTGATTGTTATAGCAGTAATAATGCAGTAAACTATTAACAATAGTATAATATTATAGTAAATATTCTTGTCAATGCAGAATATGATTATATCCGTGACAGTGGGAATAAAAAACGATATGCTACAGCAGGGGTCGGCAACCCCTGGCACGCGTGCCAGCATTGGCACGCGGCACCGTAGCCAGTGGCACACTAGGAATAAGTCGAATAAGTGTGCAAAATATTTAAATTGTATTTTCGGATCCTGAACGAGACCGCCGCCAGAGCGCGTCTCCCCGTTACCTGCAGAAGGAAGCCATGCACGCAACGCAGCCCCGCTCTCTTTAACTCCAGGTGACTTTCTGCCGCTTTCCTCCGTGGTGCAGTGCTGATCGTTTCACCACGGAAGAAAGCACTTCACAAATTGCAGTACCCATAAGGAGCTTTACAAATGTCGCAGTTTTTGCGTGGCTGTGTGTGTCTTTAGTTGAAAGCCCAGTGGCGATCTGCTCATCTCTCATTGAAATAATATGCTACAAAGGGACGGACTGGCCATCTGTGTGTTGAACTTTCCTGTCGGCTCCCAGACCGTAGTCGAGGAGGGCAGAAGCAACGAGCTTCAGGTTCAATAACCCACTTTAGCTTAAATGACTGGAGAGAGGCGAGCTCTTCTTGAGAGGCCGTTGCATTTATTTAGCTGTTCTTCTGTTTCACAAAATACATCACAGACCTCTGTTTTTCTGCTGCCTCGTTTCACTTCCAGAAACATACTCACACGCACACGCCACACCCCTCTCTCTCTCTCTTAAAGGGACAGCGATCTCATCTCACTCTGCATGACCCTAATATCATAACATGTGTGTTCTGGAGAATCACAGAACGGACGATCGTCCTTATTATTATGCCGTTTAAACCAATTATTTAAATGTGTTTGTTAAATTCGGTATCATGTAAGTTGCGCTGACAGGTCCACACACTGCTTCCCCGCAGCGAGGCCCCCCCGCCCTCCTGTTGATAGATCACGAGCGTCAAGCTCCTCAACATCCTCAACACCCCCCCCCCCCCCCCCCCCCCCCCGTTGATAATTCTCGATCGTTGGCACGCTGATAATTTTTTTTTTTTTAAATGGCACTTCATATCAAAAAGGTTGCCGACCCCTGTGCTACAGTATAGTAATAAAAGATAAATCCCACTTGTTGTAGCCTACCTGGCAGAGCAAGAAACACTCCAGCCTTTTATTTAAACTTGTTTAAAACATATCTAAATAAATATGTGTGTCCCGGGCCATAAATGTAAGTATACTGTCAGTTTTCAGATAAAGCCACGGCATCACAATTCTTCTGTATTCTACATTATAGTTCTTTTCACCTCCCGTATTGCTTTTTCAACCCACCAGCTTTTATGGAGAAAATAAGTTATATAATCATTAACCAGAGGCATGTTTCTCACTATTTTATGCATAGAAACAACAGACTACTGTGTGTGTGAGGAATCAGCTGTTTATTGGTACAATGTAATGGTGGAGGTACACACATATTGATAGATGTCTTGTAATGCACTGTTGAGGAACCTGTGACCCAAGTTTTTCATTCATTGCATAACTACACCGTAGTTGTGTATAATATGATATGTCAATAAACCTTAGAAAATCTTGAAATCTTGAATGGGATGTGCAAAATAGTCATTATATACAGTCTTTAATTAACTATTAGTAGAGAATAACGACGAGTAAAGAATATACTTTATAGGGATTCTATTAATATCTAATAATAAAATTATAAAATGCAATAACGTGCTTTAACCAGTAGGTGTCCCTTTCTATCAGCTGTGCACCGTTATGGCATAAATACAGCCTATCTAACAATTGGATCAAATATAAAAGTCAGCCGAATTAGTGTTGATACTGCAAGGAGACGTATTGTGTGAAAAGAAATGTAAGATGTTGTTTAATTGCTTATATATTTAAGATCCACGTCAAGTTTTCAGTTTTGGCGGCAGTTCCTGTTTGTCTAGAAGTCTTGTCATCAGGGCTCTATACATAGAGTTAACTACGGCAGATATGTCATATTTAATGCAGCTGAAACGTATATTACAATGCCGTTATGTGATGACTTTCAAAGAGAAAAGCAAGCACACTCGGAATAATGTATTATTTAATGTTTTTTAAATGTTTTCGGATTTCACATCGCATAAACACCAAATCCCAGCGTGCATAGCGGAATATCAGTATGAGAAAAACGGCATCATCTGTCCTTTGACCCTCACATCGTACAAGGAAAAACTTCCAGAGAAAAACCCACAGTTAATATACACAAATTCCTTCACATTTAAATTAAAATTTACATTAAAAGTATTTTGTGAGGCCTTCTAACATGTTTTTAAATATAACTACGGTTGTAGTTGAAGAGTTTGTAAATTAACATGAACCAAAGCTGTTGCCTGTTGCAATATACAGTCTATGGTTGCTACAGAGGATTGTGGGTAATGTAATGTCTTCGGCCATCCAAAACACATAGAAAACAACTTGTTTCTCAGAATTGAAGGGGAAAACGTGACAAAAGCATTGTACACACACTAAAACCTATCAATGTCGTTTAATTAACAAGGATAATCTGGTGTTTTTGAGTTGATGAGTAGTGCAGATATCACTGTCAAATCAATCGACAGTAAGGGGAATACTTACTTCCGGGTGTACAATTCTCCGTTATCCAATGGGAATGGACGGTCACATTGCCTTTAACAGCCTCCGACACAAACGAATGCCGTGCTTCCCTAAGCGTCAAATACCGCCGCAGATGGGAATACATTGCAATCAGTTGAAAGCTATTTGCGTCTGTTTATGAAGCTGAAGGAGCCTCGGAGCGTCCCAACTGCACGCCACGGGACCCTGACCAAGCGTCGCTCCTGGACGTTTATGGAGTGAGAGTGTGTTGGTTTATTTCAGTTCCCCTGAGAGCTGCTGTTTTCATTCAGACTATTTAAAAAAACAACGGTCTGATTTTAACATTGCACAACAATGAACTCAATGTGTGATTGTTATAGCAGTAATATTAAACACTAATAATACAGTAAACTATTAACAATAGTATAATATTATAGCCCGTTTGCCCATGGTGAGATGACGAGGCTTCATTAAAAATAAACCTATTTTTAGTGAATTACTGAGTTTGGGCAAGTTAATACAATTTTAATGAAGTTGACTACAGTATATTCATATTTGTCAGTGCTTTCATGTCAATTCGGCGAACATAAACATAAATGATCGTGGTGAAGATGATGATTAAAATAGGATTAAAAATCGGTAGTGAGAGCCGTGAGCACTGCATTTCCTCCCGTCGGATGTGATATAAAAACAAACCGATTATTTTTGTAGTTGTAAACTCACGTGGATTAAACTACATTTATTAGTGTTTTCTTGTCAATTCGGCGAACATATGATACATTAAATGATCGTGAGGATGATGATTAAAAATCGTTTGTATGAGCCGGTCTGCATTTCCTGATAAAACAACATAGTGGGTTTTGTACTTACGCCAACGTGGATTAAACAACATTATTTTGTTAAATAAAAACATGGTGAATGTAAATGAATATGATCCTATCCGTGACATATGGATCTTAACAAATATCCGCTATATCAGATACCTCTACTGTAGATCTATCAGCTGTTTATTTTTCATTTCACATGAGTTCCAGTGTGGCAGCTTTTTAATCACTGCTCTCCCTGGTGGATCCATGATCCATTGCAGCTGGTTTCATTATAATTAAATGTATTTATCAAAGGGGCGTATAAAGTCATGCGGGGGGTTTTCCTTTCAGCGAGGGCCCACCCCATGCCGATGCGATCACGGACCCACATGGGTAAGGGCGTCCGAAATGAGTACATAATTATGTTTTACGTAAATCAACTTCCCTGGACGAACAATCATTATGCCCTAAAATCTAAAGCCAGAGTTATTTTCCCTTTTAATTCAATGGACTAATTAAGACCAGACGTGACAGGGCGGATTGGAGGCGGGGCTTAATAAAAATCTGCGCATGCTTGTACGCGAGAGTCAGGCTATTTTGGCTTTAGCAACTTTCATTGGAATGAAAAGGACCCCGCCTCCAACTCTGTATCCAGATCTCTTTATTCATCCATGGTCTTTACAGAGCTATGAAAATAAAAATGGCAAAGTTTGTTATTTAAATGTTTTCTTATTCCAATTTTTCCTCCCTGGTGTCTACAGCTTCTATTTAACCAGTATATACGATCACTCCATATTCGAGGCGTTCAGTAAAGTGGTCCAGAAGCTCATTCCACAGCTGCCCACGCTGGAGAACCTGCTCAACATCTTCATATCTGTGAGTAATCCTGCAGCTCTGGCACTACAGCACAGAGACCAAGCAGTGCTGTTAAATGACCTCAATATGTGTGAAAACTAAGACATCCTTTAAAAAAAATACAGACAGTAGAACCCTTCCACTAGTTCTACTGTATACTCAGGTTTGATCAGGCACACTACAGGATAGGGCTGTGCAATTAATCGTATTTTAATCGCAATTACGATTTTGGCCTGCCACAATTACGAAAACAAAATAATCGAAAAAAACAATTATTTTGCTTTGCTAGGTTGTGACAGTGCACTAGAACATATTTGATCTAATTAATTTTGGTCTCATTTATTTGTATTTATCATATTTATATATGTTTAGTAGCTTGGGGAAGTGCGCTCCAAAATATTTGTTGACCTTGTTTATTGGTATTTATTATTT
The DNA here is from genome assembly GCF_902827165.1 of Trematomus bernacchii. Taxonomy (NCBI): domain Eukaryota; kingdom Metazoa; phylum Chordata; class Actinopteri; order Perciformes; family Nototheniidae; genus Trematomus; species Trematomus bernacchii. Next base: position 8,056,170 of record NW_022987656.1, read on the forward strand.
TGATATTATTTATTTAAATGTATAATTTATTTTTGTATTGGTTTTTCAGTTGAATTATACGTTCAGGGTAATCAACAGTTAAAAAGATACTGTTCAAATTATTATTTGTATTTGTTTTAAAGTTCAATAAATGGATTTTTTCAAAGTCAATGAATAATCGTATTTAATAATCGTGATATCAATTATTGACCCAAATAATCGTGATTATGATTTTTGCCATAATCGCACAGCCCTACTACAGGATACAGTTTTGTGTGTCCTCCTGATCTTCACAATCTCATCACTAGATGGTGGCAATGCATCAGATATATTGGTTGCATTGCATGAATGCAGACATTGCATCAAATGCCACTACTGATTTTATGATTGTTACTGGAAGTATGTTACTGAATTCTTGCCTGAAATAACAAAGCAAATACACTAGATGTGCTCCCTGACATCCCTTCACAACTTACTGCAGGATACCTACAGTTATGTGGGTCTATTGTACTTCCCACTGATAGTACTAGATATAACTCATACCTCTATTACTGAAAAGTCCAAGACGCGATAAACGCCACTTTTGAAAAAAAATGAGTTCCCGCCGAAATTAGTATTGTATTTCGTCGGTATTGAAAAGTCAATATTTAATTTTACGCAAAACGCGATATCCGCCGTGTTATTCTGTCCTGTTTTCTCACTTTCTTTCCAAACAGCGACAAACGCCAGTCTCCCTTCTCTACAGAATGCGATACATCTGCTCAACCAATCACAGCGCACCATTCCACGCAGCTCAACCAATCACAGAGCATTCCATGCAGTGTAAACAATAATGGCGGCGCCCTGAATGCACCCGGCATCCTACCGGCTTTCGTCATTATCTACTTCAACAAACAATAAAAACATGAATAATTTTGACGGCACTGATGAACCTGTGGTGGTTTCTGCGGTGGGGAAGAAATGCAAGCCATCGAAATGTAATCATGTACGTGAGGAGATTAAGAAAATGAGGCACTCGGGAGGAGGAAAAATGCCGGCTGTCGCTTGTTCTCATTCTCATACAAAAGCAAACTTCTGTCACGCAGACACATTGACCCCAGGGGATCTATTAAAAAACTTTCAGTGTTTTTACTCTGGATCTACTAAAATCGAGCAGGATCAAGTTCTTTTGCAGCTGATCACTCTCAAAAAAGTTCAGCGGAGACGTCCAAAGGTTGTCAACAGCGATATGCAGAAGGATAGGGAGGTCACTAATGAATATCATTTGCTGACCGAAGATCATCCCACAAAAATTCCTGTCTGCAAGGCCACCTTTTGCAGCGTATTGGGTGAGTTTAATTTTGATTTACGAATTATATTATTCATACAGGACTGCCTGCTCTTAAAACGTGTGGATCATTAAACAACGCTATATTGATGTGATAGGCTAGACTACACAGGCTAGATCAGGGGTGCCCAACCTTTTTTGAACCGAGAGCTACTTTTAAAGTTGCCAGTCTGCCGAGATCTACCAGTCCAAATAGAGAGGCGTAGCCATTACTGACAGCCTACTACCAGGTAAATACACACTTCTACTTGTATAAAACTGACCTTTGTACGATTAATACTTCATAAAATACTGCAGATCCTTTATCTTACCTCTTTCTAATCTACACACACACAAGTATTTAACTGAAGTTACACAACAGTGTTGTTGATACAGAGTTGGAGTTTATTCACACGTCACATACTACAGTGGGTCATGTTTTCAAGAAACATTGAACAGTGCTGCCACATATGACACAGGAAAAAAAGAAAAGACTGAACCCTTTCTTTGCCATTATATAAAAATAGTGTTGCTACAAAAGTATAAATTAGACTTACTAATAAGACAACTCAGATCTGAAGCTACACAGGAATCTGCTGCCAAAGTGCAATAAAAAAGACAAAATTAATAGAATCAAACCCTTTTTTTGTTGCATTTTAGTAGAGTATAAAAATAAATGCATTTAAAATAGGATGCAAGCAACACTAGTTTCTTAACCTGAATTGATAATAGACTATAATCAATTTAAGTTTGCATTCTTATACCATTTTGTACAATCATTATAATGAATAAGTTCAAACAAACTAAAACTTACAGCTGATTAATAACGGTATCTAACTTGAGTTTTTATTATATCAAAAACCTGTTAAAATGCTACTGTTATTTTTACTGTCTCCAAAAAGCGCGTCGGCAGCCTCCAGGAATGCTTCTTTCACATCTTCGCCGTCTTTGACAGACTTCATGTGTTTTGCAAGAACGTGACTGACACGATAAGATGCTCTGGTAGCAGCCTTGCTCTTGTTGTTGGGCCTGGTGAAAATGGACTGCTGTGCATTTAGCTGTCCTTTCAGGTCCCTCACCTTTTGGGAGCGTAGGACAGAATTAGGAGGGAATTCCGTCTCGTAGCGTTTGTGCACTGTTTTGAAATGCCGCTCCTAAATTACCCTTCTTCGATAAAGCCACGCTCGCGTTGCAGATGAGACAGATGGACTTTGAATTGGAATAGATACAAAAATAATCATCCTCCCACTCGGAGTGAAAATGATATATTTTGGGCTTTTTTGCTTCTGCCATGATTGCGGTCTTGTGTGTGTGCGGACTGTCACTCCTGTTGACACGTTGACACGGACAACGTCAGCGAAATAGTGCCCACTGCCCACCAGCCACGCCCCGACACATGGGGTCACGCCGGCCAATCACAAAGCGTTGATGCGTTCAAGTGCATTATTCTGGCACAGGAAGATTATGTTATAGGACATTAACGATAAAACAGAATATTGTTGTTCTATTTTTAGACACATCTCGCGATCGACTGGGAATCTCCCCGCGATCGATCGACTGGTTGGGCACCCCTGGGCTAGATAATGACAGCTTAATTCACAACAAGCACATCACTGGCTTTTCAATGCAGCCTAGGTTATATCATGAAGTGAACGAGGCACAGCTAAGCTTTTCTGTTGAATCTTTAATGTTTAAGTTTATTGCTATTTTTTTGTTTGTTTGCATGTTAAAATGTAGCCTACTTAAGGAATGAGTATTACTTAGCCTATAGTTGTCTGATGTATTGCTTGGGCACAAATGTCCTAGCCTAGTTGGCTGGTCATCTGCCATTGTTATTTGATAAATAAGCCTACTGCAAGTTGAATTAATGTAGAAAAGTAGGCAGTAGCCTAAGTAGGTACTTACACACACAATACATAGGCTACATAAATAGGACTATATAGTTTAGTTTAGTTTATTTAGTTTATTTTTTTTTTTCGACTAGGACTATTTAGGCTATAGGTTTGCATTTAAAATGTATGAATAACTGCCATTTAGTTGTCTGATGCACTGCTTACTCACAAATGCCCTTCTTGGCCATGTCATCTGTCATTGTGAATGGATACTGTGAATGAATAAATGAAGCAATGAATGAAGCAATGAATTAATTAATTAATGTAGATAGATAGATAAATAAATATATAGATAAATACATAAATACATACATACACACATACATACTACAACCACACCTACATACATACAAACAAAATGTCATTTTTCTGTCATTGCAGGTATTGGCAAGGATCGTGTGTCTCGAGTGGCAAGGTATTATGCACTCAACGCTACAGCCAGACCAGAACTCAGGCGTGGTGCTCGTAAGGTGGCAGAAAATGATGCCAAGAAGCAGCACGTGATGGATCACATCAAAACGTTTACATGTAGGGCTAGCCATTATGGAAGAAGGGGAGCACCTGGCCGGAAATACCTACCCTGTGACCTCAGTGTGAAAAGAATGCACAAGCTATTCGACCAACAAAACCATGATGTAGTCAGCTACTCCCTGTATTACACTGTTTTACGACAGCACTTCAACCTTGGATTCGGGCATCCTGCCACAGATGCCTGTTCTTCATGTGCCAGGATTCAACTGAGAGTCAAGGACCCCAGCTTGACTGAAGAAGAGAAACGCAGTGAGTCTGCATCCTACATCCTACACAGGAGACGAGCACGGGTGTTCTATGATTTACTGGGGCAGGTAGATCATGATGCAGTGACCCTTTGCTTTGACATGATGCAGAATTTAGTACTCCCTAAAACCGCCATAGGTCCGGCATACTATTCCAGACAGCTATACATGTATCTCTTTGGTGTCGTTATTCACCATGGGACGGGAAGTAAGCAAGCAGTGGATGATGTTCATCTGTACACATGGATGGAGCATGAAAATAGAAAAGGTAGCAATATGACTGCTTCAGCTCTGGACCACTGTTTACGTCAACAGTTGAGTGGTGCTCTTCACCGCGCTCAGAGGCTGCGATTGTTCAGCGATTCTTGTTTTGGTCAGAACAAAAATATTAACCTGCTGTCCATGCTGTTTTCCTTTATGAAGGAGGCCTTTCCAAGAATCAGTGCTGAGTATGTGTTTCCTATAAGGGGGCACAGTGTTCTGCCCGGATCGTGTGTTTGGGAGGATTGAGCAACAGGTTCGAAAGAAGGATACCAGAGGAATACTACCAGATTTTGCGCAGTCATGGAAATGTACACGTCTATGGGCAAGACTGGGAGGCTTATGATTTCAAGACAGAAACACAGGCTTTTGTAAAGTCACAGAAGTCATTTAAGCTAAGTGAAGCAAGAATGCTGGAATTCAGGAAGGAGAAACTGGGATTCAAGGCTGTGTATAGCGGTGAATACTGCTACCACTCAGTGCTGAAGAGAGGAAAGAAGTGGGCAAACTTCAAGCCAAGTCAGCTTCCCAAAGAAAGCACAGTGAAAGAAGCAAAAAGGAAGGATGTCCTGAACTTGCTCCCTGAAATTGGTGTGAGTGACAATGTGCGTGCCTTCTATGATGATGCACTCTCTCAGTCACAGATGAATGAGGTTGACTGTGACAGTCATGAAGAGTGCCAGCCTTTTGAGAGTGGCCATTCCACTCTTAATGAATGATAAGTTGTAAAATGTTTTACACAGAAATATAGTTATATTAATTAAATGGATTTAACAAGACTTGTGCAAATCAGTTTTCAATCTTCTTTACAGTTCTTTACACAGATATAGTTATATGAATGCAATGGATTTATAGTATGCACAAGACAATCGTACAACGTACAGCACTAATATGAATGTAACATGGCAAAGATTAATGTGATTTTGCAATTTCTGTGGTCTAATGTGATATTGTTGTTCATGTTCTTGTTCATGATGACATTTTCCTCTCATGTAATGTTTTATTGTTGTAATGAATGTGTAGCATTAACAAGATGACCCGTTAAATACATTTTGGGAGCGATGATTGATGTATTTTTGGCCCAGTGCCCATATATAAGTTTAGTATTGAACAAGTTCAGAGGTTTTCATATGTATCAACTTACTTACGGTTATGTATTTTTCCACAGTTTCAATATGAAAAATAAAATGGATCTATTGCATTTTGGAGGAAAAAAAACGTGTCATGGATTTATTGCATTTTGGGGAAAAAATTATCAGTTTTTAAAATAAATCTTTGAAAATCAAAATCTGGATTTTAATTTTTAATGTTATCATAACCTCAAGGTGCTATGTGAAAGTTTGAAACAGAAAATAGTGGTTTTCACTTGCCACTTTTCTTGGTAAAGAAAACAAATTTTTACTCAAATTAATCAAAATGGATTTATAGCGTTTTGGAACCAAACTCTTCATATAGAACCATTCATGTTACTCATGTCGTACTGACACAGAGAACCAGGTGAAAATGTGCCTGTATGGTTAAATCATATTTGCATGATGTACTCACATGCTCTGATTATTACTGTGCATTGTCCCACCTACTTCATAAATGGACTAACATTTTTACAAACTTCTGCTGATGTTATTCATGACAAAAAAAGGCCTTTAGGTTACATCGAATGTCATACATATGCAGGTTTGATTCTTTGTCTGGTTATTTACAGTCCCCTGCAAATTCAAGTGCCTGTTCAGCTTCAGTGTCATCTGCCATATACATAAGCTTCAATCTTGCTGTTACAACTCACAGTTCTCCACTCATATCTTTATTCATTGGACGTCATACAAAAAAGCATGGTGTAATTATTAACAAAAAAGGTGTCCATTGTTGTGTTCAAAATTCCAGGAAAGACAGACAACTTCTAAGTTTAACTATTTATTATGAGAGAGCAAAAGATATATATTCACTTGGCCAAGGATTCCGTCATGTCATAGAAATTACAGGCAGTAAAGCTATAATCTGTAACCACTATTTCCGGAAAAGTGCCCTGAACCTCGTGCGTGCATACATTTTTATTACACAGGGCGTTGCCCGTACATTTATGATTGGTCAAGACTAGCTGAAGAGATACCGTGGTTTAGACTTGGTTCTCTTTGTATTCTTCCAGTGTCTGCACCTGACCTTGCTACATTAGTATTGCAAGCTAAAGACGTCTATTTATTCCAAAGTCACAGCCACATAAATGAGCACAATAAGCTTATAATGTAATAATAAGAATCAGTCTTTCTAATGTTATATCAAATCAAATCAAGTTTTATGTATATAGCACATTTAAAAGCGATTTTTGGTCGAGCCAAAGTGCTGTACATGTAATAAAAACAAATTACTACAATCCCAATAAAAGACAATAATTTACAACAGAAATATAAAAAACAAAAACACAGGGAATAGTCAGGTGTCATACTCCGCTCTGACTAGAAGGCCAGGTAAAAGAAGTGAGTTTTTAGTGAGGATTTAAAAAACCCTAGTGTCTGGGCCGACCTCACATGTAGGGGCAGACTATTCCAGAGCATAGGGCCAGCTGCTGCGAAGGCTTGGTGCCCTCGGGTTTTGAGCCTGGTCTTGGGCACTATCAGCAACAGCTGGTCAGCAGACCTTAAATCTCTGGCTGGGGTGTAGCGATGGAGGAGTTCGGCTATATAGGCCGGAGCCAGCCCATTTAAAAATAGCCTCCACACCATATAGCGAATAAAAAAATATGTAGGGATTTTGACAGATCTCTTGGATCCATTGATCACTTTGGATTTATATGCCTTGAGTTTTTTTCTACATTCAGTTTAACATACCTTTTTGTTTGTTGCTGAATTGATTTCTTAACAATCCAGTAGCCTTCTGGGGGCAGTCATGTACAGAGCAGAGCTAGGTAAAGCTTGCATTAAAGCCTAAACGTTTTCTGAGTTGCGATACAATCTTCTGTCGTTAAAATCCTAAATCTTTTTTCTTCTTCAAACATGGTGCATACATAAAATATAAACAAGAAATCTAATATAAAACAAAAAATCTTTAAGAACACTGTAATAAAATATAGTTAAATAGCAATAAAATAAAGCAGTAATTTACAGCGAAATGGAATGCAATGAGTTATAGAATATAAAATATGAAATCTGAAATAAGAATATGTGCAGTAAGCAGTATTTGAACATTGTGTGCATTAATGTAATGCATATGTGACCTGAGGCCTGTACTACGAAGCCGGATTTTCGCTTAGCCGGCTGACTTCAGGGAAAACTCGGGCTTTCCGGTCCTACGACGCTGGTTCTCTTTTTAGCGGGCTAGATCTCCATGGTAACTTATGCTGAGCGGCTAACCTCCTCGGGAGGAGGTTAGGTTGCAGGCTAAGAGATCAACTCAGTGAAAGCACCGCCTGCTGACCAATCAGAGCTCCGTGTGCGCAGTTTAAAGTTATCAAGTCATATTACAGGATAGAGGAAATACAGAAAAACTGCCGTTGCAGGAAAGACGGCCGGCAAAACTCAACTGACTGTGTGAACGTGAAAATTAATAGAATATCCCCTCCCATCTTCAGAGCAGTCTGACTATTATAACATTAGCGTTAAGAAAGCTTACTTAAATATCTGCCACAACATAAGTAACCGGATCAGAGTAACATTAAGTACAGTCCGCGGCACTGTGAGTGCAGACGTCGATGTGTCCCATTATCATTCATATCATATCACATCATAATGTATCATATATTTCCTTATCTGAGTCAGCTGAGCCGTATCTGGCCGTGCAACACTCACAGTGTCACATACTGTATGCAGAAGTATTATTTTAAGCAACACATTAAGTTGACGAAACACTCGAGTCAAATGTAATTAAAGTCAGATCCACTCGTGTCTTATACGGGGCAGTGATTTCATAAACCTGTTAATGTACGCATTCAAACACTTTTTCTGTTACCAGCTGTATTCACCTTGCAGGTGCAGCTATGTGGCTTTTATCCTGGATAAAGTGTTTAAGTCATGGATGTTTAAAGTTTAACTTCTTCATATTTGACTAATATTAAAGTTCACTTTTCATTCAGGAAGTATGACGCTGCGCTGTTAGTACGCTTGTCCATGTTTGAGATTGGTCGAATGCTCCAAATACCACCCCTTTCATGTGAACGCGCACCTACCTAGATAGGACACGGCTGGCTTGAGCGATCCACTTGACAACCAGCGTCGTAGTACAGTTTAGCGAGAGCGCGTATGTTTTGGATTGGGCCAACCGGCTAACTCAAACATATCCAGGTTAGGAAAATCCGGCTTCGTAGTACAGGCCTCTGCTCTATCGAAATCAGTCGCATTGTCCCGAAGACACATTTTGAGTTGTATACACAGTTGGAAAGAGGAGATTCCTAGCTTTCTAATGATATCAGGATTGTTGTTGTACTCCAAATATTAAGCAAAATATGTCACATTATATAATGACTATCACCGAGTCATCATTTTGAGAAAAAGGCCTTCAAAGTTTCCTCTTCTCTGGAATCCATCGATCTGATTGATTATTAGCGGAGCAAATGATCAAAATAGTACGGAGGGAAAATATTTTTGGATTACTGGTCTGGGGGAAGCTCGCGAGTGTGTGTGTGTATGTATGTGTTTGTGTATTTTTGCGTTTGTGTGTATTGTGTTTGTTTCCCGGGGAAAACACTCACGAAAAACGCCGGCTGTTGTTATGCCTGCTGTGACGTTAAAGGGGACCTATCATGCAAAATGCACTTTTGTACGTCTTTTATACATGAATATGTGTCCCCGGTGTTCCAGGGAACTCACCAAGTGTCAGAAAACACAACCCTCTCTATTTTCCTCCATACCCAAATCTCTAAAAAAGGGGCTGCAACGGATCTGATACAGACTGATCCAGATTTGAACACTTCTATGTCGTCACAGAAGTGGCACTACGGCTATTGGGCCAACTCTCCACCTATCAGGGGAATGTGGGGTTGGGCCACGGCCGGCCATTGCCGCTCGAAAGCGCTGGAGACGCTGTAGTACATATGCCAGGCCTGTAAGTGGCGCTGTAGTCTGCCACAAAAGCAGCGAAGAAGACTTCCCGCCCATAGTTACCATGGTTACCCTTCTGTTTATTCTCCGCTGTGGCTTTTTTTTCTCCCTCCCCGAGGCAAGCGTTGCTCCCGCTGCTTTAATTCAATGCAATCCCTCCCCGTCGAGGTAAGCACTGTAATTCTCTCCGGTTAGTCCACCAGCAGATGACAAACACCCACCTCTCCGCCTCTTCCAAGGAACGAGGGGACCGTGCGGCAGAGTTTCAGTTTCAGTTTCTTTCGCCGGTCAAGATATCCGTTAAAGTTTAAATCTTCCGGACAAAATTAGAAAGGTGCCGGTCAAAGGTCTTCTTTGTTATTTATTGAGCTTTAAAACAAATGAATAACGACTCTATATAATAAAACACGGAGGACGGAGATCTCTTTTTCTCCCCCTCTTCTGACAGCCCAGCAGCTGATCAGAGCACGGCTACCCTCTCCTGCAGGGGGGCGTGGTCAGCAGAATCAGACCCGTAGACAGAAAACAGCACATAGAGCGAAATGAGGCATGGCTAAAATGCATGATCTGTTTGGTATTTTGAAAACAGAAACGTATAAATATACCTTATATAGGTATGGCCCTACAATATATCATTTAAATATAGCATGATAGGTCCACTTTAAGTTACTCCGTTCTCTGCTTGTAATTATGCCGTTACAAGCTTCAAAGTTGTATTTATCATCTGAATTTGCGGAAACAAGTTTCATATTCTGAAAGCCAAGACTTTGTTTATTTAAAATCAAATGAAAACAAACTGTAACGGACCCTGCCGTGTTATCTATGATTACTATACACCTTACGATCATAATTTCAGCCGGAGGGAGGGGGGGGCGGCGCTACGGAAGAGCAGATTGCGAGTGAGAGCTGTCATCTTCCCTTTACAAGCTTCAAACATGTATTTATCGTGTGATTTTGGAAATAAAAGTTTAATATTCTGAAAGCCAAGACTTTGTTTATTTAAAATCACACAAAACACCCGAACCCCGAAAAACTAGTTTTTTAAACAAATCCACGTTTATTTTGAAATGAGCCGTTGCGACTTCCGAATGATTTCGATAGAGCGGGTCACATATAGAGTCTACGTTGTGTCAGTGGGGGGGCCGGGCCTTGTTTAAGAGGCCGGTAGTGGAGGGGAAGAAACTGTTCAGGTGGCGAGAGGTTTTGGTCCTGATGGAGCGCAGCCTCCTGCCAGAGGGGAGGGGGGTGAACAGTTTGTGTCCAGGGTGGGAGGGGTCGGCCACTATCTCGTGGAGGGATGGCAGATTACAGCCGATCACCTTCTCTGCAGAGCGGATGACATGCTGCATCCTGCCCTTATCCTTGGCTGTGGCTGCAGCGTACCAGATGGTGATGGAGGAGGTGAGGATGGACTCGATGATGGAGTTGTGGAAGTTCACCATCATTGTCTTTGGCAGGTTGAATTTCTTCAGCTGCCTCAGGAAGAACATCCTCTGCTGGGCTTTTTTGTGAGGGAGCAGATGTTCTGCTCCCATTTGAAGTCCTGGGCGATGATGGTGCCCAGGAAGCACACAGAGTGATGGGGGCGGGTGGGGCTGCGTTCTTCCTAAAGTCCACAACCATCTCCACTGTCTTGAGAGCGTTGAGCTCCAGGTGGTTGTCCCTACACCAGGTCACCAGATGGTCCATCTCCCACCTGTAGGCAGACTCGTCCCCACCAGAGATGAGTCCGATGAGGGTGGTGTCGTCTGAACTTCAGGAGCTTGACAGACTGGTGACTGAAGGTGCAGCTGTTGGTGTACAGGGAGAAGAGCAGAGGAGAAAGAACGCAGCCTTGAGGGGAACCGGTGCTTATGGTCCGGGGGTCAGAGACGTGTTTCCCCAGCCTCACGTGCTGCTTCCTGTCAGACAGGAAGTCTGTGATCCACCTGCAGGTGGAGTCGGGCACGTGCAGCTGGGAGAGCTTGTCTTGCAGCAGAGCCGGGATGATCGTGTTGAAGGCGGAGCTGAAGTCCACAAACAGGATCCTGGCGTAGGTTCCTGCTGTGTCCAGGTGCTGGAGGAGGAAGTGAAGGGCCATATTGACAGCGTCGTCCACAGACCTGTTGGCTCTGTAGGTGAACTGCAGGGGGTCGAGGAGGGGGTCTGTGATGGATTTTAGGTGGGACAGGACAAGGCGCTCAAAGGACTTCATAACCACAGAGGTCAGGGCGACGGGTCTGTAGTCATTTAATCCTGTGATCCTTGTTTCCTTGGGAACCGGGATGATGGTGGTGGTTTTGAAGCATGCTGGGACGTGGCATGTCTCCAGTGAGGTGTTGAAGATGTCTGTAAACACCGGAGACAGCTGATCAGCACAGAGCTTCAGGGTGGAGGGGGAGACATTGTCAGGGCCAGCCGCTTTTCTGCTATTGAGTTTCCTAAAAAGTCTGTTTACATCCCTTTCATTGATTGAGAGAGAATTTGATGTGTCGGGGGAGGTCAGTGGTGTTGGAGAGTGGGACACTGAGGTGCTGTTTACACGAGAACGCAAACGGCTGTATCCGCTACTTTTCCCTTTCGTATAGCCCGTTCGTTCACACAAGGCCCTAACGGAAACGCGGAAACGGACCCCGCAAACCATAACGGGTCCCAAGGTGGATAGATCTGCAAACGGAACGCTCTGGGGGGGCCAAACGGCTACTATACCAGGGGTCGGCAACAGGCGGACGGCGGTCCGGATCCGGACCCAGATGCCGACCTATACGGACCCGGACCTATAATCAATACATTAATAGGGGATTTCAATTTTGACGGGGTGATTCTATTTTAACCGCTGTCGACAGGGGGCGAAAGAGACGAGTGAGTGATACAGGGAGAGAAACACAGAAGAAGAGACGAGAGCGCGGCAGAGAGAAGCGGAGAGGAAAGTGAGTGAAGAGAATAATTAGCGATACAGGGAGAGAAGCGGAGAGGAGAGTGAAGAGGCGTGTTAGCGACAGGGAGAGACAAATAATTACACATGGCGCTCTCCAAGAAGAGGAAAGTGGACAGAACAGAGCTTTTAACCCTGAGTGGACGGACTCATTCATGTTCATCCGGCCTACTGGGAGCACAGAGCCAGTGTGTCTCATTTGAATACGATATCAAAAAAGTCTTCCGTTCGAGACCGCTCGAAAGTGCTGGAGACGCTGTCGTACATATGCCAGGCCTGTAAGTGGCGCTGTAGTGCTGCCACAAAAGCAGCGAAGAAGACTTCCCGCGCATGGTTGCCCTTCTGTTTATTCTCCGCTGTGGACGCTCTGGCTCTTTTTCTCCCTCCCCGAGGCAAGCGCTGTAAATCTCACCGGTAGTCCACCAGCAGATGACAAACACCCACCTCTCCGCCTCTTCCAAGGGACGAGGGGACCGTGCGGCAGAGTTTCAGTTAGGTTTTTTTTCGCCGGTCAACATTTCCGTTGGAGTTGAAATATTCCGGACAAAATTAGAAAAGTTCCGGTCAAAGGTCTTCTTTGTTATTTATTGAGCTTTAAAACAAATGAATAACGACTCTATATAATAATATAAGAGTACAAAACGGAGCCTCTCTTTTCCTCCCCCTCTTCTATCAGCCCAGCAGCTGATCTCTGAGAAGGAGAGGTGGGGAGAGGCGGGGCTATTGCTTCAACGTTATCAGGAAATGATCGTATAGGCGTAAACACGGAGCCGTTTGCCCCCCCAGAGCATTTCGTTTGCAGACCTACCCACCTTGGGACCCGTTATCGTTATCGTTTTCTGCCTTTCCATGTCGGCCTCCTGTGGCCAAACTGTCTATCTGATAGTGAACTGTAGCAGATACGACGGTTATCGTCCTCGGGTGGCCGGGGCTTTAAGGCCCTGACACACCCAAACTGACACCAAAGAACACGTCCCGACGGACCCGATTGTTGTCGCCTCACGTCTCCTGCGTCTTGGCCAAACAGTCGTACTGGAACACACCGCAAAGACTTCAGCCGACGGCCAAGTAGCACGTACGCGCATGCGTGAGTGGCAATAACTCTCCTTACAAGCAAGCGGCGATAGTGTGTATTCTTAATTCAAAAGAGGCAACCGGAAGACAGACTGCATGATATATACAAACAACAAATAGCGTGCGTTCCATTTTCACTCTCGTCACAGACTGTTTCACAGACTGTTTCACATAACGACTTATAATCGAAAACATGTTTAGTGCGGTACTGGAAAATGAAAAATAATAGCCGTCTTTGTGTGCCTTCTTCACTTCCGTTTCGCTTCTCATGCACTGATTCGCTAAGCTGAACAGCCAATCAGAGTGATTTATTTTGCCGACAGCCTTTTGCCGACAGCCTCCCGATTCAACATGTTGAATCGGGAGCGGAAGGTGTCGGCACGGCCGAAAAGACACGACGGCGCTGGACACACCGATCTGAGTTGGGCGACAGGACGCTCATCGACGGCCAGACATCTATCGACGGCCGAAATCGGCCCGGTGTGTCCGGGCCTTAAGACCACGCCAGACAGAAGCAGAGTCGTTTGCTGAGAGCTGGTGTTGGAGTTTCTCAGAGTATTGTCGTTTAGCATCTCTCCCTGCCTTGTTAAAGACATACTTCGACTCTCTAAAATGTGCCTTATCGCCACTCCTAAACGCCTCCTCCTTTTGCAATCTTAGCTGTTTCAGTTTTGCTGTGAACCAGGGCTTGTTGTTGTTGAAACTCACCCTGGTGCGTGTTGGTACACAGCTGTCCTCACAGAAGCTGATGTATGAAGTCACAGCCTCTGTATATTCATCCAGACTTTGAGTAGCAGTCCTAAACATGTCCCAGTCAGTACAGTCCAAACACGCCTGAAGTTCCTCCATAGCTTTACTGCTCCACTGCCAGTTTGAGTTTCTGCCTGTATGCAGGAATCAGGTGGACCATGGTGTGGTCAGAGTGGCCCAGTGCGGCGCGGGGGACGGCGTGATAGGCTCCCTTGATGGTGGTGTAACAGTGATCCAAAATATTCCCCTCTCTGGTGGGGCATTTAATAAACTGTTTGTATTTTGGGAGTTCGTGGCTGAGGTTGCCTTTGTTAAAGTCACCAAGAACAATAACTAGGCAGTCCGGATAGGTCCTCTCCACACACAGTATCTGGTCGGCGAGTGTGCGCTGCGCCTCCTGCACGTTCACATGCGGTGGGATGTAAACACCGACCAGTATGAATGAAGAAAACTCGCGGGGGGAATAGAAGGGTTTGCAGTTGATAATAAAGGTTTCCAGAGTGGGAGAACAGTGCTGCAGAATCACTGTCACATCGTTCCACCAGCCACTTTTAGTGTAAACACATATTCCTCCACCTTTTTCGATCCACACAGCCAGGTCTCAGTGAAGCACAAAACACAAGATGAAGAAAAGTCTCTCTTTCTGCTAACCAGTAGCTGAAGCTCGTCCAGTTTATTGCTTATGGAACGCACGTTGGAGAGAAATATTCCGGGTAGCGGCGTGCGAAGTCCGCGTCTCCGGAGGCGCACAAGTGTCCGGCCCGTTTCCCTCTCCTGTGGCGTTTCAGTGCTCGGATGCACGTGAGGGTACCTTTTACAAGAATGTCCAATAATTCCACGGAAGAACAGAGAAAAGTGGGAAAGTAATCCACTGAAGTTGTTTCTCTCATGTTTAGGAGCTCTTCCCTGTTGAAAGAGTTTGGTGCACTGTATGTAAACACTGAATTAACACACAAAACAAGACAAACAGAGCGCACCAAAACACAGAAGCAGCCATCTGCAAAATGTAAAATTGTAAAATTCTAAGAAGAATTCCATTTAGATATTTGTTGTTCTTCCTCTTAGAAAATATTTAAGGTTTTAACAGTATTCATAGGATTTGGAGTGAAAATGATGTCAACACATTTCATCAATTGGTAACAAAAATAATGGTTTTAAAGGTATATGGTTATGTTTTTTTCGAATCAAATTAGTAAAATACATATCTTTTCGCAGTTTTTTAGCATAATTGTCAAATCCCAACAGTACATGTTGTAATAGTTGGAGCTTATGAGACTTGTAACACTTTTGTAATACATTGCAATATCTATAGGAGTTTGTAAAGGATTAAGTATTTGCACACTGTTGCATGCTCTAAACCTTTAAAAAGATCCCAGAGGGAATCACACTGATAACGGGGAAATCAAAGGTGTTCTAAAATGTGGAAATCATCAGCTCACGAGCAGTTTAACCTGGATAATTTGATCATGGAGCCAGCTCTGATGAAATAAAAGCATTGGACCATTTCCATTCCATTTGGAATTATCTTAACCCATTTCATTTGTAATGGAGATGGAGGATACAAATAAAAACCCTCTTTTAATGTTCCCACATGTACATGTCCACAGCACATAACACACAGTGAGATTTAGTCTCTGCATTTAGATCAGTCTAGTATTATTCAATTCAAATTCAAGGGCTTTAGATATCATATGCACAATATCTACAGTGTAGTTGTTGGCAATGAAAAGTCCAAGGCCCAGACGACAGCGCAACATAAAATATACTCAAGAAATAAAGAAGTGAAATTGTGCAGGAAAAGAGTGCAAGGGGAGCAGTGTGAGGACCCAGTGCCTTGCTCGAGGGCATCTCAGTTGTGTCCATGAAGTGAACTGGAAACACTCAAAGTACCAATCAGCAATCTATTCTCGGCCCACTCAGGGACAAATGGTGACCCTCTCTGGTTCCCAAGATAAGTTCCTACTAACAGAGCTACTGCTGCCCAATACCAATGCAAACCAATGGGTGATGTCACAGCTAGATCCATCTTTAGGTACAGTTTAGGGAGTTACCAGGTCTAAATGCCACATCTGTTTTCAAAGAACATAAAATGCCCATAAGTATTTATTGTATTATTATAAGTATTGAGTCTTCGTTAAGCACAAACTCCCTGTGCCAATGAAAATGAAGCCCAATGATGAAACCAAATGATCAGTAAAATAAGTGCATGTGGTAAGGTATATACAAACAGTATGTTCGAATAACATGGATCTTCATTAGATAGTGTTTTTTTAGACATTTAAGCTGTAAATGCTAAATGCTTTAGGTCACATAAATACTTTCATGGAAAGGCAGCATGGCCCACCCATCAGTACATGATTTATCAATGGCTTGTAAGTAAATAGGTTAAATTATTTGATTATTAAAATGATGTATAAAATGTTGATGACAGGGACTGTATGCTGTCTCCTAAAGATATTTAGATTGATTCTGTGTTTTAATAAATGTGTTGGATAGAAATAGTATTATATTGACACACAACTACAGGCCCCTCAACATTGTTGAAGGCCAGGAGTGGGAGAGAGGAGTATATTAGCTGCAGCAATTATACTACTAGACCAGCACATGTGTAGACAACATTATACAGAGGGTCATCACAGCGGCTCTCTGCTAAGTGTCTAAAGATTGATGGCATTTGATACACAGTCCAGCATAGAGGGCAGAACAGGGCAAACGACGAAGTAAATACTAGTATTATACTTGTCATCAATCACGATTGTCACAGGTTAATATTGTTAATAACTCGATAACATTCTTTGACAGCATTAATAAAAACCTGTAACTGATGATTCCTGGGGCTAATGGTTGGCTCTTTTTTTTCTCTTCCTCTGTTTTCAGAACTCGGGTATTGAGAAGGCCTTCCTGTTCGATGTGGTCAGTAAAATTTACATTGCCACAGACAGCAGTCCAGTGGACATGCAGACATATGAGCTGTGTTGTGACATGATCGATGTGGTCATTGACATCTCCTGCATCTACGGGTAAGCCACCAGACTCTCAATAAACCATAACGACTTCTGTATTGTCACAAAACTAAACTATGTCCTTGTTGCAGCTCTATCAGAAATATTGGTATTCGGCAAGCAATTTAAGTAATGGATGGTTCATCTTTCAACAAGTGTTTAGTAGGCTATTGGAGAAGTTGTTCTTGGTCTTCACTAACATTTAATGTTGGTCATTATGTGCTTTAATACAAAGTGAAAACTAAAATCCTTTTCGGAACAGCACATACTATGTTATATTTCAGTGTAACAACTAAAGACTATACAACTATGGTATTTATTTTATTAGAAAAAACTGGATATAAAAATAACAGACTTCTGTTGTACATAATAAGGGCCTTTCAATACATTATGCAGAGGAACATTAGGACCCTTCAAATGTAATGTATTAACAAGGTTGTCTTAGGCAGTTTTTCTGATATGTAGTTAATTGATGTGACCCCATCATGACAACATTTTAACATGTTAATAATAGACATAGTTTCAGTTTCATAATTTAAGCCTCTGATTCCCCTTCATATCGCAACGGCAGTGGTACATATAATAAGTCAACGTTTTCTTCTCCGGAGTCAGGTACAGATCTGAAAGCAAAGGATAGAATATGTTTAGTTCCAGTGCTTGATTGTGATTTGCTGAGCCATGTTAAAGACGGTGTAAGATACTTTATAAACATACAGCTGTGACCACATTAATTCAGTATTACTGCGCTATTAGTCACTAATAGAGTGGTGCAGTGATGATGTATTTCTGTAGGCCGACCCGAAAGTCAGCATTGCAAGGACTCTCAACAGAAAGCAATGGGGTTTTTATATGAGATTTCAGAATATTGCTCCAAAAACATTATTTGGCAATCACATGTTTACACGTTTGTTCACCACTTTCAGATATTTAAAGAGTAGACGAAACCAACATGAGTCGCATAGCTTTGCATTCCCACCGCTAAGCTAAAGGCGGCTAATGTTAAGAAGATTTACCTTTAATAGTCTAATTTAGTCACTTGTTAGCAACTGCCATTTTTATGACACATAGAAGCATAAGGGGTGAGGAGAAACACTTCAAAATTATTTGCTGACGTATTTTAAGCCCTAGAACTAAATGTGAAAAAAAATCTTAGGTCGCATTCACACCTAATAGTTCGCTTCTCTGGTGCGCACCAGACGACAGTTTGTTACATTGTTTCATTTTTCAGAAGGTTCGGTTTGCGTTCACACAGGTAAAATTCAAACGGACTATAAACTTTAAACACAAGTCATGTGCTCGGAAATGCTGTTCAACAATTGGTCAGACATTAAGGGGGTAAAAACGCAAATCCCGGCAATTTCTACCGGAGCCTCCACCATGGAGCATCCGCAGGTTATTTTCATGCTGTTGTTAATCTGGAGAGCATATCAACAGCAACGGCGCATATGATTATATAATCAGACAACGTGCGATACAAAACATTATAACACATATAATGAGAGACGTTCTGCAGTAAGGAGGGGGTTTCACCGACAGCAGGTGGCTCTGACTTTTATGTATAGTTTTTAGTTTGATAGTTGTTTTTACTTTACACAACACTGTTCAACACTTCATTCTGCTTCACTCTTTCGCTAACGATTTTGAAGACACCCGCGTTCTTGTGACACGTAAATACTACGCTTCCTATGTTTTGGTGCGGACTGCGTTCACACCAGCGATGAACCGCTCCAGAGTTCACTAGCCAGCGGTCCGAGACCACCTATTTTAGCGGACCAGAGTCCGGTTGTTTAGTTCACTTAAGAGGTCTCGGACTGTGTTCACACCGACCCAAACAAACCGCACCAAGCGGCTAAATGCACCAGGGTTCGATTCAACCGGACTATAAAAGGCTGGTGTGAATGCGACCTTAAGCTTGTGTAAACCACAGACCTTATTTCAGGAATCCAAACCAAACTTTTCTGTAGCTACTGATATTGTCATAGTAGTGTTATCATTTTATAAAAATGTAGCTGGGTCACACTGTAACAAAAGTGGGTAAGTGAGTTAGTAGTTGCAGATTGGAGAAACATATGTGGTTATAATCAGTATTTCTGTTAGCCGGTAAAGTCCGGGAAATGTAAATCTCTCTGGTCAAACATTCCGGTTATTATATTTAGCTTTAAGCACAATTTAAAGTGTTTTGAAAATAGTCTGACTAGACTGGTCGGCACCAGGCCACAAGCGTGCAGCGGGGGGCCGTCGCTCTGAGCAGCGTCCAGTTACTCTGCTCCAAACATCCTGCAGGTCCGCTGCAACTCTCACTACTTTTAAATCCAGACTGAATACTTTTCTTTTTGCCGCTGCTTTTGATTAAACTATTCATATCTATCAAATCAAATCAAATCAAAGTTTATTTATAAAGCGATTTTTGGTCGGGCCAAAGTGCTGTACATGTAATAAATACTACAATCACATAAAAACACATTACTACAATCACAATAAAAGACAATAAATTACAACAGATATATAAAAAACACAGGGAAAAGTCAGGAGTCATGCTCCACTCTGACTAAAAGGCCAGGGAGAAGAAGTGTGTTTTAACCTGTTATGCACCGCCCCCCCCGGTACCGGGCGGATAAACGCGTCATTTGCAGGAAACAACGTCTAAGGAATCTTAATATTTAATAAACTATGAATGTTTTATATCCATGTAATGGGAAGAAACTCAGCTAACTGATCTTTTTAATTTTTTTTCCCAAAAAAACCCCATAATGCTAACACTCAGCCTCTGAATTAGCCACGAGCGAAAAAATGCTAACCTATCACTGCTCCTAAACTCACTCATAACTCCCTTATTATTTATCCTAGATGCACAGCCAACCCATCGATTAGCATCACCTGGAGACACAGAATCGTTGGGTGCCCACCTCAACACTCAGTGATAAACATTTGCGACTCTATAAACGAAAACGTACATCAAAACATGTGGCGCTAGGTAGCTACAAACGCTAACATGGCTTACCTTGGTCAAAACTGGTCTTCAATGGCATTAAAACGTTAAAAAACGATGCTGCAGTTAATCCATAGGTTAATCCAATGTGTCTGTGTCCTCTTTGAAATGATTTCTGATAATCCATAAGCAATAAAACTGCTTTTTCGTTTCCAGATGTCAGAGCGAGAAATCGCTTCACTCTGGTGCAAACCTGCATGCGCGAAGCCCCCACCGTTTGTTTTCACAATGAGTGTGTGTGGGGGACTCCCCCTTCGATTCTATTGGCTCTAACGGTCAAGAAAGGAGGTGTCAACCATCAAATCGACCAAGGGGGGCCAGAGATATGAAGAAAAAAAAACATTTTCACACCCAAATCACCTCAGAGGTGGAGTGGTTTTGGCTAAACCTCTCTAAAAAGGTCAAATGTCACTTGTTTTGCATCAATCTTGATACAGGGTACTTATTACATGTTGTACTTTGGATTCCTAAAGCTTTTAGTCTACTAACCCATCATCCAAGGGTAGTTTTCACTATAAGTAAAAAAGAATATTTGGACGGACACTATAATTTACAGTTTTTTACTATGTAAAATCTGAATTTTCTTTAAAATAAAAAACATCTATATTGATTCTGACTTTTCTACATCCAACTCACAGGTTTATCATTACTTTGAGAAAAAAGATTATTAATTTAACCCTTTTAGAAGGGAAGATATGGTCATTTGTTCTGGGAATGTCATTTTCGAGCCTGAGACCTGAAAAACAGGCTCAGAGCTTAACAGGTTAAGAGTAGATTTAAAAACCCCTAGGGTCTGGGCCGACCTCACATGGAGGGGCAGAGTGTTCCAGAGCCTAGGGCCAGCTGCTGCGAAGGCTCGGTGCCCTCGGGTTTTGAGCCTGGTCTTGGGCACTATCAGCAGCAGCTGGTCAGCAGACCTTAAAGCTCTGGCTGGGGTGTAGCGCTGGAGGAGTTCAGCTATATAGGCCGGAGCCAGCCCATTTAGTGCTTTAAAACAAATAAAAGGATTTTAAAATCAACTCGGAACCGAATTGGAAGCCAGTGCAGTGAGGCCAGAATTGGGGTAATGTGGTCACGCTTTTTGTGGCCAGTGAGAAGACGTGCAGCTGCGTTCTGAACTAGCTGCAGGCGTTTAATTGACGCCTGGTCCATACCCACGTACAGAGCGTTGCAGTAGTCCAACCTCGAGGTAACAAAGGCGTTAATAACCCTTTCCAGGTCTTTAAAAGATAAAAACGACTTGGTCTTGGCCAATAGTCGTATTTAAAAAAAGCAGGTTTGGCTGCTGACCTGCTTATCGAATTTAAAAGCGCTATTGAAGGTCACTCCAAGGTTCAGAGGGGAGGATATTATTTTTGAGGGAGCCCAGAATATCAACCTGGGAGGCTGGAGGTTGGGGTCCAAAAAAGATAACCTCAGTCTTGCTCTCGTTGAGGTTGAGGAAGTTTTGGCTCAGCCAGGATTTGATCTCTGCTAAGCAGTCCATCAATAGCTGTAATGAGTTGACATTTGAATTGAGTGGCAGATAGATCTGTACATCGTCGGCATAACAATGGAAGGGGATGTTGTGTTTTGTGAGAATTGAACCTAGGGGTAGTATGTACAGTAGAAAAAGGATGGGGCCCAGAATCGAGCCTTGGGGAACCCCACAGGTAAGAGGGGCTTTGGCAGAGGAGAAGGCACCTAGCTGCACTGAGAAGCTACGGTCTGTCAGGTAGAACCTGAACCATGCAAGGGCAGAGCCTGTGATGCCAGCGGACTGTTCAAGCCGTGACAGCAGGATGCTATGGTCCACAGTGTCAAAGGCAGCTGTCAGGTCTAACAGCACCAGGACAGCTGGGCTACCTGAGTCGGCGGCTAGGAGCAGATCATTAAAAACTCTTAAAAGGGCTGTTTCAGTGCTGTGCATGGGTTTGAAGCCAGACTGAAACTTTTCATGGATTCCATGCGTGGTTAAAAAAGACTGCAGCTGGGCGTAGACTACTCGCTCCAGGGCTTTAGATAAAAAAGGTAGCTGGGAGATGGGCCTAACATTTGCGAGAATGGAGAGGTCAAGATTTTTCTTTTTAAGTAGTGGCTTAACCACGGCATGTTTGAAAGCAGCTGGGACACATCCTGAGCTAAGAGAGGTGTTTATAAGTAATAAAATACTTGCTCCAACTGATTCGAAAACATCTCTAAGAAGGCGAGAGGGAATGCTGTCTGAGGTGCAGTTTGTCGGCCGCAGGTGCTTGACTACATCCGAGAGAGTAGAGAGGGATACAGGCTCAAAGTGGTCGAGGACAGCAGGGCACAGAAAAGGAGCAGGATCTGGGGTAGCACTAGTGTGGGCTAGCCTAAGAGCAGATACTTTTTCAATAAAAAATGTAAGAAACTTATCACAGAGAGTAGTCGATGGCACAATAGAAGAAACATCACAGGGATTAATGATAGAGTTGAGGACATTAAAAAGAACCTGAGGTTTATGGCTGTTTTTGGAGATTAACAGAGAAATGTGCTCTGTTTTGGCTGCTTTGACTGCCGTAAGGAGACATGGAGTTTATCCTTTTTCCATTTTCTCTCTGCACGCCTGCAAGCGCGTCTGAGAGCATGAGTACAGTCATTGAGCCACGGCTCTGAGAGAACTTTGGTGCGTCTAAGCGTAAAAGGAGCAACAGAATCCAGTATTAGGGTACATGTCGAATCAAACATGGAGATAAGCTCATCAGCATTAAAAGCACAGTTCACATCTAATTTACAGATCGGAGAAGCATTAAAAACATCAGAGAACTGTGAGGCAGTCAAGGGGTTAATCGAGCGCAGACGACGCACAGGGGCACGTGATTCGACTCCTGCGGAAGGGATCGAGGTTGTAAACAGAACCGGTAAATGGTCTGAGATACGCGTTGCTGCACATATTTCATCCACAGACAGGGCCGTATCCAGGATTTCATAAATACCGAGGTCCAAACATGATAAGGGGGGTTCGGGGGTATACCCCCCCCTGAGATTTGGGGGATTTTCATGATCTAGTTAGGTGCTTTTTAAGTCCTGTGGGGGGTCACAAATTGGATAATATATTGATTTCAAACCATGTCAGTGGGCTGCAGCATCAATTATTTTTGAAAGTGTAATGCATAAGAATCAGTTGATTGTTACTATTAATGATCTGGACATGCAGAAGAGGCTAAAATGATCCCAAAACATTGTCAACATTCATTTTCCATGTCTCTCTCCTTTCCATAACCTGCAGCCTCTCTTCCATCTTCTTTAGTCTCTCTGTCTTCTTCCTGTTCATTACTCTCTCTGTCCTCCACTCTTTCTCTTTGTTCAATCTCTCCCTCGTTGTTCACTTTTTGCTCCTTCTCGCTTGTCGCTCCTGCCAGTGAATGAAAAGCAATTCAGCAATTTAGTTAATTTCACTTGTTTGTTTACATTATTTTTTTTATTTAAATCTGTTTTGTTTGATTCTCAAAAGAGAACAAAGATGTAAGCACATTGTGTGGTTTTATACAATTGTATGTTATTATGACATCATAACTGCAATAGATATATGTTGTTTTAAAATTATGCCTATTGTCTATAGTGTAAATGAAGACTATTGTTATAGATAGATAGATAGATAGGTAGATAGATAGATAGATAGATAGATAGATAGATAGATAGATAGATAGATGGGGTTATTAAGCCTACATTCTTTTGTGTGACTGTACCTGCAGTTCCTCCCTGACTTCCATCACTTTCTCTCTCTCTCTTTCTCTCTGCCTGTCCTGTCTCTTCCGTACCAAAGCTGAGCTTCGACTGACGTAGTCTTTTCATTATATCTGAGTCAGTGTAAAAAGAAAACAATACAATGTTATATCTTCAATGTTTACTCAAATTGAAATGAAAGAAAAGCATTACAACGTTTGTTAAAAGGTAATCCTTCTGACATTGGATGAATGTAATTAACTGTAGCTCTCTAGCTAGTTTATTCACGCAATTTAAAGCAAAGTATAGCCTATAGCTGCAATATAAGTTAGTGTGCATGTTGTCGGACGTCCACTGACTAACGTAGAGCGTTCACACAGGATCTGCTGGTCATATGATGTCCTGTGAGGAACAGAAACACAAGCAGCCCGCTGGACTCAGATCTCTAGATACCTCATCACTCCTCCGCTGCTCCGATACAAGTCCGGCCCGGGCTGCGGTGGTTTGTTGATACATGTCGTCTTCTTCTGTTTGCTTTAATCAAGGCTACGTAGTTATGCAGCGCCCCCATCGGCAGTAAATGGAAGTACTACAAAGAACCCCGTTTAGTGCAGTTATTTCACACGTTTTGTTATATACACAGCTCGGAAATTATTACCGAGGTCCGGACCTCGGTGACCTCAATGGTGGATACGGCCCTGTCCACAGATACAGACAGTCCAAACGATAATACTAAGTCCAAAGTGTGTCCTTTTTCATGTGTTGGGCCAGCCTCGGACTGAACGAGACCAAAAGAATCAAGGAGATTTAAAAAGTCCCTAACCAGAGGTTTGGACTCGCAACACGCATGGACATTGAAGTCTCCGGAGATCAAAACACGATCATATTTCACCATGATCCCGGACAGAAAGTCAGAAAAGTCATTTATGAAATCCTTATTGCACTTTGGCGGACGATACACGACTGCGCAGAGTATAGGCGAGGCCGGGTTCAGTTCGAAAAGCTGCAACTCAAAGCTAGCATAGCTAGTTACAGGGTGAAGCAATCGGCATTGGAGGCTAGCTCTAAACATTGATGCTATGCCCCCACCATGGCTGGTGGTACGGGGGGAGCTGAAGAATGTACAGTCGGGAGGAAGAAGTTCAGAGAACGGTGTATACTCGCCAGCGTGGACCCAGGTCTCCGTCAGAAACATCAAATCCAGATTACGAGAGGTGAAGAAGTCGTTTAGCAGGAACGTTTTGTTTGCTATCGACCTAGCATTTAGCAAAGCCATGCAAAGTTTTCGCTCCGGGCTTGCCGAAGGTGTAGTGCGTCTCAGCTGACGAAGATGTGCGTGTTGAACGCCGCGCGGACCAGGAGCAGTCAGTCGGGCAGGAGGAGCTGCCAGCGGGCCCAGCAGAGGCCGTAGCTCCGGAAAGACAGGGCAAATCCACCGATCCCTCACATGGCGTGCAGCGGGAGGGCCATGACATCTGATGCGTGGATAAGTCCCAGAAGAAGCCGTCAGGTATGCGTTTTGATGGACCAGTGCACCACCACGCTTTCCCCGTCGTCGAAAGCGCTTTCGGCGAGGCAGGATGCAGGGAAACCAGCGCAGGTAGGTGGGTATATCCGACAGTAGAGGGGGGGGGGGACGATTTATGGTTGCCAGATGTAGGTTTGGGCAGCAATATAAACTCCAATGAGGGTCTGAGGTGGAGGAGAGCTTGGCGATCGTAGACGAGCAGAGCAGAGACATTCTGACAAACATAAAACAAAAACAGGATAGCTAAAGGTAGAGAGCTGAGGGAGCGGCGAGCCGACACAGGCGCCATCTTCCCACACTGTTCACAGCTGTACGGTCTCTCCGTAACAAGTGCACTGTAACTATTATTCATGTATTTCATATTTCATTTGATGTTTTATGTTTATTTAATTATCTTAGCTTTTTAATGACTGTTTAAATGCAATTTCACAATGTGTTTCCGCTGCACTATTTCTTAATGCTCTTAATGATTGTCATTTTTGCGAAGCACTTTGAATTGCCTTCAAAAAGGAACGGTTGAAAGGTGATGTATAAATAAACTTGGCCTTGCCTTGTCTGAGGACAGAGCGCATTCCAGAATTGTATATTCAAAGGCGAAATTACACATTTGCAGTTGGTCTAAGGGGCTTTACACATGCCATCTGTGCAAGTCATGGGCGTGCTTCGACAATAATATCACTGCAGACATCGCTCTGCGATTATGCAGTCTTAATTTTCTCAAATTTTAATTTCAATAACATATAAATGGACATGCCTTGATGATGTCACTGAGGTCTGCTGACAGACTCCTTCTGGTCGTCCCTAAATCGAGGTTAAAGCAGCGAGGAGACAGAGCCTTTGCTGTTGCAGCTCCAAAGTTATGGAACGAATTACCCCTCCAACTCTGCCTGTTTTTAAATCTCGTTTAAAAACCCACTTCTTTTCCCTGGCATTTACAGGCCAGGTGACACTTGTGCTTTTAAATTTGGGTTTTTATCTTACTAGTGTTTTGTATTGTTTTTACGTCATGTAGGAGAGTGTTTCAGTCTGTGGCTTCTGATCTGGTTTCATTGTCTCGTGTTTTACATTTGTTTCATGTCCTGTCTGTTTTTCATGTATTTATGCTATGTTTTTTATATAGTTGTTGATGTACAGCACTTTGTTCAACTCTGTTGTTTTTAAATGTGCTATAGAAATAAAATGGATTGGATTGGATGTCATTCATTAAAACCTTCTTTATTAGTTTGTTTCAAGCCCAATAATAAACACACGTACTAATCAACCAGAAGTTTCCCATTTGTCCAGTAAATGGAAATCTTAGCGGTCACGCTGACCGGCATAATTTGTTTTTTTAATGGAAACGCTGGTTATAATGTGACTCCCGTATGATGAGGACTTTTTTGTTTGCCTAAAATTCATTGGCATCTTCAACAATCATTGCCTGTGAAGCACCAAAGGCAGGAGAAATCACGTCTGTGAAGGCACATTAATTTGAGTGAGCCTGGCATCTGTGTGTTGCTTGGCACACTGCTGAAGAACTCCATTGATCGGTGGAGGAATACATATTTCTTATAAAACTGTAAGCAGAAATCCTGAAATTGGAAAAGTTCTGTTTGTATCCAAGGAATTATACCAAAGACTGCATCTACCACAATGCACTCTAGTACAGAGTTCTAAGATGGTAGATAGTAAAGGTTTTTCATCTTATCAAATATACTTAACATTTATTCCATTTTCAATTGTTCAAAACAGGTAGAAGCATAATAAAGCATTGATTAAGATCTTTCTAAGACAGCGTTGCCTTGAGATGTGTGAGTAGCAGCAGTTGTATTGTCCTCAAGGTGAAGCCTGCTCGTTGCTCCAGGGTTAGACACAGAACAGTGAGCTGGCAAACTGAGGAGAGTTATGCAGAGATAAATGTGAAGTAAAGCCCAGAGCACGCTCTCTGTACTCCTGATTCCCCAGCAGATACTCCTGCTGGGAGCATAATTAAAGAATGAATATGGAGCAGATTGGAGTGGATACTGCTGGGATATAATTAGGTCCTCATCTGAAACCGTGAACAGCTTTCATCATGTCAAAAACATTCTGCTGTGTCATACTTCTATGATGGGGGGTCATCCCAGCCCCAGTGCAGGGGGAAAACAGTCATCTATAGAGATAAAGTTTGTGTGTACCTCACGTTCCTCATCTGAAGGGGGCATCTCTGTGGCTCACCATGCAATCTCTCATTAACATATCTACAAAGCCAGGGCTTCAAGTTGTGATTAAATTATTGGAGCAAAGAACTGGAAACACAAGTACACAGGCAACATTTTAACTGATGTCCGATACTGATGTATTGGACGTTACAGCCAATCAGCTGACATATGCTAAGACTCAGTATTATTGTTGTTATTATATCTTTATTGAACATGACCATGCATAAAAATACATTAATCTCAAAGAGGAGAAATGGTATATTCAAGATTATAGCTAAAAGCTCATTTCCATCTGCAGTCCCTGTGCAGGTATAACAATTAAAACAAATGTTTTTGATGGTTCTATTGTTAATGAGTTCCTAATACAGTATGTTTAGATTTAAATATGTTATATTTCAGTTTTCAACCAATGTTTTTGGAAAGTCAAATTGGTATCCAAGATCATACCTAGATATTATACCTCGTTTTGTTGGTTTAAGCTGTGGATACACGGTTTGTTTTTGTTATTAGTAAAATACATAGTCACAGTTTGTTTTTGTGTGAAAAGTAAGACACAAAATCACTTAGCCATTGAGACAACTTTTTACAGCATTACTGAGAGCTGAGTGGCAACCAGCAATTTTCCCCTGAGTGTAGATGACCGTGTGGTCAGCATACATCTGCATTATACCGAGTGAAGCAGCCCCCCCAGGGCCATGTGCCTGTGCTTGGGAAGAAGGGAGAGAGGAGAAGTAAAGTCGTTAGCCGCGTTCACACCAAGTACTTTCCTGTACTTAGTTCCGGCACTAAGAGCCCTGGCGCTTTTAACCCCAGGGTACTTAGTACAGATCGCGTTCACACCGGAGTACTTTTCCCTGAGGGAAGATTACAAGTACAGTAGGTGGCGGTAAGCACCTTAAAGTTGTTTGCAACCCGCTACAAAACAAGAGAAGAAGAAAAACTGATACAGGATCTGTTTAATCGCCATGTCGGTTTTCTTTATTGCACTCTCAAGACATAACATTAAATAGAAATATTTTAAATGTAACTAAAGTGTCAGTAAACATTGTCAATATAAAATAAAGTGTCAGTTGTACTATATAATAACAGTAATAACAATATAAAATAAACTCCCAGCTGTAGGGAGTCTCAGCAGCAAACCCACCTTTATTATATATCTTCCTGAGAGCCACTGCATCCGTCTGCCATAAACACTATGCAAACATACATGTTAGTTTTGGCCCATAGTGGACTCCATGTTGTGTTGTGTGAAATGGGGGGGAATTAAAAGTTTAGGTCAAATAATATTTAAAATTATATAAATTGTCATATTTGTGTATGTGCCCCTGCCATTCCCCCACAAGGTTGCAACATTGATGATAAATAAATGACAAATAAAGCTTTGCCAGTTTATAACCGATGAAACATGATGGTATCAGAATAATCACTTACATGTGATGTATAGGATGCTACACAGGTCACAAAAGATAAAGTGTCAGGAGAAATAAGCTTAATCGCCATGTCGGTTTTCTTTATTGCACTCTCAAGACATAACATTAAATAGAACAATTTTAAATGTAAATAAAGTGTCAGTTGTACATGTCAGTAAACATTATATATAAAATAAAGTCATAACAGTAATAACAATATAAAATAAACTGTCCCAGGTGTAGGGATAGTCTCAGCAGCATGCACACCTTAGTGCAACGTTGTGTGTCGTGTGTCAGTATTTACAAAAACTATACCAAATAAACTGTTATTAAATGCAGTTTGTCGCTCATCCTGCCGCTGCGCCGACGCTTCCTCATGGCGCAGCGCCCACACTTCATCCTGGTGCTGCTGGCGCTCCATCTGCTGCTTGAACACTTCTGCCTGGCGCTCCATCGAGGTGAGCATCTTGTCCTCCGTTTCCTGGGCCTTGGTGAACAGCACCATCTGATCTCCACGCAGCGACTCATTCACCACGGCACGCCGGTCCTCCAACGCCTGGGCGGTGTCAAAGAAATTCGCATCCCGTGTCCGCTTTCCTAAGAGGGGAAAATAAGCAATATACAAGATCTTAGTCGCCATGTAGTTTTACAACATACTAGGAATGTGTTTTTTGTATTTTCACAAATAGAATTAAGGTTTCACAAATCTGAAACTGTGTTATAAAGAATCTTTTGACTCTCTGGGATAATCCAGTCCAGATTTGATGAGTGTAGGTATAGTAGTTTTAGATCAGGACCTGGTCTAATGTGGTCTACATGTAAAAAAAGCACTGAAATCTCCCTTTTTTGTATTTTCACAAATAGAATTAAGGTTTCACAAATCTGAAACTGTGTTATAAAGAATGTTTGGCCTCTCTGGGATAATCCAGTCCAAATAAATCGGCTATGCAGCGATTCAAGAGGTTCAAACACGGAGGATTGTTCCTTTTTGAAGAGTGCTTCATGTATGCTTGAACTTTGTTTAATGTTGTTGAGGCAAGTTAAACATAAAATATGATGAATATTATGAAATAAACATGATTGTGAACATCAGTTCGATGCGTAACGTTCTTTCAAGACAAAGTTATGCCGCGTTTCCACTACACAGCCTCGCTCGGCCCCGCTCGGCCTCCTTTGGCCGCGCCCGGCCTCGTTAGGACCAGCTCACTTTGTGGCGCGTTTCCATTACAGTTTAGGAACCGGGTCAGTATCTATAGTAACAGTGTAGGCGGAGCGACGCTGCTTAAAACTGCCGTGACGTCATCTTCAATGCGACACAACAATGGAGATGTGAAAGCGATCGTTTGCTTGTTTTTTGCTGTGTGGTTTATTATCACAAGAAATAGACAAGAGTTGTTTCGAAAGAGGCGACGTATAGCAAGACGAGGTATAGAAGAAGCTGACGCGAGAGTTCGGGCAGTCCTCCTACGCCGCAGAGACTACAGGACGACTCGAATCACTACTAACTACAATGCTACTTGGTAAGCTAACGTTCGCTAACTAGCAATGTGTTTAGGCTCACTCTCCCTATACGACCAAAGTATTTCAAGTATTTAATTAATTGTAGCTACCACTTTTACGTATTAAAATATGTATGCTTTTGTTTGTGTATTTCAGAAGTTACCGACCGAGCTACCGAGTGGTGGAATGTGATTGTTCCATCTTTCACACACTCAGTGGGTGGAGAACTTCAGGATGCCTGAGGAAAACCTACGTGTAATACCTAAATATTCATTGTATTGTATTGAACATAAATACATCTTTTCTTTTTCACATACATGTGTTTGTCAAATTATTTAAACCAAAAAAATGTTATCAGAATTGACTATTTAGTAAATATTTGAATTTCAAGCACCAGTACTGCCCCCATAATAATAATCTAATAAATTAAGCAAATATCAAAGCAAACTATAAACATAAATACAAAAGTGTAAAACACAACAGAACTATATTCATAAATGCAAGTGTAAAAAATTGTTAACATGGATGGAGGCTAAAGTATCCACAGCATAAAATAATATGATTATGATGGTTTGTCTGAAAGACACAGCCTCAAGGTTCAAGGTTTTTTATTTTGTCATACGAACATAGCTAGTGTAGTTATGACAATGAACATCTTAGGTCACAGGCTCCTCCAACAGTGCAACACAATAACCCAGATCAACAGAAATATAGTGCAAGTAAATATTAAGCGCTGTGCACCGCTCTCTTTGTATAGGTGTTTTCTTTTGTTCTCTTCTCTTTGAAATATATAAGCAATGTGTTTGAGTCTAGCACAACGAGGGTATTACAATTGAGTAATTTTTCTACATGTATTTATCATGTATTCTTAATACCATTATGTAATGTTATGTTTTAGAGGAGGACCTCAAGCTAGCAAACTCAATTTCAAACAGTATGCAGAGTTGTCCTGCTAAAGAGTTAAAATGTATTATTTAACCAAGTATTTATTCTCTTATTTGCTTTAATTGCAACAGATGATAAAGGTTTCACTGTGATAAGTATTCTCTTAAATCCATAAACCCCTGTACAGTGCTTTGTGGACGATGGTGTTTATGATATTTCTGACTGCAGAGGGACGCCTAGATGATGCCATCTTTCTGTGCGATCGCTGGTGGGTGCAATTATTTATCAACAAGCAATAAGATAAGACATGGCATTGATTCTGCTGGGCCAGTTGCCGTTCCTGCAGGGCCAGATCCTCTCCTCCTCGGTTTGTGCTGTTGATGCAGAGGACGTTGTGTCCTCCTCGCTGTTCCTCCTCGCTAGTCCCAATGTAATCATCTAGAACAGAAACATGACTTGTAAATTCCACAAACTACTGCAGCACAATACTATAAATAGCAACAACAACTATAGAAAAGACAAACTGAACGTAAACAATGGCACATATGGTGTTAGCAAACAATAGCTCTCGCTAATGCTATCTGCCTAGCTAGCCTTCGGGGCTCCATCGGGGTTGTCGAACATAAATGTAAGGATAAAATAGACTTATTTGTTAGAAGTGAGCTTTAAAACAGATAGGGACACAAAGCAGGGACACAAGCAGGGACACAAAGCTTTCAAGCAAATAACACAGCGTTAGCAAAAACGTACCATGCAGACTCCAGTAACGCCGTTGGAGAGTCCAGTGTCTGTGTAGAGACCTCCTGAAAGACTTTGATATTGCGAGTTGTCCCGTCGAGCACCCGCTGGACCTTATCATCTGCAATATAATGGACGTCGTCACTTCCTCGACCGACCATGGTGTGCTTTTCTTTGCCATTGTTGTAGCTCCTCCGTTAACAAAAATGCTGTTTGTAAAAATGGATTATCTCGCGCGCAGATTGTGACGATTCTCTCCGACCAATCAGCAGCCGAGAGCGTTGACGTCACAAACACAGCCCGGTTGCCTCTGGCCCTGGCCCCACGATTTTATGAGGCCAGAAAAACTGAGAATTAGGACCAGCCGGCCGGTACTAGGCCAAGTGGAAACGCAACCACAAACGGGCCGCTGACGTCACAGCCCTCTTAAACCGGGCTGCGCGCTGTAGTGGAAACGCGGCATTACAGTGTGTGTACCTTTGCGTTTGGTTGCTGGTAAGGAGGACGACAAAGCGCTGTGATCTAGAATGCAAAGCTCACTTGTTTCCAATCCCGAGAGTTGTCCATCCTCGCCTGAAACAGACGATTAGTGCCATGAGTTAGTGAAGCAAATTACAGAAACACTGCACAGTTATTCACAAGTCAAAACGTTTTCATACAGCGGAGAATATCTAGCTAGCTAGATGTAGCTAGCCGGGGCCGGTGTTAGCCTATTATGGCTAGCATGGCTAGCTTGATCTACTGAGCAAATAAAAGTACATCTGAGACCATTATTGTGCAGATTAAAACCCCAGTGCATGTAGTTGATTTTACCTTCATCGTGGTAGTCATCGTTGGCCACTGAATCCGCCGTTTGTAGTCCTGAGTTTCTTTATATTTAGCCGACTGTGCACAATTCCCAGGTCGAGTGAAAGCTACTGAACTGGCTTCAGTAGCATTCCCTGGGTCGCGTCCTCGGCGTAGATCTCCAGAAGCGCCGACACCTCCTCATCATTTCTTGATGCTTGCCATAACTGCTTTCAAAAACAAACACAACGCACGGAGCGTTGTGTTTTTGTAGCGAGGAAAAACAATGGCGTCTCCACACAACATTTTCAGAGTTGTACGGGCGTGGTTTGCAATTCGCCCAGCCAATCAGCACTGGGGAACTTTTGGAGCACTTTTCACCCACAGAAAAGTACGCTCTCTGAGCTGGCTCTAAAAATGGGGGTAAAAGTACCCGAGATTAAGTACGATTTTTGGTGTGAACGCGACATAAGGGGTACTCACGGAACTAAAACGCGAAAAGTACGGTGAAAGTACTCCGGTGTGAACGCGGCTAATAAGAACTAAGGGCCAAATAAATACATTCCCTGTCACAGGGCATGTAAATACAAGTTTTTTCTGGAGCCTCAACTGTTGCTGGACTTCAGTGGTGTTGTTCACACATTGATTTTATGCATTCACATAAATAACATGAGCCAACTGGGAGCATAACTGTCATATCACATACTGTATCTAAACTCCTCTTAATATTACAAATAAATACATTCATTAATTAATTCAACGTGATTTTAAAAAAAAAAGATAGTTTTGAAATAAATATAAAAAACAAAAATGTCGTAAGACCAGTCCCGCCCACCTCTACCTCCAAACAGGGTGAGCAGTAAGCAATGTTGTCAGGAAGAAAAAAAGAGGGATTCAATTACACATAATGCAAAATGCATTTGTATTGTATATATCAAACATAACACGTATTCAACCCACAGCAGGTTGTGGGATGTTTTCTATGTAGCTCCAGACCGGCATTTGACAAAGAGATGTGGTTTTCTTTTGAGATTAAACATATTTCTTTCCAAAATCATGCAGGAGGACATCTCTTTAAACCACATGTATATGGGGGGGCTCTGCACTCCTCCATAAGAAAGCAATACATTTATATATGGCAATCATGGCCAGTTTGATTGGGCACACTTACACTGCATCTAAAAGCAGCATTGTTTGAGTAGCTTAGATGAAGACAAATAAATGTCACGTTAACTTCACCTCTCATTATTTCACTTGTTTACAAAATCAAAGGCAGCAGTAAGAGAACAAAGTAGACAGCACACTCTTTCTATTGGTGACGTTAATGACGTTGTCTTCGAGAGGTATGTTTCCAGATTTATCATATCATTGAAATATCTGCCTGTTGAAGTTTCCCAACCTCTGTCTAATAGTTCTCAGCACACAGCACAAAAACCCTGCAAACAAAACCCAATTTTTGAGAGAAAACTCATTTCCCTGCTTCTCGTGGTTTCCTTGCGTCTCTCCATGCTTCCCTGGTGGGAGGGACTAGTCGCAGGGAAACGACGCAAGTGAGGGACGCAAGGAATCCATTTAACCGAAGTGAAACGCAGCCATTGACTTGACGTTCTATGATACTACTATTTTATGAATCATCATTCTTATAGTTGTTTTCATTGTTGTTATCATAATTGGTCAAATTATTTCAGCTGTTGTTGTTGCTATTCCTTGTATGACTGATATTTTATAGTTAGTAGATTTGTATTGACATCCTCCTCGATGTACCTTTACATATATGTTTGCATTAGCACATTTTTGATGTTGTAATTTATGAAGTTGAATATTCTGTTCAAACAACATCTATTGCAGTGATTTTCAACCAATGCATCGTGAGAGATCGTCACTTGTGCCGTGGGAAATTGTCCAATTTTACTTTATCGTTCAAAAATCATATTAGTAAGTTGCTGAAAGTCTGTGCCTGCAATGCAGTGGCTGGCTAAGTCATTAAATACTCCTCCATAGCAGTGGGTTGCTGTAGGTAAAACAGAAATGTGTCATTTTGTAACTTTTTTAGTTGTTTGTGTGACGCAGGATTTATTTAATGTAAAAAATGTAACGCGGCTCAAAAGAGGTCGTATAAACACTGATCTATTGAACTCCTGTCTGTCCGTGGAGAGAGACAGGTTCTTCCACTTCCTCCTTTTCTAATGCCAGTGGTGAATTGACATGCTCCTGTGATGGTAACATGTCTCCACACAACCTATACGCCATGGTTAAATGTTAAACATACATGTCGAAGGCACTGTGAATCCCCATCTTAACTATTTGTGAAAGTTTACCTTTATTGAGACGTCCGTCTCCTGCGGAGGGGCACATAGCTGCGCCATTGTAGGGTGGATGGAGCTTTTCATGCAGAGAGCCATATTGGCAGTAGCTGAGGTAGGAAAATCAACTCTCAGAATGGTTAAGTGGACCATTGTGTTCTGCTCCGACAGAATCACAGAAGGAAGAAAATAGTTGTGTTTGCAAAGCACTCTTCTCGTCAAAACTGACAGTCAAGTCCATAACGCCTGAAAATAGAATTCAGTTCTCATTTTCTTTGGCAACAAGTGTAGCATGCAGTGCTTCCACAGCACTTTTGGAGCCATCACCTTAATAAGCACTATGAGTCCACAGTGTTTCCCACAGAATTTGATTCTATTTGTGGGGGCACCGCACCGCACCGCACCCCCCCGGCAAGAAAAGCCAAAGGCCCCTTAACCTATTCGGGTAGCCCACGCATCCACCCCCCCCTCAAATAACAAAATGCATGCGAGTTCATGGCTACTGTAGCAGACAACGTTCTTGTTGCTCTGTGTTGCGTTGTTAATGAGTGAGACACACCGGAGTTGAGGATCTGTGGGGTTTATTCTCCCAAGAATATCATTTACAAATAAGACGCCTTATTCCAAAGCGACTTACAATGACCAATTACAGGGACAATCACAGGGACATTCCCTAGAGTAACTGAGGGCTAAGTGCCTTACTCAAGGGGTGGTGTTCCAGGCGGGATTTGAACTCGCAACCTTCCGATCATCAGCCCACCTCACTATCCATTAGACCAGGGGTTCCCAAAGTGGGGGTTGGGAGATGATAACATTTTTTTAATCAAATAAAAAAAAGTTTAATTATTATTATTGTTATTAATAATAACGTGTGCATAGACATTTTTACAGGGCGGAATGGCCATCAGTAGAATTTCCCTGCAGCGAAGGTTCACGTTGACAATTCACTAGCACCCCCAATATTACGGAAAACAATGGGGTTGATTGATTGATACATTTTATTTCGAACAAGTAAAATAAATAATTACAAAACAAAAAAATGTTTGCAGTATATAGTCATGTAAGAGAAATCAAAACAAAAAATGACATTTACAACAACAGCATTAGCAACATAAACAGTCCCACATCTAGTGTTCGAAAAGGAGTGAGAAGAAGTATAATTTATTTAATCTCACCCCCTTGTCCTTAAATGATTTATTTATAATCTGTAATCTGCAATAATTATCATTATTATTATTAATTATTATTATTATTATTATTATTATTAATCTGCTTTACCTGTTGATTGACATATATACATATACACATATGTACATACACACATATGTACATACACACATACATACACACACATACACATATATACATATATGCACATACACACCTACATACTCACACATATACACATACACATAGTCAAACACCTTCCCCATCCCTGTAACTCGAGAAAATAATGTCTCTGTATTTCCTCTTGAACTGGTTAATGTCTGGACATCGCTTTAGCTCCACATTCACACTGTTCCATAGTCTCACTCCACAGGCTGAGATACAAAACGTTCTTCTGGTTGTACGGACCCTATGAATTTCGAATTGAAATTGTCTCCTTGAACTATATCCCCCCACTCGTTGAGTGAATACTTTTTGGATGTTTCCTGGTAAAACATTATTATTTGCCTTAAACATGATTTGTGCCGTTTGGAATTCTACCAGGTCTGTACATTTTAACAATTTTGACTGCAGGAATAATTTGTTAGTGTGATCAAGGTATTTGGCATTGTGAATGATTCGTATGGCTTTTTTTTGTAGAATAGATACTGCATGTATAGAACTTTTGTAGTTATTGCCCCAGATTTCAGCACAGTAAGTCAGATATGGTAAGACTAGTGAACAGTAGAGAATGAGAAGTGATTTCTGATCTAGAACTTGTTTTACTTTGTTTAGTATGGAAATGCTTCTTGACAGCTTTGATTGTATATGTTTTATGTGTAATTTCCAACTTATTGTGTCATCTATTATTACCCCAAGACATTTCATTTCATGGACTCTTTCAATTTCAACCCCATCTATTTTTATTTGCATTTGTGTTTTTGTTCTATGTTTACCGAACAGCATTCATTTTGTTTTACTCAAGTTTAATGATAGTTTATTTTTGTCAAACCATGTTTCAAACCATTTCATTTTCTATGTTCTCCACTAGCTGTTCTAAATTCTCCTCAGAACAGAATATATTTGTA
The DNA here is from genome assembly GCF_902827165.1 of Trematomus bernacchii. Lineage (NCBI taxonomy): Eukaryota > Metazoa > Chordata > Actinopteri > Perciformes > Nototheniidae > Trematomus > Trematomus bernacchii. The sequence goes on from NW_022987656.1 coordinate 8,093,372, forward strand.
TCATCAGCAAACAAAACTAGCCTCAGTACATTGGATACTCTACAGATGTCATTGATGTACAGTATAAACAATTTAGGACCCAACACTGACCCCTGGGGGACACCACAAGCAATGTCCAAACATGAAGAACAGTCATTTCCCAACTTCACATACTGCTGTCTATTGCTTAAATAGCTTTTAATCCAGTCTAAAAGGAGGTCACCAAGTTCTACGAACACGCAATTTGTTTCTATTTGTTATCATAATCATTTGTTAACTATTACACATTGATTAACACATATGACTCGCTGAAGGCTATTTTTCATCATCTGAAAGAAAGTGGTGCAAAAATGTTAGCATTTTACAACTTCTAACCTCAGGTGTTTTACTTTGGCAATTGCATTTATGCTTCAAGAATCATTAAAGTGGCGTTAATATGTGTTGCCAAAAAAATATGTTTTTAAATATTCTGATATCCAATGGAAAGATCCCGTTGGTCTTTATTGAACTTCCCGGTCGGACTTCAAAAATACGTCATCACTGCACCACTCTATTGTGTATGTTAATTATTTTTGAGTAATCTGAAATGAAAACCAATTTGTAGACATAACATTTTGGTCACATATATTGGGTAAACACAAGGCCAGGGGACCCTTGTTCAACCCATGTTTGTTGTAGAGATAATAATGTGTGTGAGTGTGTGTTTGTGTGAGATTCACCTGTGGCATCACAGTTAGGGCTTCTTCTGAACTAGGCCACATTTGGCCTGAATTCAGTCAATATTTCACCCATCACATCTGTGTTAGGGAACACTTGTGTACATTTCCCCTCTGTGGGACTAATAAAGGTATTCTGATTCTGATTCTTAGCCAAGGGCATAAACAGATCTCCTGCTAATTCTTCTGTGAAAGGAGGTGGATGTCAGATTAGGTTCTCTCTGTGCACACACACACACACACACACACACACACACACACACACACACACACACACACACACACACACACACACACACACACACACACACACACACACACACACACACACACACACACACACACACACACACACACACACACACACACACACACACACACACACACACACACACACACACACACACACACACACACACACACACACACACACACACACACACACACACACACACACACACACACACAATTTGGTTACCCTGAACTATCCGCTTAAGTAACCCCTGATAACATGTGCACTCACCTGTTTCTGGAACTTTTCAGCATGTGGAAGTGTTGTAGCTACCAGCTGGACCTGCTCATATAAATCAACAGATTGTCATTCAGGACAAAACTGCTGGGATATCATCCTCAATTAGAGGCGTGTGAAAATGAATAATTGTTCACCTCATGAATCTACTCCTCGCCTGGCAGGAGAAACCTGGCACACTACGCACATGGAAAGCTCAATCGTGACTACATTATTCCTTCACCAACTTTTGTCAGTGAAACGCAGTTATTTGTTTTTCTCTTTGACAACAATGATGAATTTGTTTCACAAAACACTAAACTCACATTAGCTGTGCATGTTTATTACATTTTACTTGTTAGATGCTTTTATCCAAAGCGTCTTACATACTCAATACTGTGGACAATCCCCACAGGAGCAATTTGGGGTGAAGTGTCTTGCCCAGGGACACAACGACATGCTGACTGCTATGGGGTTTGAACCTGTGACCCAACACCAAGGCTCTATCCACTGCGCCACATGCCTGTTTATCTTATATGACTGACTCCAATCTGTGAAGCACTGCGGCTATCTTTAGCCCACTTATATCATCATGTTTAGACCAATGGCCATGTTAATGTGAGATTAAGTATGAGAGCATTTTATGTATTTTGATAATAACATTTAATCCTGCATCTGTTCTATAGAGATGCTTTTTTATTATAGTTCTACTGTATGCTGTGTGAGTTGTAAGCAATGCCTCAGGTACCGATATAAGCAATACAACATTTACAAAAATATTCAGCTTGGTGCTTTCTGTTTGCCCTTATGGAGTTTGCGGCCTGCTGTGTTAAATAACTCCCTGTAGTATAGTTCTTTGTTGATACTTAGACACATTTTGTGGAATGCATTCCATTTCCCCAAAACTGTTCCAAAACCGACTTCAAACACATTTTTTAATTCATCCAAAACTGGCTCACAAATAGCTTCTGGTATGGTGGGTACTGAAAACCCATCACATACTGTCATGGTAAACTTGGGACATTACTTTAAAAATAATTGAATCCTTGAATTTTTTGTTCAGTATGCTGATCAATCTTGAGTCCTGAATTACATTATGGCAGTTACAAAAGTGACCAGTAACAGCTACCATTCATCCATTCACCATCACATCATCAACTGCTTATCCAGTGGTGGGTTGCAGAGTTCCAGCATAGGGTCCCAAACTTCTCTTTCCCTGGCCATATTACCCATAATCCCTCCACCTGGGCCATTCATGACCAAAGGTGAGAGTAGGATCCAAGTTAGAGCGGTACATTGAGAGCTTTGCCTTCTGGCTCCAGCTCCATCCATTCATCCATTGTCAACCTTTTATTCGGAGACGGGTCACGAAAGTAGAAGTTCCAGCAGGATGACGCAAACATCCCTTTCCTTGGCCACATTAACCAGCCCTGACTTGGGCATCCAAGGTGCTTCAAGGCTAGCGTAGATATATAATCCCTCCACCTAGTCCTGGGTATGCCCCTTGGCCAACCTGGTCCTGGATATGCCCCTTGGCCCACCTGTGGTCCTGGGTATGCCCCTTGGCCCACCTGGTCCATGGTATGCCCCTTGGCCTCCTCCCAGCTGGACGGGCCCAGAACACTTCCCTAGGTTCAGGCATCCTTAATAGATGCCTGAACCATTTCAACTGGCTTCTTTCTAGGCAAAGGAACAGTGGCTCTACTCCGAGTCCCTCCCGGATGGCTGACCTTTATTTCACCTTAAACCTAAAGCTGCATTCACATAAGCAATTTTGTCTTTTTTCTCTGCGAGGTTGGGCTCAGAGCCTTCCGGCGAAAAAGCCAGTTATGTTTTGTTTCTATGGTTACATCCTTTGCTAGCTTGCACCGCTACATACAACTGTCATCTGATTGGTTGTGCGTCGTAAGGTCAATGGTAATCATATATATATATATATATATCTATATATATATATATATATATCATAATATATCTATAATATAATAATATTATCTATATATAGATCTATATATATATATATATATATATATATTA